>NW_022437105.1:1775387-1861905 GCF_009761245.1 Sapajus apella
GGACATTTGGGAGGGACAGCCAGGGAGGGGCAGCCGGGGAGGGACAGTTGGGAGGGACAGCCGGGGAGGGACAGCCATTGAGGGACAGCCAGGAGGGACAGCTGGGGAGGGACAGTTGGGGAGGAGCAGCCGGGAGGGACAGCCAGGGAGGGACAGCTGGGAGGGACAGTCAGGAGGGACAGTCAGGGAGGGACAGTCAGGAAGGGACAGTCGGGAAGAGATAGTCGGGAAGGGCTCCTCTGGTCTCAGACCTGAGACCCCAGGCTAGAAAGCAGGTGTTGGGTCCTAGGAGCCTTGGAGCAGAGTGCAGGCATTGCGGGACTGAGCAGGTGGGGAGGCGGGACAGGCCGTCACCAATGGAGCGCTCTCCGGGAGAGCAAGTGGCAACCTGCTTTTCCAGAGAAGGGAGCAAAGTAGGTGGACCTGAGAACCACTGGAGAGGCAGTCAAGTCCATGGGATTCAGAGTGTGATGGGACTGGGCTGAGAGACAGGGAGGACCCAGGAGGATTCCGTGAGGATCTCCCTCTGTCCTTAAAGCTGTGCACACTGGTTTAGAAGCTGAAAGGAATGTTAATTCCTTTCTTAGGGAAAAGAAAGCCCCATCTTAGAAGATAAAAGGAATGTTAATCTATCCGTAAGGAAAGGCTTGTGTTTTTAAGTTCGATCATCTCAGGTCCAGAAGGCTGCCAGACAGTGTGCACAGAGGACCTGGGTGGACTCCTTGGGTCTCCGGCGTCTTTTCCCTGAAGTGTCCCCTGTGTCCTCAGGGCAGGAGTTTCTGCCACTTCTCTTGATCCCAGCCCCTTGCCGGCCCGTGAGTCATTTCTGTTCTGAATCCCACCTGCACCACAGGGCCTGTGTGGAGAAAAAAGGGAGCCAAAAATGAATGAGACGCGACAAGGGGCAGCCTCTGTCTCGCTTTGCTTCCTTGGGACAAGTGAAGAGAGACAAAAACCTATTTCCAGCCAAATGGCCCGGATCATTTTAGCGAACTCCACAGCTTTGGATAAACTTGGGCTGAGCATGAGGAGCAAAGAGCCGCAGCCTTTTCCACAGCGTCGCTCCGTTCACAGCAGGCTTTCCACCAGAGAGGAGGACGGAGGCGACAGAGGCGTCCCGGAAAACGCAGAGGAAAGCAGATTAGACATTTTCTGAAATGCCAAAGGTCTAGTGTCCGCTGTAAATCTCTGCAGTTACAAAACGGAGGGCTGAGTCATCACGCCCATGAAGTCAGGGGAGCCGGGAGAGCCATTCAGAAAGCAGTTTTTCTTTTTATTTTATCTTTTACTAAACATTGAGGATGGAAACCCTGCCTTTCCAGCACACATTTTCTCCAGTGCAGAGCTGGCAGGCTGAGCCGTCTCTTACCCTGTGTTGTATCTTCTCTGAGGTCTTTAGAACTTTCCCCTGAGTGGGCTCAAAAGGGATGATTCAATCTCCAAGAAGCCCAGAAATTACTTTCAGAAGGTTTAGGGAAAGATTTTCAGCCATTTCAGAAAGTTCAGAGTGGTTTTAGTTATGGAATCTTAACACAGTTCTAAATTTGCTGTGTATTCATTATTTGTTCTTAAACAGATGTATTTTCCAAAGCGAATGCCACAATTTTCTGTGAACATATTAATGGATGTCTCAGAGAAAAAAAATTATTAGTGGTCTAAAATATTTGGGAAACCATGGGTGAAACATATAAAACAGCTTTCTTTGCTGTGTGGGGGCTTCTACCCTTTTGATAGCAGAACCTTCACTGCAAAGCTCTAGGAACAAGAGAGGCACATTTCCCAAAGGCAGCAGGGAGGTGCCCGCTGTGCAGAGAGGGCCTGGCCTCCTGTGCTGAGGGACGGCTGGCTGGCACAGGGTGAGGGTGAGCGCTTGCCTTCACACAAGGTGCCCGCCTGGTGGTTCTGGACAAGTCCCTTCCTTTCTCTGAGCCGCTCGTCTTTGCCTAAAGGAAGTCTGTGTCCCACTTCACGGGGCTGCCGTGAGCTCAGAGGAGGATGCATAGCTTGTGAGGTGCTCTCGGACAGCCAGCGTTGCCCTCACTGTGGAGCTTGCACCGCACGGTTAGTGGGGCAGACACAGGCTTCCCATGGCAACACTCCCAGGCAGAAAGCAGAGAGTAGGAAGCAGCATCCTTGGCCCCAAGAAATGATGGATCATGCCCTCAGCAGTCCTGCTCCTGCAGCCAGAGGGAAACGTCCATCCACCTTGTTCTCCAGCCCCAGGGTCCCCTCTCCTGAGGCGCCTATTCTCTGTGGCCACATCACACAGCACTGGGTGGCTTTGCCTTCTACTGCTCCACAGGCCTGAGGACCCAGGGGCACTTGAACGCTTCACGGGCACAAACAATCCAGGCTTTACTTGATGACACGAGTGCCTGACAGCTGTGAGGGATCCTGGTTGGTTTGCTTCGGTCTCCCCGTGCCAAGGAGCCCACTGGATTGCTTCAGTGTCCAGGCCTCCCTTGCACGAGCATCTGTGAAAGGACCACACCCTCCATCTCATCTCTACAACAAGACTAAGGCCTTTTTTTTCCAACTGAGAAGCCTTGCTTTGTCATTGAAAGACCTTTAAAATTTTATTTCTGATTGTCTGGAATCGGGAAGTGATGAGCTCTTCCAGCCCTTCGAGACCTCACATTACTGGACTCTGCCTATTTTCTGTCACTTCTGTTTGGAAATCGGTGAACTCTGTCCTGGCCTCCTTTCTTTCTTATTGTGCTTTGCTAAAGGACAAACTAAACTCAGCACACATGGAGCAGGCGTTTCAACGTTGTCGGGCACCTTGGTCATCTGAAGGGTTATTAAAACACAGATTTCTGCAACCCAGAATTTCTGACAGGGGCTTCTGGGGTGGGCCCAAAATTTTGCATTTCTAACCTTCCAGGTAACACCAATGCTGTTGGTCTGGGGACTACAGTCGAGGTGCCCCGGCCTTAGAGCTGTGGGTTTAGGTGGTAAAGTCCTATTTCCAAGCAATTTCAGATAACAGTTTTACCAGATGTTTGCCACTGTGTGGTATGGGTCAAAACCCAGATGAGTAGTTTTCCTTCAAGTTGTGTTTCAAGGCCAAAGCCCCCCATGTCCCCTGATTCCACCATCATCAAGGGTCCCAAGGTCACTGGGCTCATCTCTGAGCTGCAGAAGGGCACAGGGCATGGTGCTGTGTCTTGGGAGCTTTAGAATTTGGCCCTAAGGTGGGACACATCATGTCTGCCATATGTCATGGCCCAAACTCCATCATGCGATCACACCAGGCTGCAAGGGAAGCTTTGGTTCAGACACAGAGTGTAACTGTGCTGCCTAAAGAAAGAGGGGAGAGCTTGGGAGCACCCACCTACCTGCTATAGGGCAAGGGAAGGTAATCCTCTGGGGGGCCCGATGCAGCATCCCAGCCAGAGGTTGGCAGCCTTTGAAAGGGCCCCACCATGTAGTAGGGGCTTGCAGCCAGGCTTGGGATATGTTTTGACACAGGGGCAGGGGGTCTGGTAGAGAATCAGACGTGTGGTGTGAGAGAAAGGAGGGGGTCAGAAATCAGTCCACCTCGGGCTGAACAACAGGAAAAAAGCAAGCTCTGCCCAAGAGGCTTCGGTGGCTGTTTTGTCCCCTCCTAGATCTCCAATCCCAAGAGCCTGAACCCTAGCAGGCCTCATTATATATCCTGAATGAGGACCAGGGAAGTTCAAATGGAAAGCTGTAGCTTCCACAAGGATGAAGAAGGAAAAAGGGGCCATCACAACCCAGATGAAACATTACTGACACTTTCAAACGAGGCTCCACTTGGCGGGGCAGCTCCCAAGTCATTCTCTGGCACAGAACTGTCCTCATCTATAATAATAATGATGAAGAATCTCATAAGCGGAAAGTCATTTAAAGAAACATACATGAGTCTTTTCTTGTTAGAATTGTGAACCCCATAATTAGCTGGAACAGCTTTTCCTGGTGGGAGAAGGTTGGTGCGAGTTTCTTTAACCATGGCGTCGTAGGCTGCCCCTCTCAAGTGCCTACTATGAAAAATTGATGCTATGAATCGGAGTTATCTTGTCCTGCCCATAGAGACTATCGTGGGGACCAGGGGCAGGAACAGAAACACTCAGAGTGCATGACACCTGCCCAGGGATCCTATCTGCCAAATGACCTGCTGCGGAATGACTTGCTGTCACCTAAGATCAGTTTTCCCCGGTAGCTGCCAAAGTGAACTGCCATGGCTCTAAGGCCAGTGTTACCTTCAACTGTCACTCACCAGCCAGGGCTTGACAGTTCCCAAAGCCTCACTAGTGCCAACAATGTTTTTCAAGATAATATACTTATCTTTCCAATAAAACCCTCAAACTTCTCTTTGTGTGTTGGATATACCCAAGACCACCCCAGTCTGTATGTACGCCCTAAATTGCAATTCTAATTTTCCAAATAAGACATTTTATTTAGAGGTTTCTCTCTAAATTTTCATTTGACACTTACATACTTGGTGTCAGAAGTGGGATCCAAAGTGGACTCACCTCGAAACATCAACAGCTTCTGGGACTACAACACACAGCCCCCACACTTAGTCCTCTTAAGCCCTCTGCTTTTCCAGGTCACCTTTCTCCTGAATGAGTCGGTCTTAGATGGAGCTCCCATTTTTGTACTGATTATTTGGTTTACTTTGGGATTTGTTTAAGACGTGCCTTTGCCCCTCCTGATTATATGCCTCCTGTTTATCAGGGATTTTTTTCCCTGTTAAAGGTGGCTTGCCATCCTTCCTGATGAGTATGTACTTTATCTTTAGGTTCTTTTGCCCACTTGAATTTTATTTCAGTTTTTGTGCATCTGATGTTAAAACAAATCACCTATATAAATTTACTTACAATATGGACTGTCAAAGTTCAAATACTTGCCAAGATAATACCTCAGTTCTGGGACTCCAGCATGTTCAAATGTTATGAGGCTCATTCAAACAGTTTATTTTTCTTAGAACTAAACTAGAAGAATGTGGCTTTATATAAAATATACAGTCTAAATAGAACACATACCTCAACTGGTATCTTAAGGTTCCAAAATGCTTTCAAAACCCAAAGATTGCCTCACCGCAAACTCCAAGTGAGCTGAGAGTCTTTCCTTTTTGGATCCTTCTCCCCCACTTCCTACACTTCTTTTTAATCCTCCTGTAATCTAAACTTACTTGTTTTCAAAACTCCTCAGCTATTCTGGCATACTGACTATTTAAGTGAAGACACTTGAACAACAGCAGTCACACACACAGGCACGCGCACACACACACACACTTTTTACCATCACAATTGTTTCTCAAAAGCAAAAGAGAAAATTCCCATGTAAAAGTAACCTTCCGTACACTAGAAAGACAACACTTTTATTTTCAGGGATGAGAAATTGAGACCAAAAACATACTGTAAAACTTTATTAGAATAACGCTTATCTTTTAAACCTCTTCACATAATTTCACAGTTAACTATTTTCACAGTTAACTAGTCTTTGTCCAATCCAGTATACTGGTAACTGACTTAAATAACTTTACCAAAAATTTTGTTCACAGATGAGATTGGTTGTGTCCCCACCCAGATCTCACCTGGAATTGTAGCTCCCATAATTCCCACATGTTGTGCGAGGGGCCCAGTGGAAGATAATTGAATCATGGGGGAAGTTCCCCCATACTGTTCTTGTGGTGATGAATAAGTCTTACAAGATCTGGTAGTTTTATAAGGGGTTTTCACTTTTGCTTGGCTCTCATTCTCTCACAACTGCCACCATGTAAGATGTGCCTTTCATTTTCCACCGTAAGTATGATGACTCTCCAGCCATGTGGAACTGTGAGTCCATTAAACCCCTTTTTCCTTATAAATTACCCAGTCTCAGATATGCCTTTATCAGCAGTGTGAAAATGGACTAATACGGTAAACTGGTACTAGGTAGTGGGGCACTGCTGTAAAGATACCTGAAAATGTGAAAGCAACTTTAAAACTGGGTAATGCAGTGGTTGGAAGAGTTTGGAGAGCTCAGAGGAAGACAGGAAAATGTGGGAAAGTTTGAAACTTCCTAGAGACTTGCTGAATCACTTTGACTATAATGTTTATAATGATATGGAGAATAAAATCCAGGCTGAGGTGGTCTCAGATGGAGATGAGGAACTTGTTGATAACTGGAGTGAAGGTGACTCTTGCTTTGTTTTTGTTTTGTTTTATTTTGTTTTTTACTTTAAGTTCTGGGATACATGTGCAGAGCATGCAGGTCTGTTACATAGGTATACATGTGCCATGTGGTTTGCTGCACCTATCAACCCATCATCTAGGTTTTAAGCCCTACATTCATTAGCAGGGGTCTCCCTCCCCTTACCTCCCAACCCCTAGAGGCCACAGTGTGTGATGTTCTCCTTGTGTCCACGTGTTCTCATTGTTCAACTCCCACTTATGAGTGAGAACATGTGGTGTTTGGTTTACTGTTTCTGTGTTAGTTTGCTGAGATGATGGTTTCCAGCTTCATCCATGTCCCTGAAAAGGACATGAACTCATCCTTTTTCATGGATACATAGTGTTCCATGGTGTATATGTGCCACATTTTCTTAATCCAGTCTATAATTGATGGACATTTGGGTTGGTTCCAAGTCTTTGCTATAGTAAATAGTGCTGCAATAAACATATGTGTGCATGTGTCTTTATAGTAGAATGATTTGTAATCCTTTGGGTATATACCCAGTAATGGGATTGCTGGGTCAAATCGTATTTCTGGTTCTACATCCTTGAGGAATTGCCACACTGTCTTGCACAATGGTTGAACTAATTTACACTCCCACCAACAGTGTAAAAACATTCCTATTTCTCCACATTCTCTCCAACATCTGTTGTTTCCCAACTTTTTTTTTTTTTTTTTGAGACGGAGTTTCACTCTTGTCACCCAGGCTGGGGTGCAATGGTGCGATCTTGGCTCACCGCAGCCTCCGCCTCCTGGGCTCAGGCAATTCTCCTGCCTCGACCTCCTGAGTAGCTGGGATTACAGGCATGCACCACCATGCCCAGCTAATGTTTTGTATTTTTAGTAGAGACGGGGTTTCACAATGTTGACCAGGATGGTCTCGATCTCTTGACCTCGTGATCCACCCGCCTCGGCCTCCCAAAGTGCTGGGATTACAGGCTTGAGCCACAGAATGATCACCATTCTAAATGGCATGAGATAGTATCTCATTGCAGTTTTGATTTGCGTTTCTCTAATGACCAGTGATGATGAGTTGTTTTTTTTTTTTTTCATATGCTTGTTGGCCACATAAATGTCTTTTTTTGAGAAGTGTCTGTTCATTTCCTTTGCCCACTTTTTAATGGGGTTGTTTTCTCCCTTGTAAATTTCTTTACATTCCTTGTAGATTCTGGATATTAGCCCTTTGTCAGATGGGTAGCTTGCAAAAATTTTCTCCCATTCTGTAGATTGCTTGTTCAATCTGATGATAGTATCTTTTGCTGTGCAGAAGCTCTTTAGTTTCATTAGATCCCGTTTGTCTATTTTGGCTCTCGTTGCCATTGCTTTTGGTGTTTTAGTCATGAAGTCTTTGCCCATGCCTATGTCCTGAATGGTATTGCCTAGGTTTTCTTCTAGGGTTTTTATGGTTTTAGGTTTTACATTTAAGTCCTTAATCCATATTGAGTTAATTTTTGTATAAGATGTAAGGAAGGGATCCAGTTTCAGTTTTCTGCATATGGCTAGCCAGTTTCCCCATCACCGTTTATTAAATAGGGAATCTTTTCCCCATTGCTTGTTTATGTCAGGTTTGTCAAAGATTAGATGGTTGTAGATGTGTAATTCATTTCTGAGTTCTCTATTCTGTTTCTTTTGTCTATATATTTGTTTTGGTGCCAGTATCATGATGTTTGGGTTACTGTAGCCTTGTAGTATAGTTTGAAGTCAGGTGGCATGATGCCTCCAGCTTTGTTCTTTTTGCTTAGTATTGTCTTGATTCCATATGAAATTTAAAGTTTTTTTGTTTTGTTTTCTTGTTTTTTTTCTTCTGACTCTTGCTATGTTTTAGCAAAGAGACTTGTGGCATTTTGCCCCTGCCCTAGAGATTTGGGGAACTTTGAACTTGAAATAGATGATTTAGGGTAATTGGCGGAAGAAATTTCTAAGCATCAAAGCATTCAAGATGTGACTTGAATGCTGTTAAAGGCACTCAGATTTAAAAGGGAAACAGAGCATAAAATTTCAAAAAATTTGCAGACTGATGATGCAATAGAAAAAAACACACTTTCTGGGGAGAAATTCAAGCCAGTTGCAGAAATTTGCATAAGTAACAAGGGGCCAAATGTTAGTTGCCAAGATAGTGGGAAAAATGTCTCCAGGACATGTCACAGGTCTTCACGGCACCCCTCATATCACAGGCCCAGAAGTCTAGGGAAAATATAATGGTTTCATGGGCCAGGCCCAGGACACCCCTGCTGTGTGCTGCTTATGGACCTGGTGCCCTATATCCCAGCTGCTCTAGCTAAGGCTGAAAGGAGCCAAGGCATAGCTCAGGCCATGGCTTCAGAGGGTGCAAGACCCAAGCCTTGGCAGTGTCTGTGTCGTATGGAGCCTGAGGGTGCACGGTAGTCAAGAATTGAGCTTTAGGAACCTCCATCTAGATTTCAGAGGATGTATGAAAACACCTGAATGTCCAGGCAGAAGTTTGCTGCAGGAGCAGGGCCCTCACAGAGAACTTCTGCTAGGGCAGTGCAGAAGGGAAATGTGGGGTTGAAGCCTCCATATAGAGTCCCCACTGGGGCACTGCATAGTGGAGCTGTGAGAAGATGGATCACCCTCCAGACCCCAGAATGGTAGATCAACTGAGAGCTTGCACTGTGCACCTGGAAAAGCCACAGACACTCAATGCCAGCACATGAAAGCAGGTGGGAGGGAGGCTGTACAATGCAAAGCCACAGAGGTGGAGCTGCTTGAGGCTGTGGAAGTCCACCTCCTGCATGAGTGTGACCTGGATGTTAGACATGGAGTCAAAGGAGATTATTTTGAAGCTTTAAATTTGACTGCCCCACTGGATTTCATATTTGTGTAGGGCCTTTATTCCCTTTGTCTTGGCCAACTTCGTCCATTTGGAATGGGCATATTTATCCAATGCCTGTCGCCCCATTGTATCTAGGAAGTAACTAACTTGCTTTTGGTTTTACAGGCTCATACGCGGAAGGGAGTTGCCTTGTCTCAGATGAGACTTTGGACTGTGGGCTTTTGAGTTAATGCCGAAATGAGTTAAGACTTTGAGGGAATGTGGGGAAGGCATATAATTGTTAATTATATTATCAATACTACCATTGGTAATATAATTATTTAATATATCACATTTAAAATTAATATGATATCATATTTTACATTGTTTACACTTACACATACTGAAGATAAAATATAAAGCCTGCCTTCATTTGGCTTCCTAGCTTCAAAATCTTTTTAACAAAGATCCGACCTGAGATTCAATCACTTTGCTTGCTTTATTAATATAAATTATCAAGCCAAATCTAATAAATCTGAATTTATTTTACAAACAAATTAATATTACTCTAATTATCTACTGTAAAAATTGGGCTTTCTATAGTATATCTGTTATTAGACTGTAACACTGTGCATTGTTTTTGAGTTTTTATTGCCTAACTATAGGCTGGACTGGATACTAAACTCTCCTAGTTTCCTCTAATGCAATTTTTCTCTCGTGGAATTACTAAGAAGAGAAATAGTTATTTCCTAAAGCTCTATAAACAAATTATAGTTTAAATTTAGTTTTTAGTTTTAGTTTAAATACATTTCAAGAGACATGCCTAATGTGTGGGCTACACAGAGTTCACCAAACCACCCAATGACATAACGGGAGACATTCAAACTGCAAAACCGCTCACTCTATGCTATAGGCAGCTTTACCCAACAGCACTAAACTGAGACTCCATGTTCTAATAAGACCCTTGCCCCTCTTAATGCCTACCTTTTTCACTTTACAGGATAATCTTGTAATTAAAAGTTTAAAATCATAGCTGATATCAGAAACATAACAAAACCTGACCTAAGCAATCCTTAAGTCTGCCTGTTGTGTAACTTTGGCAATATCCCTAAAACAATTTTTTGTTCTGATTGTACTAGTGGTCCTTTCTACAGAGCTGGCACTCTGCTTTAATTCCTCTTCATCATGAAATGCCACTCCATGGCTACACCAGGTCTTCCCACTTTTCCTATGACCTTTTCATCTGCTGAGTTGGTTGCCCTTAGGCATGAGCTCTTGGTTAAAAACCTTTGTACAGATTACATTTATTATATTGTTGCTGAGATTTTTGTTTTTGTTTTTTTTGTATCATGTTGTTGATATCTGTTCATGTGTTTTGTCTAATCTTTGTAAAATCAGTTCTCTCAACAGGATCATGTTAGCCAAATACTTTGAGATTATTTTCAACTCTTGCCAGTGCCTAATAGACCAAGACAGAACTTGATGCTAAACTCTAGGAAAACCTGCCCTAAGAGAGGTGTTTGTTGTTTCATTTTGTTTTCTTTCTGGCACCTTTGTTACCCAAATGTGGCCTGGGTCCCTGACAGTGACTGCCTTACCTTCCCCTGATGGGGACCAGATACCACCAGGACAGGTCCGACCAAGCACCAAAGACAAGCCTAATTTCAAGACAGTTGATCAGTGATATTTTCAAAAAAACATCTTGATCAAAAGGGGGAAATGTAAGAATTAATGATGTGAGCTGGTGTTAACTCGTCCACTCAGGTAGATTACAGTCAGGAGACCAGTGGCAGGTGGGAAGCACCGAGGCACAGGTCACTTGCTCAGGGACAGTGTCACCAGCCAGCTGCCAGGTCCCTTACCCAGGGACAATGTCACCAGCCAGCTGCCAGGTCCCTTACCCAGGGACAGTGTCACCAGCCAGCTGCCAGGTCACTTGCCCAGGGATGGTATCATCAGCCAGCTGCCAGGTCACTTGCCCAGGGACGGTATCGTCAGCCAGCTGCCAGGTCACTTGCCCAGGAACGGTATCACCAGCCAGTTGCCAGGTCACTTGCCCAGGGATGGTATCACCAGCCAGCTGCCAAGTCACTTGCCCAAGGATGGTATCACCAGCCAGCTGCCAGGTCACTTGCCCAGGATGGTATCGTCAGCCAGCTGCCAGGTCCCTTGCTCAGGGATGGTATCACCAGCCAGCTGCCAGGTCACTTGCCCAGGGATGGTATCGTCAGCCAGCTGCCAGGTCACTTGCTGCAACCTTAAGGCCACTTTTACCCGGGAGCTGCTGAAACAATTTCTATGACTCCAAGACTAGTGTTACCCACTCTTGTCACTCACCAATCAGAGCTTGCCAGCTCCCCAAAACTTTGCTAGTGCCAATAATTTTTCTTTCACAACAATACATAACATTTCTCTTTCTAATAAGACCCTTAACCTTCTTTCTTCTTTGGACATACTGAAGACCACCCAGTCTGTGTGTATGCCTCAAACTGAAGTCTATTCTCCAAAATAAAACATTTTATTTGGAGATTCATCTCTATATTTTTATTTGACTTTGACAATATTCATATACCAGCTCAGAAGCAAAATATTTTGAAAAAGAGAAGATGGCTTTAGGAAAACCATCAAGTAGCTTCTATTTTTATGTTTATCTATATACACAGCTACGATATTCAGTCAAAAAAATAAAATATTTCCCCTGACTTGTGATGGCCATTGGCAATTATATGAAAAGTCATCCTAGAATTGAAAAGTTCAGCTATGCCCTGCCTCATGGGCCAGGTTCATCTTTAGAAACACTCAGACAGCAAAAGTTAAATGGCTCCTCGTGTCTCGTTTCTCAGTGTTGTGTTTGTACTGAAAGTCTTTTCCTCCCTTCTTAATGGTGTTATTTGCATCTTTACCAATAGAATTCAAAAGGCTCCCTTTATTGCCCTCACAATATGCTCTCCTGAGGCTAATAATTTAGACTCAAGTAACTGCCAAGATTACTGGAAACAATAAACCATGTTTACACATGCCTGTTAATGTTTTGTGTCTGAAAAAATTCTTATAAAATTGACACCCAGTATCTGGAACCATGAGAGATATGGAACCTTCCTTTTAGTTTATTTTTTGTTATGTTTTACAGGTAAAAGATAAAACTTTAAATTTTTGTTTCCTTAAGATCTTCTAATTTTAGGAAAATAGCGTATCATGTTTTCCCCCTCCACAAACATTCTATTTTCTAGAAACATCTTGACTCCCTTCAGGAATTCCCCTTCTCATGGGGTGGTAGTGGTGGATCTATCCCCTGTGGTCTCCTGCCTTTCCCTGGCCCAGGAGTAGGTACATAACCCAGTGGCACCACACCTTGGAGTCTGGAGTGAGACTAGGTGGGCAGCTCAGTGGAGAGCCTCTGCAGCCACCTGGCCCTGGAGTTGTCCTGTCCTGGCGGATGCAGGATAACTGAGCCTGTACCTTTGCCTGCACCTCCTCTTGCTGCCTGGGGACTCTGCAGGCCACCACCGCCCCCATACATTCCCAATGCTCTCAAGCACTCCACAGTTATTTTCTGTGGCTTACAACCAAAAAACTCTAACAACCTATACAACTCTGCAGAGCCAATAGTCACAGACTACCAGAGGCAACGAGAGAGCAAATTCCAAAACACAATGTGATGAGCATTTAAAGAAAGAATTACCTATGTCTGAGTGAAGATCTACGACACAATACATGCTAAAAAAGTGGGTTGAGGTTGAGAACACAGGAATTATTTTCATGAGGTTTAAATGGTTCATGCAGATTGAAGGCAGAATGGCCTCCATGTCCTCCTGTCTCTCCTGCCCCATCAGCCACAGAATGGATGAGTGGACAGCAACACATGCAGTCATCCATGTTCAAGCAGAAACCTTGCCTCCCAGTCTGGGTACTTTGAGCTAGGGGATTGTTTAACTCTCCTGTTATTCATTTGAAACACAAACTTTGATAGAAATAATTCATCTTCATGATTAAGAGAATAGTTCCCTTAGCTTTGACAGGCATCTTTTCTAGTCTATTTTAAAATACTATTTTATAGTGACATATGGAAATTTGCATGTGGGGTACACATCAGTGGTGCTGTGTGCACATTTTACTTTTGGATATCTGTAAGGCACCACAACCTTTCAAAATGGGAAGATTTATTTCCCTGTAGTTAGAGATGTCTGGAAGGCTGAGTGCTCTGGCCCTGCTGACCAACAGGAAGTCCATGCCAGAGTCGTGTTCATAGCAATAAGAACAGAAACACTGGAGCTAAGCCAGAAATCTCACAAGGGACCTGGACAACATGCACAGGCTGAGGAGGGGCCACAGAACACCTGACAAACCCTCCAGAGGCAGGGAGCGCAGGCCTGGTATCATTGCTCAGCCACCAGGGACATGCATTGGAAGGTGGCCCCCGGCAGCTCTGGGGTCCTCACAGCAGAGAGAGGCAGCTGCCTCCAGTAGAAGACTTCATGAATGCTAAGACCTTTGTCTTTCTTTGAGTCCACAAAGCCTCCCAAGAGGTCTAAAAAAGAGGTGACCTCAGTGCCATTCAGGCCCGGGCTTCCAGCCTTGCATTGCCACCTCCAGCAAGTCATGTAGGCATGTCAATTTCATTATTTATAAAAGGAAGACGGTGGCACAGACATGAGCTCCTTGCCATAACCCCTCCTTTAGCTGTGCAGGTTGCAGTCAATGAGCTCAGATGCTGGATGCCAACACCGGCTCCATTCCCAGGGTCTGGGGCTGAAGTGTGTGAAGCTCGTAGTCACTTGTCCAGACAGCTTTGCAGACGGCCATGATTCCATCCCCACAAGCACAGGTGCTGCGACAGCTCCCTAGTCACCCACATCCTTTATCTAACTCCCTCACAAGCTTCACGTGCTCCCGGCCTGGCAGGGAGTCTGCTGCCCCCTCCTTCACCTGCCCACCCTCCACCTCCCAGGATCCCATAACCACCCTATTCATGTGTCACTGAATGATGGCCTCCTCTGAAAAGAATGTGTTTGGCTCTAGACTGTACAGCATGTTTGTCCTTTATCACTCCCATCCACTGCCAAGGGCGTTCGTCACAGGTCCCTGTGTCAGATGACTTCAGCAGCACTCAAGTGTGAAATGGGCCTCTGTGGGATCCTTTGATGCAACTCAAGAAGCATTTCCAAGGGTCCGTGCTGCCCCTGCTCCATCATGGCTGTCCAGAGCCGGCGGGGGCCACACCTCTGAGGCCACCCACAGCTGCCTCCTTTTCAAGCAACATTTCGAGAGTCTCAAGCCAGTGATTGGTGCTTTCACTTTAGAGGCTGAATCATGAGCCAGTCTTCAAGAGATGGCAGACTGTTTTCTTGCAATGGTTTAGATTTTGCAGCTTTGGAAGGAACCAGATCCTACTAGAGGCAGAATCCAAGTAAATCTAAGTGAAGTAAGTGTAAGTACAGGTAAAGACAGTCCTAGCCAGGGGCCTCTGTCATTCCCAGGGTGTGAGGCAAACAGTGTCACTGTTCTTAGGTCAAGTAGCCCCATCCTGGGCTGCCCTTTGGCCAGAGGCTTCCCAGCCCTCTGTGCACGCAGGGATCAGGCATGTTCTCTTGTGTCCTGTTCTGCAGATTGAGGACAACAGTTTCCCTTATCTCGTAGGCGCAAAGTGATGATCAAGTGGGTTAAAATGGGTGAAGAGCTTAGAAGAGCGCCTGGCATGTGGGATGGGATTCATGTGTCATTCAAACACAGTGACGGTGGCTTGCCTGGCACAGGTCCAGCCTAGCGAGCTGAGGTGAGTGAAAATACCAAACTCCCCGTAGGAAAAGCATGATGCTATCATAAGGGTTGCCACATGCGTAGACAATGGCTTGGGGTTATAGTTCAAAATTTGCTGGTTTTGTGTTGAACCTGAATAAATTTAAAGCCCTTCCCGTGTTCACTGAGACTATGGCGAGTCTTCTGTGCTACCGGAAAATCCCTTATAAATGCCCAGTGGAGATTTCCTGGGGTCTCCACCGCTGGTCAGGATCTTGAGCCTGGAATGTGGAGGTGTAGGGCCTCCGGTGTCATTCCCACTTTCACCACTAGCAATCAGGCCATAAATGCCACCCTCTGCCCCAGCTTCCCCAGTTGTAAAGTGGGATGAATACTGGGTCCTACATTGTGGTGGTGTTGGGAAAACTGAATGAGTTAGTGTGTAGACAGTGCTCGTCACTCGGCAAACACTGTATGAATGTTAGAAGTTATTACAAATGAAAATTTAAAAACAAGATTAGTCATTGTCATGGAGATTTCCTGTCAGTCCCTTCTGAAACTCCAGGGGTGAACGGAACTGCGAAATGCACCTGAGAGCTCTCTGGGCCCGCCCTGCTGCAGCCGCCAGCACTGCACCTTCGCCCTGCAGTCTCTCCCATCACAGCGGAGGAGTGGCAGCGATGTCCCTGCCTGCAGCTGCAGACGGAGGCAGTGCTCCCAGCTCCCTGGAATCCAGCAATAGCAGGTGACGCCTGGGTACCTGAGCCCTGACCGAGTCTTTGCAGGCTGGGTGGGTGAGGTGGGGGAGGCAGGACCATGCAGGCCCCCACTCCCTCTGCAACAGAGCTGGCTGCCCCAGCCCATGATCTGTGTTCACATGGGCTTCACAGTGAGGTGTGGTACTTAAAGAAAAGGCTCTGTCACTTACCAAGTGAAACAGGGAGACTGAAGACCAAAGAGCTGGTTACTTCTTGTGCGTGAGGCATGACTACATGAGCTCCAGCCCAGAAGGAGCGGGGAGCGCTCAGCTCCCTTCAGTTCAGCCCAGAGGAGCTGACCTGGCACTGAGCTGCCCTGCAGCAGGAGCTGGGGACATGAGAAACCATGATCCACATGCTTTGTCTTAAGAAAGCCTGTTGAAGGTGGCGTGTGATGGGCACCTGAACACCCAGGTCAGAGGCGGGATGGGAAGATTTCACATGACAGGGTAGGGGGACTTCTAGGAAGCCAGTCCTGAGTTAAAGAGTCTGGAAGCCCAGGGCGGGACTGGGCTGCTGGGAAGGTGGGCAAGGGCCAGGCACGAGGCGCCGTCTGGCTTCTGCGGTGTGGTCCAGAGCTTCTCAACATTTCCTCACCGTGGCACACACAGAAACAGAAAGGTCTGTGGCACACGACGGCAAACCACAGGATCTGGAGCGTCAGCAGGGGGCAGGAGGGAAGAAAATGCCTCCTTTTTTCTTTATATTATGTAATCATGAATGAAAAGTAAAACACAAAGCATGAGGAACGATCTTAAAAGGTTGAGTTTGAACAACACTTCCAGCAAAAGTCTATTCAAACTTTAAATGAAAACTTCCACTTGTTCTTACAAACATAACTCTTTTACACCAAGCTTTATGAGTACATTGGCTACAAGAATTGCCTGATTCCGAATTTAAGGAGAAACTGCGATGACCAGCACTGGTTACAAAGCAGTCCTGCTCTGACGCTTCAGTGATGTACAAGTGGTATCCGCATTGCCACTTCTCCTGGTTCACTGAGTGTCCTACCATTAAACAAAAATTGGAAAAGTTGGTCTTTTTAAAATGGGCTGAGAAGTATGTGATCATTCTATAAATCCTTTTTATTTTCTCTCATTGAAAAATGTAGTTAAATGTTTATGATAATGCAGAGATTTCCAATCTAATGGCACTTTTAAAAATCAAGTTTTCAAAACAACAATAAAATTTTTCCATAACAAGGTGCAGATATTTCTGTAGTAATTTTTTTCCTTAGGATTCAAATTATAGCACTAACTACACATGACTGTAAAACCCAATTTAACACTTTTCCAAAGTTGAATTTTTGCTTCACATTCATAAGCTGTGTTTTTATGTTAGCATATTTCAATTATATGCAATTGAAATATGTCAGTGAGGAAAGCCAGTTTTTGAAGAAAATACTACCCTAAACAGATCTTTTATAAAAAGTCTTTCTTCAATTTTTTTTTTAATGTTTGATAAAACTCTCTGGGGTCATCAGGCATTTTAGCGGGAAATCTCCAAGTGGTCTTCAGATTCCATTTCTTCTCATGAAGCTAAAACTGGACAGAGAAATAATGACTTGGATTTCAACAGCAACCCATCATTGAGCATGGAAGTCCGATTTACAGGTAATTCTGTTATTTGTTTTAACATAAGGAAACTCTGTGATTAGTACTGTGCAATACTGGAGTCTAGGGATTTTCACAACAAATTCTCAGGTGGAGGCCGTCACACCTCCTCTTACCTCATCCACAGGCCAGGTGGACAGACAGGGGTGCAGTTTCCACCCATCTCATTTGTCTCAAGTATTCGGTTACTACTTTGGATATTCACTCGAGTTGTTTGTTTTGGTACTTCCTTCAGGACAAATTGTGTTCTTCCAAGAATGTCCCTTCAGGGATACTAACCGGAGCTATTAACAATCACTAATGTCTATATACAGAATAATTCATCTGCAATAAAAACTTTTTCAATTTCTGGGTCAGGGTTGGGAAGTCAATGAATTGGGTTTTGTACTTACTTCCCTCACCAAAAATGATATAGCAGTAAGAGTTTCTAACTAAAACTCTATTCGTACTTGGGAATTTATACTAAATCTACTCTTGAATATTTCCCTAGCTCAAACATTTCTCAATACAAGAATGCTGTTTTGTTATACTATTAATAATGTTGAAGTGCATAACATTTTAAAATATACTAATATTTTACATGTATTTTCTATCAGGTAACCAGTGGGATCATTTCTTATCATTCATAGCAGCGTTGCGGTCATTTTTTTCTCTTTTTTCTTATCACCACTATTTGGGACAGGGAGTATGGCTGCTCTGCTGTTGCTGCTGTCATTGAAGGTATTTTCTCCACTAATATTTGTTTTTTTATGGTTGTGCAGATACAGTTGAGGTTCATAAAAAGAAGCCGTGTCATGTGCACTGGCACGTACGTGCAAGGCACACACTCCTGAACTCAGCCGAGGCTGCTCTACACAGAAGCCTGAAACAGTCCTCGGAAGCCAGTGGTAGCTGCACTGCTGCTCCTAATCCATGCTTCCTTGTACCTGTGTCTCAAGCCCTTTGCAAGTGACTTTGCTGTGCCCCTGGTGAGAAGAGGTGACATTCCTCTTCACCACATTCACCAACCTGGCTGTGGCTGTGTGGCCTGCTCTGGACTACAACAGACACTAGGCGGGCCTACAGATGGGCTTGCAGTTTTCTGGCGTCCTGCACTTCTGTCCTCTGCCATAAGCAGAGCCGATCCAGGTGGGCACTTGTCCACAGCAAGGAGACCCCTGCAGGACTCTAACCCACGTCCGGAGCAGAGCCCGGCCACCCCTGCGCAAAGCCACTAGTGTTATTGTGGCAAAAGTGCATGCAGGCACTAACTCCCCTTCCAAAATCTCACTCCTTCTGTTTCCTTATCATATCACAACCCATACCAAAAATCATCACTAGCTTGCACATCAGAACTAAAACATAGGTCATATTTTCTATGTTTAGCTAAAAAACTTGCCTATGACTTGTATTGTTTCAAAGGCTGACAATTTCTCTCCAGTCCTGGTTTTTTGGCAATTTGAGCAATGGATGTCTGGGATGGGAGACTGCCATAGAGAATTTAAGCTCCAAATGCATATTCAGAATCATATTTTCTACAGAGATGACTACATTCTGAACGGCATTAACTTTCCATTGAGTTCAAGCCACTCATTCACCTCTCTCCTCTATTCCCAGTCCTTGAAATAGTTGATTTCAAATGTTTTCACCTAAGGTAAAGAACGATACATGCAAAGATTTTGTACGAGCTCCTTCCTCCTTTCAGGGGAATTCCCAAGAAATCTCACAAAGCTTGAATCTACGGAGACAAAGGAAATTGTGCAATGAGTGGTGGTTTCCTTTCGCACAGTGCAGCAGACATGACCACATGACCTCCAATGTGGGAAGGTTAACACACTGGCCAGGGGCAAGCAGAAAGTCTTAGCATGCTGACTCTGCGGGTTTGTCCTGGGGCCTGAGCAGCGTGTGGGCACCTGGACTGCGGTCCTGTCACTTGCCCGCTCCAGCCCCACCGTCTCTTGCCTGGAGGTCGTTCAGTCAGCCCCTTAGTGTCAAAGGCAGAGGCTATGAGAAAGAAGGATAGGAGAGGGACGCAGGCCAGTTTTCACAACCGGCAGGAGGGGCAAGGTACCAGGGAACACGAGGTGGAAGGTGAGCATCCCGACCCAGGAAGGCATTTCCAGATGCAGAGGAAAACAGCCACCAAACTAACTAGGCCTTCTGATGAGAACACGTAAGCGAGAGCCCACGCACCCTAAACTGCCATGACGTTTGGGTGGCAGAGTGGGAAAGAAGCCAGTGCTGCAATTTAAGAAGCTTAATATGGGGCTTGAATATTTGGGGTGGATAATTACTCAATATTTTAAATTTCTCTTTGTATAAATATGTTTGATTTTATTACCTTTCTTCCAGAAGTCACACTGACCAAAATCTATTATTTTGCACTTATGCCAATGAAATTAGAGCTAAGGCCTCTGACCCTTTCCCACTTTTGAGTGTAGGCCTTGGGAAACAAAAAAGTCACTATGAAGACTGGGGAGGGTCCGCGTCATGGGCACCGCTCGGTTCTGCATGAAGCAGCCCACCAGCGGCCAGCAGGGAGCTTTGGTACTGCCAGATCCCCTGGAGAGAGGAGGCTGCAGCCACGTGTGTGGGGAGGCCTGGAGAAAGTGGCCTCTGCAGGCTCCACATATAGTGACCTGTGCTCAGGGAGCCCCCAGGGTGACAGAGCTCGCCCACTGCCCACAGGGCGCCTCTGCCTTGTCCAGGCAGGGCCCAGAGCAGGCTTGGGTCTGGCTTCTCTAATCAGAGGTAGTTTGAGCGAGTCTAGACACTTCATAGAATCTGGGCACAGAGCACACACCCTTTCCCACCTGGGTCTTCCACTCAGCATAGTGGTCCTGAGATCCAGTGTGACTCTTCTGGGATTGGCAGTTTGCTCCTTGATGTTGCTGAGGAAAATTCAACTGCATGGAACACGACCGTCTATCCACATTGGATAGACACCAGGTGAGTGCTTCTGCCTGGATGAATGAAGCTTTTATGAACAGTCTCAGGTATGAAAGGAAAATAAATCAGTCACTAAACCAAAAGGAAAAGTCAAGTTGGGAGCTGTCTCCTCTTCTATTCCTAAATAAGATAGCTACAAAGATAAAAACGCTGTTCCCCCACAACAATTTGCCCACAAGGCAATTCCTTGTGGACCAAGGACAGACAGAACTCAAAGTTATCCCTCTGCTCCTGTGAGACAAACACAGATCTGATTCCTGCATTTGCCTACTGTTTCACTCAGCCAGACTAAGGCATACGTGACAATTTCTGTCAATTGCTCATTCAGTGAAAAGCTAATCAGAAACTCAAAAGAATGCAACCGTTTGTCTCTTTTTATTTTATTTTATTTTATTTTTATTTTTATTTTTTTAAAAATTTTATTGCATTTTAGGTTTTGGGGTACATGTGAAGAACATGCAAGATTGTTGCATAGGCACACACGTGGCAGTGTGATCTGCTGCCTTCCTCCCCATCACTCACATCTAGCACTTCTCCCCATGTTATCTCTCCCCAACTCCCAGCCATAAAAAACGATGAGTTTGTGTCCTTTGTAGGGACATGGATGAACCTGGAAACCATCATTCTCAGCAAACTGACACAAGAGCAGAAAATCAAACACCGCATGCTCTCACTCATAGGCAGGTATTGAACAATGAGAACACGTGGACACAGGGAGGGGAACCGTTTGTCTCTTATCTACCTACAACCTGGAAGCCGCTTCCCTGCTTTGAGTTGTCTGGTTTTTCCAGACAGAGCCCATAACATCCTTCATATACTGACTGAGGTCTCATGTCTCCCTAAACATGTAAAACCAAGCTGTGCTGACCACCATCGTCAGGACCTCTGAGGCTGTGTCATGGTGCGTCCTCAACTTTGGCAAAATAAACTTTCTAAATTTATTAAGACTTGTCTCAGATACTTTCTGGTTTACAAAGGTGTCTGTAGACATGTATATTCATCTCTCATAAATACCTAGAAGTTGAATTGCTTAGTTATAGGAGTAGACATATGTTTAACTTTTTGAGAAACTCTCAAGCATATTTTGAAACTATACCATTTTCCACTGTCTCAGCATAATTTAAAAGTTTCCACCGAACCACATCCTTGTCAACTTTTGGAAGCATCAGTGTTTCAGTTATTGGCATTATTCTAGTGAATGTGCAGAGCCATCTCGTTTTGGTTTTAATTTGCATTTTCCTAATGATTAATAACACTGAGACATTTTTCCTTTCATATTGTCATATATGTAACTTCTTTCTTGAAGTGCCTCGTCAAATATTTTGCTCATTTTTGATTGGCTATCTTTTTATCACAAATTGTGGTGGTTTTCTATATTATCTTGACACACGTCTTTTGCCCTGATATAATATTGTAAACATTTTCCCCCATTCTGTGGTCTCCTTATTGTTTCCTAATGCTGCCCTTTGAAGAGGAAAATATTTTTCTCCACTTATGGAGACAAGATGGTTAACGTAGTTCTTCCAAAATGTTTTTAAAATTCTAGTTTCGTTTAAAACAACCACAGCAAACTGCATGGATTTCTTCCATGTCTTTGGAAGAAAAACATTATTTTATTTATTTCACAGTGGAAGATCAGTTGGTATGGCTCCACTTAGGCAGGTTTCGTTTTGTTTCCTCATGCCTCTGCAATGCCGGGGAGTCGCCCACGCCTTACTCACTGCAGCTGGATCGAGACCAGCCTCCCCACTCCTCCCACAGCCTCCGACGCGGGGCGCTCCACATTTGAAGGCAAAGTTAGAGATTTTTAGTGGAAATGTTCGTGTTTTCTTGGTGACTAGTAAATGGCTGCAAATTAGAAACGTGGTCCTTTGGTTGTAATCGAAGGCTGCTGAGTGTTTCTGTGAAGATCACCCTGTGAAGAAACAGCTGCAGTGAGAGAGCGGCATAAGGTGGGACGCCGCTCCCAGGACGTGGGGTCGGAGAGGAGCTGAGTTCAGGACGGGCCGCAGGAGGAGGCCAAGGCGGACCCCAGGAGGGGCCAAGTGGGCAAAGCCAGGGCTGGAGAGGGGAAAGCCAGGATTCGCGCCGTGTCCAACAGGGATGGCACAGAAGCCCGAGAGGCCACGGCCAAATGTGGAAATTAGCTTGGCCAAATCTTACATTTCAGAGAGAAAAGGCAATATGGCATTCATGCTTGCCTGGTTTAATTTTTGTAATTTTCCCTTTCTTCCTGCCAATAGCTTGCTTGTTATCCAGAGGGTAGCTACAATTTTAGCTCACAGTGATGTCAACTTGAAGCTTCTCTCCACAAGCAGCTGCCACCTCGGCTAGTGTAGTCAGCCTTCCCAGCCTCCCTCCCTGGCCTCCCTGGTCTCCCAGGCACAAGACTCAGTGCTGGCTTCACAGTCACTGCAAGTGCACCACCCCCAAGGCCTAGGACTGATTAGCGTGGACAGCACCCAGCACACTTGCCTCAAAAAGTGTGAAGAAATAGGACACAAGCTGTTTGTTCTCATGACTATAGCACAGACTATAAAGCAAAACACCTTCCTCCAGAACACAGCAAGCTGGATGCGTGGTGATCTGGACAAGCATTTCTTGTAGGTTTTGCAACTGGGGTTCAGTGGGTACTGGGCTCCCCAGAGCATACGTGTGGACACAGTTAAGTTGCTCCCATTTTCCAAGACTCAGAGGGGATGTATTTACATTAAGAGCATATACTTGCTAGTAATGCAACTTCAGAATGTCCAAGTCATCTGTTGGAAAAAACAAAAATCGAGAAAGTCTGGGGCTGGTTCGCACTATTGCTACGCGGACGGCTCCACACCCAGCCCCCGCTCGCCGCCTCGGCCTCCGTCTCCGGGAGTCCCACGCTCTCTCTCCTTTTAAAGTCTTCATGTTAGTGACAAGTTCAATTTCGTCTTCAACTTCAAAATTGCAGACAACCAATTTCTACTTCCTAGTCAAGTTGTATCATTTATCTTCCATGTTAACTTCATTTCAATTAAACTTTTAACCATCTGGAATCTTTGCCCTCTTAGGTGACAAAAATAGACATTAAATTGTATAATTTCTTAAATTCTCTGTTGAAAAGTCCTAATAAATTACTGTATATGATACAGATTAATAAGAATTTGGGTGCATTAAATATAAGATAATTTTGTAGTTTAAGGTAATTTCATAGCTTAAGATAATTTCACACCCCAAGGGATGTATAACCCAAACAGAAAGCAGATAACTAACATTAACTGTCAGCTGTCCACTGAAGAACTATCTCAGGCAAAAAATAAAATTTGGATTAGCTATCTATGGTACACGATACTTTTTTGAACCATCTCTTTTGGGTTGACAGCTGCAGTGCATTCTGAGAGTATATTAATGCTACAACAGCAGTAAAAATAAAATTAAGTTGGGAACACACAGAAAAAAGAAATTGATTACATTATTCCTAACGAGGACCCGAAACAAAGTTGGCCCTAAACAAAATTTTGTCAGAAAGGAGAAAAGAAAATAAAAAAGAGAGCGTGGCAGGATTTTATATTCTGCTCCCTTTTTGGAAAAACATATTTGGGTGAACCATATGAAACTGCCATTGAAAACCACATGCATGTTGGTCCTTGTGTATGGCTCAGTCTAGTCTTGTTACCATGGAGATATCTGCTAGACATCTGAGAAAGATTTCTTGGTGGTCCTTTCAAATAGTGAGTTGGTGCTGCCACCTGGCTCCTCCAGGCTGCTTGACCTGCAGGTGCGTGCATGTCTCACACAGGTCATCTTTTTCTCCATTAGCCGATGCTAAACAGTGAAAACAGCACCTTTACTCTGAAAACACCCAGGCATCCTCCTCCAGTTAAGTCTGAATACACAGTTTCAGACTTAAAGAATACTTAAGACTTAAAGAATCCACTGTTTTCTTTAAGCTAAGGAAAAAGAATGAGCTCTCACATCTGCAAAGAATGCCTTTAAACAGAATGTCAAAAACGAACAGAAATTGTTTATTCCAGCATGTTCAGACCACCCCCTCTGTGGCCAGACTAGGGGCCACGATCACATTCTTGCTTTGTTGTCTAAAGAATGTGGTCTTGCCAAAGTTGTGCAAGCCCCATGACATGTGCCACATGATATGAGTCATTTTATCACGCAAGCACCAGAAGGAATCTTCACAGCCGTGTCATTACAGAGACAGCAGGCGAGGCAGAGCCGGGCTCATCCTTCCTCCCCTGCACACTGCTGGCTGGGCTGCCAGGGCCGCAGGTGGACAGCGCCTGTCCACTGGTGTGTGCCCAGCTGTGGGCTCCTCACCAGCCTGCATCCACTCGGTTGGTGAAGCAGAACCACCACAGACCTCAGAAAGCTGGCCTAGGGCATGGGTAAGCAAACACTGCTGGCTCTCGTACCAAGCGACCTGGCCTAGTGTCCGAACCTGCTCTTACCTCGAGACCTGAGTGCCCTGGCCTGCGGCTGAGCCCTGCGAGCCATCCCAGCTGCATTGCCCTCCATGAGGTGCAGTTGGAAAGCCTGGCTCAGTCCTCATCACACAGACCTCAGAAGGGTCCTGGCCTCTCAGCCTGATCAAGTCAACAGATTTTGCATGGGAAAAGTAAGCCTTTAAATGGATTTTCCAAGACAGAATGTCATGGCTTCTCTCTTGACAAGTACTTGGAAAGGGAGCTAAGAATAACAACAATGCCTGTCAAACACACAGGGCTATTACAAAAATGAGACAATGAAGTGGAATCAAGTGAGAAATAAACAGTTCTACATAAATATGTGATTTTTATGACTACCTTTTGATGAAGGTAGAGCAACCGACCACTTTTACATTATAACACATTGTTCACTACTTGAGAACATTTCATTACGGATAGAATATCACAGATAAAAAATAAACATGATACATCACACCATTCGCAAGGCAGATCTCTGAGGCATCCACTCACAGTATCACCTGCTCTTCCTCTGAGTGGTGTGAGAGCACTGCTGATCAGAACCAGGCAGGGGATGCCTCCTGAGTGCACAGCGGCCTGGTACTGGGCCCGGAGCCAGAGGCCACACCTGAGCCCTGCTGTCCATGTCCCGCCGACTTTGTTCTCTGCCTTCCTGGCTGCTGTCTTCCCAGAAAGTCCTCAAGGGCAGAGGACTTATACCGCTCTTCTCATATTGCAGGCTGACACAGCTCTCTTCTTAGCAGTGGCTTTGCCAAGTTTGTCGTAAATCTTCCCCTGATAGAGGTCTCTAATAGATTTGGTATTTTACATAGTAGAGTTTTCTTTTTTGACATATTATCCAGCTATTACTATTTAGAGTAAATAATTTTATATTTCTTTTTCTTAAAGTCATAGTTGGCATAACTGGAATATGACTTGCTTTGGAAAAATTTATATAAAAACCATAGCAATATGTGTCAGAAACAATATATGTCAAAATTTTACATGATTTACTGAAATTAAGAATATTAAATAAGACTCTGGGTTTTCTTGCCCTATATCTGCTTTATTTATCTATTTTCAACTAGTTTTAAATAAATTTCATTTTAACAAAGGGAAACAATATATTTTTAAATGCTTAGGTAACTCTAAGTGTTAGAAAAATAAAAATGAGTTATTCCAAACTTTCGTTTCTCAAAAATGTTAAGAGAAAAATGCATGCACATTTATGGCGAATGTGTGAAAGTTCCAGTAAGGATCCCAGGAAGTCAACCTTGTGGCATTTTGTAGAAGGTGAGGTCACAGCACACTGCATTTCTTGCAAAAATAGAGACAAGTGATGGCCAGTGGAGCTCTGGGTGGGATGAAAGTCCCCAGCTCCCTAGTTTCATGGATAAGAGAGAACACTCTAGATCAGGGCACTCCCAGCTGGTTCCAGGAGTCCTCACCTGGGGCATCACAGGCTGCTGAGGTTATCTGGAATCTTGAACTGCCTTGGAAGCATCCTCACTCTTCAAGGATCCTATAACCATGGGATTCTAGGATCTTAGGAATCCCATATACACAGAGTCAATTCCCAGGACAGCTATTTCTCTCTGATGAACATGTCCAAGCAGTCTGTGGAGCCCTGCCTCAGTTGTACAACCATCAACTGTGGGAGGAAGACCCAGAAGCCATGCTGTGCACACAGACGGTGTCCTGGGGCAGAGGCCACACTCACCACGCAGAGTCATGCACCAGCTAACCAGAAGACCAGAGCCAGTTAGGACTGTTTACTGCTTTATTTTCACTTCTTAAAAGAAATCCTCTCCCTCTTTTTCCTTCCAGGTCTAATTATCAAACAAATACTGTATTATGTTTTATCGAAGGATATTCTGTTGTAACTTTACCAAATTCTGTGCAGAAGTACTGGATGCCATTTCCATTTTCCCAATGAGGGGTATCCCTTTTGAGGAGCAGAAAGACATAAAAATGTGACAGTGGAACATGCAGGGTGCAGGAGCTTGCTAACGGGGAAAGCTGACGCAAGTCTCAAAGTACGAGAAGCAGTTGCCGCCCTGGCCCCGCGATGGATGAACCACCATTTCTTACTTTCCAGTTGTCCCTTGCAGCATTCCTGCGCTCAGCTCACAGGTCAGCAGTTACTCAGCTAGAAAGAGCTGGAGCTTACCATCCAAGGTGGCTGTGGTGAGCTGTAATTGAAAATAAAATACCATGTAATTCCAATCACCTTTTATTAATTGAGAGCTCTGTAAGAAAATAAGCTGAAAGTGTATATTTTCCTTATTTGTAATGTTCCGGATCATGGAGTAACATGCACTACCATAGTAGAATCTATATATACGACAGATAGTATGCTGACAATTAATTAATTCAAACTACATTTCATTGCTGTTTTAATAATTTGAGGGGCCCTGGTCAGAGCTGATCCATCTTTGGTGCACAAAAGGGCATGGAACATCCTGGTTAGCGCCTGTGCACCTCCTTCCAGGCAGAACTGAAGAGCAGGGCGCAGGAGAGCACTCTTGATCGAGGAGGAGGAGGAGGAGGAGGAGGAGGAGGAGGAGGCGCCAGGAATCTGCCCCCCACAGACAGCAACTGTACTGGGAAACTCTGATGTACACACTTCCAGTACTTTGAATTTCTGGAGTCTGTTGAAGGCTTGCAACTTCCAGAGGGAACACTTGAACTATAAATTGTGGTTAATTTTTGTCAACTTCGGATTCTGGCACATTAGCAGCTCCCATTCCCCTGTCCCCACCCCCATGCATACCTTTCAAAAGCGATCTGCACAGGGCCTGCAGAAACCAGGATGGGCAGAAAGCACCCAGCCTCCAAATATCAGGGACCTGTGCTCTGATCAGTGATGGATGCTGCTTATTACAGAGGTGCAAAGAGGCGGGCAGCCATTGTTACCCCTCCCGCATAGCTATGAGCCCCTCTTCTCCAGGAGAAGCAACTTCCAGAGCATTGAAGGAGCCAGCGCCCTTGATTCCCACTTTAATTTTCTCTCCTCTCTTTATGGGAGCTGGACAGTAAAAAATGAGACTTCAAAAACAACTATGTACTTGGGAAAAATTAGAAAGTGACTAAGGAGGCTGAGGCGGGTGGATCACTTGAGGTCAGGAGTTTGAGACCAGCCTGACCAAAATGGTGAAACCCCATCTCTATTAAAAACATAAAAATTAGGTAGGTGCCATAGCAGGCACCTGTAATCCCAGCTTCTCTGGAGGCTGAGGCATGAGAATCACTTGAACCCAGGAGCTGGAGGTTGCAGTGAGCTAAGATTGTGCCACTACACTCCAGCCTGGGCAACAGAGAAAGACCCCCTCTCCAAAAAAAAAAAAAAAAAAAAAAAAGTGACTGTGGACCACGCATGCCACAGGAAAGGCTCAAGAAAAAAGAACTAAGAAGATTTGAACTTTACAACTCAGGCTGGTCCTTGGGGCAGAGTCAAGCTACAACAATCAAAATAAACAAAAACAATAAATTAAACAATGACAAAAATCAAACCCAGGGGAAGGGGGCGAACCTTACTTCAGAATTACCACAATACTACATTCAATTGTCAAGTTTTCAATAAAAGGTCACAAGGCATTCAACGAAATAGGAAAGTATGGCCTATTCAAAGGAAAAAGATAAGCAGATTAATGGAAATTGTCTCTGAAAAGAATCAGATGGCACATCTACAGCACAAAGACTTTAAAACAATTGTTTTCAATTACTCGAAAATTAAAGAGAGATGTGGATAAAGACAGGAAAATTATGTATGCATTCATACATAATTTTGGAAATATCAATAAAGAGATAGAGAACCTAAAATGAAACAAAAAATATTTTGAAGCTAAAAATATATAATAATGGAAATAAAGTATCCCCTAGAGGAATTAAAAGGCAGAGTTGAGCAGGTGAAGAAAAAACAGAAACAATCAAGTCTGAGGCACAGAAATTAAAAAAAGGACTGAAAAAAGTGAACAGAGCCTAAAAGGCCTATGGGACACCATCAAGGGCCCAACTTACACATTGCAGGAGAAAACATAACAGTGGAAAACTCCCAAATTTGATTTTATAAAATGGTTATAAATGTATATCCAAGAATTCAATAAACTCCAAGTAAGAGGAACTCAAAAAGTCCCACACTGGGACACACCACCATCAAACTTTCAAAGGCCAAAGGCAAAGAGGGAATTCTGGAAGGAGCAAGAGAAAAGTCTTATCACACCAAAAGGATTCTCTGAGATTGTCAGCAGATTTCTTCTCATAATAAGCTTTGCAGCCCATAAGGCAGTGGTCTTATTCACTAGACTAAAATAAAACTCAAACTCCCCAAAAACTATCAACCAAGAATCCTAAACCAGCAAAGATGCCATTCAAAAGTAAAGGAAAAATTAAGACATTCCCAGATAAATGAAGCTGAGGAAGTGTGTTACTACTAGACCTTGCCTGCCAGAAATGTATTGAGGGGCACCACAAGGTGGAAAAGAAAGGACCCTAGACAGGAATTTGAAGCTGTATGAAAAAATAAAGATCTCAGTAAAGGTAAGCACATGGGCAGTTATAAAAGCTATTATTATAGCAACGCTGTAGGATTCCACTTTTTTGTTTTCCACATGATTTAAAAGACTAAAATATTTTTTAAAAGATTAGTCTAAAAGGCAGTATTATCATAACTTTGGTTTGCAACTCCACATTTTGTCTTCTACAGAATTTAAGAAACTGTGTATTTAAAATAATCACTGTTTTATGTTTTGGGGAATAAAATGTGTAAAAATGTAATTTTGTGACATCAACAACTGACGGGGTGGGGAAAGAGATGTAAAGGAACAGAATTTTTTGTGTTACTGAAATTCACTGTTATAAATTCAAACAAGAGTGTTATAATTTTAGAATACTACATGTAATTCCCATGGTAGCCACAAAAACAAAATAGCTATACAATGTGCAAAAAAGAAATTGAGAAAGAAACTAAAAAATTTCCCTAAAAATTTTACTAAAGAGTGAACAGTAATGCAGAAAATAAGGGACAAAAAACTATAAGGCATATAGAAAACAAAAAGAAACATGGCAATAATAAGTCCCACCTTATCAGGAATTCGTTTAAATGTAAATGAGAAGGCAGATTGACAGAAAGGATTAAAAACACATAATTCAACTACAGTTGCCCCTCAGTATACTTGGGGAATTAGTGCCAGGAACCTTGACATAAAATTAAATCTGTACATACTCAAGTCCCATAGTTGGCCCTGTAAAGCCTGCATATACAAAAACTTGACCTTCCATTTATGCGAGTTTTACATCCCATAAATACCACAATTTTTATTTGCATTGGTCAAAGAAATCCACATACATGCAGACCTGCACAGTTTGAACCCATGTTGTTCAAGTGTCAATTGCCTATGCTGTCATATACATTATTTTTGAATGGAGTGGTGATCAAAAGAAAGCAGGGATAGATACACCAATATCAGAAATCAAAAGCTTTAAGTCAAAAAGGCTAAAAGAAACTATATATATATATATATATATATATATGAAAGATATAATACAAGAAAATATAAATATTATAAACATTTATATATCTAATAACAGACCATCAAAATATATGAAACAGAAACTAATAGAATATAAGGAAGAAATAAACAGCTTTACAATAATAGCTGAAGATCTTAATACTCCTCTTTTAATAATGGATAGGACAACCAGACAGAAGAGAGGCAAAGATATAGAGAATTTACACAACATGATAAACCAACTAGATCTCATAAACACTTTACCAAACAAGAAGAGCATATAGCATACATATTCTTCTCAAGTGCATATGGGACATTTTCCCAGGATAGACCACATGTTAATCCACAAATTAAATCTCAATAGATTTTAAAACATAAACAACATACACAGTATCTTCCCTGACCATACAGGATGAATTTAGAAATTGAAAATAGAAGTTAAACTTGAAAAGTCAAAAATTGTGGAAATTAAATGACACACTCAAACAACCAAAGGATCAAAGAAGAAATAATAAGAAAAATTAGAAAATACTTATAGATGAATAAAAATAACACACCATGCAAAAAATCTGTTACACAGCAAGAACAATGCTAAAGGGGGAATTTATAGCTATAAATGCATATATATACATATATATATGTAAACTAGAGATTTATATACCTTTATATATCTTTGTAAACTAGAGAAAGAACAACAGCACATCGCAAAGCTAGCAGAGGAAGTAACTAAGAAAGATTAGAGCAAAAATAAGCAAAATGGAGAAAAGAAAAACAGGAAAAAAAAAAAACGAGGAAATAAAAAAAAAAAGATTTATCGAAAAAAAACAGAATTGAGAAACCTCTAACTACATGGACTAAGAAAAATAAATAAGACTCAACTTACTAAATCAGAAATGAAAGTTTTGGACATTACTGCTAATTCTTTAGAAAAAAATGATTATAAGAAAGTACTATGAACAATTGTATGCCAGCATATTGGATATCCTAGATAAAATGTACAAATTCCCAGAATCACAAAACTTACCAAGACTGAATCACAAAAAATTATCTAAAATTTGAATAGACCTATAACTAGTAAGGAGACTGAATCAGTAACTAAAAAAATCTTCCGACAAAGAAAAATCTTAGGCTGGGCACAGTGGCTCACATCTGTAATCCCAGCACTTTGGGAGGCCAAGGCAGGCAGATCACCTGAAGTCAGGAACTCAAGACCAGCCTGACCAACATGGTGAAACCCCGTCCTTACTAAAAATATATAAATTAGCCAAGGGTGGTGGCATGTGCCTATAATTCCAGCTACTCGGGAGCTGAGGAAGGAGAATCGCTTGAACCTGGGAGGTGGAGGTTACAGTGAGCTGAGATAGTACTACTGCACTCCAGCCTAGGCAACAGAATGAGAGTCTGAAGAAAAAAATGAAAGAAAGAAGAAAGGAAAGGAAAGGGTAGGGAAGGAAAGGAAGGGAAGGAAGGGAAGGGAAGGAAAGGGGAGGGGAGGGGAGGGGAGGGGAGGGGAGCGGGGAAAGAGGGGAAAGAGGGGAAAGGGGAAGAAGGAAGGAAGGAAGGAGGGAAGGAAGGAAGGAAGGAAGGAAGGAAGGAAGGAAGGAAGGAAGGAAGGAAGCTAGACCCAATGGCTTTGCCAGTGAATTCTACCAAACATTTGAAGAAGAATTAACACCAATAAAAAACACTTCCTATCTCATTTCCCCAATACCAAAGCCAAATAAGATTCCACAAGAAAAGAAAATAAACCCATATTCCTTATGAACACTGATGTACAAATCCCAACAAAACACTAGTAAATGGAATTCAGCAGCATATTAAAATGGTTATGCATCAAGACACACTGGAATTTATTCCTGTAATGCAAAGATGGTTCAACAAATATTGATTAATGCAATAAATCTCATTAATAGAATGATACAAAACCTGCATGATCATCTCAATTTATGCAGAAAAAGCACTTGATAAATTCAACACATTTTCATTAAAAAAAAAAAAACACCCAACAAACTAAGAATAGAAGGAAGCTACATCAACAAGAAAAGCTGTATAAATTATTTCATTCTGTGCTGCTATAAAAGACTACCAAACTGGGTAACTTATAAACAAAAGAAATGTATGTCTCATGGTTCCTGAGGCCAGGAATTCCAAGGTGCTTGCAAGTTGGTATCCACTAAGAGCCCAGTTTCCATTTCTAAGATGGCATCTCGGAAGCTACAATCTCCAAAGAGGAGGAACACTGTTCCTTACATGGAAGAAGAGTGGAATAGCCCAAAGTGGGGGTGGGGGTTCAAACTCATCCTTTGATATCAGCCACCAATCTCACCCACGAGGTTGAAGCTCTCATAAGGGAGGCCCTTTTTAAAGATCCCACCTCTTCATACTGTTAAAGTAACAATTACATTTCAACGTAAGTTTTGGAGGAGACAGACGTTCAAACCATAGCATCACATATGAAAATCCAATCAGTCATCATACTCAATGGCGAAAGACTAAAAGCATTTCCACTAAGATCAGGAACAAGGCAAGGATGTCTGCTTTCACCATTTATATTTAGAATGGTATCAAAGTTCAAGCCAGAGCATTTGGGCATGCAAAATATTAAAAGCATCCAAACTGGAAAGGAAGTAAAAGTATTTCTGTTCACAGATTATATTATCATATAGATAGAAAACTCTACACATTCCACTCCCAAAACCTTTTAGAATTAATAAAATCAGCAAAATAGCAAGATACAAAGTCAACATGCAAAATTCAGCTGCATTTCTATAAACTAACAATGAGCAAGATGAAACTCTAAAATTATGAAAACAAATCCATTTAAAATAGCATCAATATAATAAAATACTTAGAAATTAACAAAGGAGACGAAATAAAATTGTACAATGAAAACTACAAAACATTACTGAATAAAACTAAAGAAGGCATAAATTAAAACATTTCCCATGTTCATAAATTGGAATACTTAATATTACTAAAAAGTCTATATTACCCACAGTTATCTACAGATTCAATAGGATCCCTATCAAAATCCCAATTACATTTTTTATAGAAGTAAAATAACCCATTTTTAAATTCATATGGAACTCTGAATAGTAAAAACAATCTTGAAAAGGAAGAACAAAACTGGAGGATTCACACTTTCTGATTTCAAAACTTACTATTAATACATATCTTCAATAATAAAAACAAGATATCACTGGCATAAAGATTGACCTATAAACAAATGGTATAGAATAAAAGACCCAAAAGTAAACTTTCACATATATGGGTCAAATAATTTTTGAGAAGGGCTCCAAGACCATTCAATGGGGAAAAGACAGTCTTTACAACAAATGGTGCTGGGAAAAAATAGACATCCACATGCAAAAAAAATGAAGCTGGATCCTTTCCTTACAGTACAGAGAAAAAAATGCATCACAGACCTAAATGTGAAACCCAAAATAATAAAACTCTTTGAAGAAAATATAGACAAAAAGCTTCCATAATTAGAGTCTGCAATGATTTATTGGATATGACACTAAAGGCACAGACAATTAGAGAAAAAAATAGACAAACGGAAAATTTTAAAAATTTGTGCATAAAAAGGCACTATCAAAAGAGTGAAATGGCATGCACAGAATTAAAGAAAATATTTGCGAATCACACCTGACAGGAAGCAAGTTTGGTGTCGGGAAGAGTCCAGTCTCCATGTTTAACTAGGGATGTCTGATAAAGGATTAATTTCTGGGATATATAGAGGAGCCTATAACTAAACTAAACAACAAAATCAAACAGCCCAATTTAAACAATGGACGAAATACTTGAATAGACATTTCTCCAAAGGAGACATAAAATGCCCAAGAAGCACATGAAAAGATGCTCAACCTCACTAATCATTTGGAAAATGCAAATCAAAACTACAAGATGCCATCTGGCACTCATTAGGACATGATTATTTTTAAAAAATTAATAAACAACAAGTGTTGGTAAGGATGGAGAGAAAGTTAAGCCTTTGTTCATTGTCAGTGGGAATGTAAAATGGTGCAGGTGCAGCTGCTATGAAAAACAGTATGATATTTTCAAAAAATTAAAAATAGAATCATCATATTATCCAGTAATTTTTCCTCTGAGTATATATGCAAAAGAACTGAAAGTAGTGTCTGTAAGAGATATATTTACAACTATGTTTATAGCAGCATTCTTAACAACAGCTAAAACATGGAGGCAATCCAAGCACCCATCAATAGATGAATGGATAAGCAAAGTGTGGACCATACAATGGTATATTATTCAGTCTTAAAATTGAAGGAAAGTCTGGCACAGGCTACAACATAGATGAACCTTAAGGACATTATGTTAAATGAAATAAAGCAGTTATAAAAAGATAAATGTGAGGTACCTAAGTAGTCAAAATCAGAGAGACAGAAAGTAGAATGATTGTTGACAGGGACTGAGGAAGGGGATGAGAAATTATTACTTAATTGGAATGAACTTTCAGGCTTACAAGATAGAATTGTGGCGAGGGATAGCGGTGGTGGCTGCAGAATGTAATAAATATATTTAATACTTACTATAGAATTAAGAATGGTTAAGATGACAGATCTTATGTGCATTTTACCACAATAAAAAATGAAAACAATACATTTCTTTAGCTTCTTACTATAATTTGTAATGGGGCTTCAGGTGGAGAGGGGCTCAGAACATGAGTCTCTTGCCCCAGTCCTGTCCAGGAAAGCAGAGATGGCTCACCCAATGTATTGGTTAGGGTAAATAATGAGGCATGCCCATCCTCCCAGTTTTTGTGGAAAGAATCAGCTTAATAAGGCCAGCTCTCTCATATGCTGCTTGTTAGGCTGTTTTCATGCTGCTATAAAGAACTGCCCAAGACTGCATAATTCATAAACGAAAGAGGTTTAATTAACTCAGATTTCCACAGGGCTGTAAGACCACAGGAAACTTACAATCATTGTGGAAGAGGAAGCAAACATGTCCTTCTTCACATAGCAGCAGGAAGAAGAAGTACGGAGCAAAGGCAGGGAAACCCCTTATAAAACCATCAGATCTTGCGAGAACTACTCACTATCATGAGAACACCATGAGGGAAACTGCCCCTATGATTCAATTACATCCGACCAGGTCCCTACCATGACACCTGAGGACTATGGGAACTATAATTCAAGATGAGATTTGGGTGGTGACACAACTAAACCATATCAAACAGCATGGGAGCAACCATCCCCATGATCCAATCACCTCTCACCAGTTCTCTCCCTAGACACCAAAGGATTATGGGGATTAAAATTCAAGATTAACTTCTTTGTCCTGCTGCCAGAAGATTCGAGTGGGGACACAGCCAAACTGTATCATTCTGCCCCTGGCCCCCTCCCAAATCTCATGTCTTCACATTTCAAAACACAATCATGCTTTTCCAACAGTCTCTCAAAGTCTCAACTCATTCCAGCATTAACCCAAAAGTCCAAGTCCAAACTGAGACAGGGCAAGTCCTTTCAACCTATGAGCCTCTAAAATCAAAATGAAGGTAGTTACTTCCCAGACACAGTGGGAGTACAGACATTGGGTAAACACCCATTCCAAATGGGAGAAATTGGCCAAAACAAAAGAGCTACAGGCCCTAAACAAGTCCAAAATCCAGTGGGGCAGCCAAATCCTAAAGCTCCAAAATCATCTCTTTTGACTCCATGTCTCCCATCCCAGTCATGCTGATTAAGAGGTGGGCTCCCATGGCCTTGGGCAGCTCCACCCCTGTGGCTTTTCAGGGTACACCCTCCCTCATAGCTGCTTTCAGGGGCTGGCATTGAGTGTCTGCAGCTTTTCCAGGATTATGATGCAAGCTGTCATTGAATCTACCATTCTGGGCTCTGGAGGGTGGTGGCCCTCTTCTCACAGCTCCACTAGGCAGTACACCAGTGGGGACTCTGTGTGGAAATTCCAAATCCACATTTCCCTTCTGCACTACCCTGGCAGGGGGTCTCCATGAGGACTCCACCCCTGCAGCAAACATCTGGCTGAACATTCAGGTGTTTCCAAATATCCTCTGAAATCTAGGTGGAGGCTCCCAAACCTCGATTCTTGACTTCTGCACACCTGCAGGCCCAACACCATGTGTAAGCTGCCAAGGCTTGGGGCTTGCACCCACTGAAGCAATGGCTTGGGCTGTATGTTGGCCCCTTTTAGCCACAGCAGGGATGCAGAGGATCAAGTCCTGAGACAGCACAAAGCAGCAAGGCCTTGGGACCAGCCCATAAAACCATTTTTTTCCTCCTGGGGGAAAAATGAAGGGGCTACCACGAAGATCTCTGACATGCCCTGAAGACATTTTCTCCATTGTCTTGGTGATTAACATTTAGCTCCTCATTACTTATGCAAATTTCTGCAGCCAGTTTGAAGTTTTCCTCAGAAAATGTGCTTTTGTTTTCTATCACATTGTCAGGCTGTGAGCTTTCTGAACTTTTATGTTCTCCTTTCCTTTTAAACATAAGTTCCAATTCCAAACCATATCTTTGGGAATACATAAAGCTTAATGCTTGTAAGAGCACTCAAGTAACTTCTTGAACACTTTGCTGCTTAGAAACTTCTTCTGCCAGATATCCTAAATCATCCCTCTCAAGTTCAAAGTTCCATAGATTTTTAGGGCATAGGCAAAATGCTGCCAGTCTCTTTGCTAAAGCATAACAAGAGTGACCTTTACTCCAGTTCCCAACAAGTTTCTCATTTCCATCTGAGACCACCTCACCCTGAATTTGATTGTCCATATTACTATCAGCATTTTGGTCAAAGCCATTCAACAAGTCTCTAGGAAGTTTCAATCTTTCCCACATCTTCCTGTCTTCTTTTGAGCTCTCCAAGCTGTTCCAACCTCTGCCTGTTACCCAGTTTCAAAGGTGCTTCCACATTTTTGGGTATCTTTACAGCAGCTTCCCACTACTCTCAGTACTAACTAATTGTATTAGTACATTCTCACACTGCTATAAAGAACTGCCCAAGACTGGGTAATCTATAAAAGAAAAAAGTTTACCCGACTCAAAGTTCCACAGTGTTGGGGAGGCCTCAGGAAACTTACAATCACAGCAGAAGGGAAAGGAAACATGTCTTTCTTCACATAATGGTAGGAGGAGAATTGTTGAGCAAAAATGGGAAAATCACCTTATGAAACCATCAGATCTCATGAAAACTTACTTGCTATCATGAGAACAGCATGGAGGTAGCCATCCCTGTGATTCAATTACCCCCCACCAGGTCACCTCATGACACATGGGGATTATGGGAACTACAGTTCAAGATAAGATGGGCGGGACACAGCAAAACGATATCAGCTCTCACCAAATATTAACTTGGTGGGGTAGGATCTGCATTTTAAGGGTGAATTCAGGAGAGTGTTAACAAGCTCTTTTGCCAGATGTCTCAGTCTGTTCAGGCTGCCATACCAAAGTAACACAGACAGGGGGCCTAAACACAGATATATAATTCTCACAGTTCTGTAGGTATGGAAGTCCAAGACCAAGTTGCCAACTTGGTTGAGTTCTGTTGAGGGCTCTCTTCCTGGCTTGTGGAAGGCTACCTTCTGACTATGTGCTCACATGGACTTCCTTTGGCACATGTAGAGAAAAAGATCTTTCTTTCTCTTTTATAATGTCTCCAATCCTATAGAATTAGGACCCCATGCTTATGACCTCATGTAACCCTAATTTCCTCCTAAAAGCCCTATCTCCAAGCACAGTCATATTGGGGGTTGGGTCTTTCACATATAAATTTGGGAGGGAATACAAGTGCCTCATAATATTCTGCCCTCGGCCCCTATACGCTCATGTTCTTCTTACATGTAAAATATATTCATTCCATCCAAACACATTCAAAAGTCTTAACTCATTCCAGCATCAACTCTAAAGTCTAAGTCCAAAATATCATCTAAGTCTCTATCTGCTAATTTGAAAACAAAGCTACAGTCTTCCAAATTATAATGGTGGGTCAGGCATAGCGTAGACATTCCTATCCCATAAGGAGAAACAGGAAAGAAGGAGGGGGTGACAGATCCCAAGCAACCCCAAAGCCTAGCAAGCCAAACTCCATTTAATTTTAAGGTTTGAGAAAAACCCTCTCATTGTCATGCCCTGCCCTCACGCCCACTGGGGTGGCAGCAGCATCTCCATGACTTGGAGGCACTAAGCAGGGGCATTCCTGAACCACCAAAGCCAGACAAGCTCCACCATGTGAAAGAAAATGGGAACTAGCCCTGCCTGATTGGTCTGTGGTAGGTGTGGCAGCCCTGCTCACCTCTGAATCATCTTCAGGATCATTCCCTTTTCTTGAGAAATCGTGCATATTTACAGCCAAAGTGGCCTATAGCTACATTTCATAGACTCCAAGGTGTCTGACGGGCTTCCTTCATTCTGTTCTTCCTCTTTCTCTGTTCCCATTAGTTGACACTGGCAGTGTCTCCACTGGTAAAAACCCATTTCGATTCCCATCATCTGCTGAGATAGCTGATTAAGTCCATGAGCTACACCCATAATCACTTTGACAAATGGCTTTTTAACATACCCTTACTGGTCTTTGTAGAACAAGTTTTCCTATTTTTTGACATATTGATAGACTAATAATTTTCTAAATCTTCATTTTACTATAAGCAATCAGGAGGAACTATGCCATTCCTTCAATTGTTTGCTCAGAAATCTCCTCAGCTAAATATCCAGTTCCATTGCTCACAAGTCCTACTTCGCACAAAACACTTTTCTTCACACAAAATACAATTCAGCCAATTTATTTGCTTCTTTATAACACAGATCATCTTTCCTCCAATTTTCAGTCACATGATTTTTACTTCCATTTGAGACCCCACCAGATGGGCTTTAACTTTGCTATTTCTCCTCATATTCTGTTCATAATTATTTATGTACCCTCTCAGAGGATAGAAACTTTCTCTTCAGCTCTCCTGTCTCCTTTCAGAGCCCTCACCAGAGTCACTAGTCTGAATTTCCAGCATGCACATCAGAATGTTCCCAGACTCTATCCATCACCCTTTCAATGCCAATTCCATGTTTTTAAGTATTTGTTAAAGCAGCACTCTACTTCCTGCTACTAAAATATGCCTTAGTTCAAGCTGCTGTAACAAAATATCATATACTAGGTGGTTTGAAAAATGGAAATTATCATTTGCAGTACTGGAGCTAGAAGTCTGAGACCTAGGTGCCAGGATGGTCACATTCTGGTGAGGGCTTGCACAGGTGCCTTCTCACTGTTTCCTCACCTGGCCTTCCATCAGTTTGTACATGATGGGGGAGAGAGAGAGAAGCAGGGAGAAGAGAGATCTTTCTTCCTCTTCTTACAAAGCCAACAATTCTATCAGATTAGAACCTTACCTCTTCGAACTCTTTAACCTTAACCACTGCCTAAAAGCCCTATCTCCAAATATAGTGATGTCAAGGGCTAGAATTTCAACATAAAAATTTTGGGGTAGAGGAGCATGCAATTTCGTTCATATCACAAGGTGTGGCTTATAAAGCTACATCTTCCAATTTAGCTTTTTTGATAACAAAGGTGGCATTCTGCGCTCATTCTGTCTGACTCCCATATCTAACCCTAATCAGCCTCTGAACCTAGACAGGGGAGATGAGTGCTATTTATACCTGTGCTAGCACCCTCAGACCCACTAAGTGCAGCCATATGGGGCTTTCGCTCTTGCAGATCATGGTGGTTGATACTGGCTTTTCCATTTACTATGTTTCTCAGCAATGTCTAAATTTAGAGGCTAACCAGTTAAGTCCTAGGCTGACTTCAGAGTCTTGGTGCAGTTCTAGTCATATTAAGTGGGTGCAAAAGTAATTGTAGTTTTTGTCACTGCAGTGGCAAAATCTGCAACTACTTTTGCACCAACCTAATAAATCAGCGTTAGGTCTAAGAAAGCAGAGTTAGAGCCCGAGCTGCAAATCCCAGTCTTTAGCCTGAGCCATGAGTTTGCATGGTTGCCCACAGCCAATAGTCACCTCCCAGAAGGTCTCAGGTTGGCTCCAAACTTCTTAATTACACAAGAATCCGGCAAGATTTATTTCAGAGATCCCAGCTGTCTTTTTGCCCCAAAAGAGTAGATTTTTTTTTTTAGAAATTAAAAAGAAGTAGGAGTCATTTTCATAAGTTTGATTTAAAAACCATTAAGAAAAAGGAAAAGGTAATAAAAGGCTTCCATTCTAAAGGCTTAAGAGGCAAGTTTTCAAATGTCCATGGCTTGAATACTATGTCATCTGAAAACAGGTGTTCATAGAAAAGAACCACAGTGGTATGACAAATGTTCTAGCCTCTTAACTTAGTAAAGTAAGTATTCCCTGACCACCTTGGCTTTTCCAAAACTATCACATTTCTTCTTTCATAAGACATTGTTAATTTTAAGGTGTCCCAACAATATCTTGGGTGATGTCTTAGTCCATCTGGGCTGCCATAAAAAAATACCTTAGACTGGGTAATTTATAAACAACAGAAATCTATTGCTCAGTTCTGGAGGACAGGAAGTCCAAGATTATGGCACCAGCAGATTCAGTGTCTGGTGAGGGCTGCACTCTGCTTCCAAGGTGGTGCATCTTGCTGCTTCCTCACATGGCAGGAGGAAAAGGAGCAAGGCCCCCAACCTCACTTATATTTTCTTAAATTATTATACTTTAAGTTCTGAGATACATGTGCAGGTTTATTACATAGGTATACACATGCCATGATGGTTTCCTGCATCCATCCGCCTGTCATCACATTAGGTATTTCTCCTAATGCTATCCCTCCCCTAGTTCCCCACACCCCAACAGGCCCCTGTGTGTGATGTTCCCCTCCCTGTGTCCATGTGTTCTCATTGTTCAACTCCCACTCATGAGTGAGAACGTGGTATTTGGTTTTCTGTTCCTGTGTTAGTTTGCTGAGAATGATGGTTTCCAGCTTCATCCATGTCCCTGCAAAGGACATAAAGTCATCCTTTTTATAGCTGCATAGTATTCCATGGTGTATATGTGCCACATTTTCTTTATCCAGTCTATCACTGATGGTCATCTGGGTTGATTCCAAGTCTTTGCTATTGTGAACACTGCCGCAATAAACATATGTGTGCATGTGTCTTTATAATAGAATTATTTATAATCCTTTGGGTATATATCCAGTAATGGAATAGCTGGGTTGAATAGGTCAATTTCTATTTCTAGATCCTTGAGGAATTGCCACACTGTCTTCCACAATGTTTGAACTAATTCATACTCTCACCAACAGTGTAAAAGCATTCCTATTTCTCCACATTCTCTCCAGCATCTGCTATCTCCTGACTTTTTAATGACTGCCATTCTAACTGGTGCGAGACGGTATCTCTTTGCGGTTTTGATTTACATTTCTCTAATGACCAGTGATGATGAGCTTTTTCTCATGTTTTTTGGCTGCATACATGTCTCCTTTTGAGAAGTGTCTGTTTATTTCCTTCACCCACTTTTTGATGCGGTTGTTTTTTTCTTGTAAATGGATATTAGCCCTTTGTTGGATGGAGAAATTGGAAACATTTTCTCTCACTCTGTAGGTTGGCTGTTTACTGTGGTGCTAATTTCTTTTGCTGTGCAAAAGTTCTTTATTTTAATTAGATCCCTTCTGTCTATTTTGGCTTTTGTTGCTATTGCTTTTGGTGTTTTAGTCATGAAGTCTTTGCCCATGCCTACGTCCTGAATGGTATTGCCTAGGTTTTCTTCTAGAGTTTTTATGGTTTTACGTCTTAAATTTAAGTCTTTAATCCATCATGAGTTAATTTTTGTATAAGGTGTAAGGAAGGGATCAATAGACATAATCCATCACATAAACAGAACCAAAGATAAAACACACATAATTATCTCAGTAGATGCAGAGAAGGCCTTAAACAAAATTCAACAGCCCTTCATGCTAAAAACTCTAAAAAAAAGCTAAAAAGTTTTAGCTTTCTGCATATCGCTACCCAGTTTTCCAAACACCATTTATTAAATAGGGAATCCTTTCCCCATTGTTTGTTTTTCTCAGGTTTGTCAAAGATCAGATGGTTGTACATGTGTGGCGTTATTTTTGAGATCTCTGTTCTGTTCCATTGGTCTATATCTCTGTTTTGGTACCAGTACCATCTGTTTTGATTATTGTAGCCTTGTAGTATAATTTGAAGTCAGGTAGCGTGATGCCTCCAGCTTTGTTCTTTTCGCTTAGGATTGTCTTGGCTATGTGGACTCTTTTTTGGTTCCGTATGAAATTTAAATGAGTCTTTTCCAATTCTGTGAAGAAAGTCAATGGTAGCTTGATAGGTATAGCATTGAATCTATATATTACTTTGGGCACTATGGCCATTTTCATGATACTGATTCTTCCTAACCATGAGCATGGAATGTTTTTCCATCTGTGTCCTCTCTTATTTACTTGAACACTGGTTTGTAGTTCTCCTTGAAGAGGTTCTTCATATCCCTTGTAAGTCAGATTCCTAGATTATCTTTGTAGTAATTGTGAATGGGAGTTCACTCATGATTTGGCTCTCTGTTTGCCTGTTATTGGTGTATAGGAATGCTGTGAGTTTTGCACATTAATTTTGTATCCTGATACTTTTCTGAAGTTGGTTATCAACTTAAGGAGATTTTGGGCTGAGATGATGGCGTCTTCTAAATATACAGATGATATCGTTGTCATCTGCAAATAGAGACAATTTGACTTCCTCTTTTCCTAATCAAATTCCCTTTATTTCTTTCTCTTGCCTGATTGCCCTGGCCAAAACTTCCAATACTATGTTGAAGAGGAGTGGTGAGAGAGGGCATCTTGTCTTGTGCCAGTTTTCAAAGGGAATGCTTTTAGGTTTTGTCCATTCAGTATGATATTGGTTGTTGGTTTGTCATAAATAGCTCTTGTTTTTTGAAATACGTTCCATCAATACCTAGGTTTACTGAGAGTTTTTAGCATGAAGGGCTGTTGAATTTTGTTGAAGGCCTTCTCTGCATCTACTGAGATAATTATGTGGGTTTTGTCTTTGGTTCTGTTTATGTGATGGATTATGTCTATTGATTTCCTTATGCTGAACCAGCCTTAACTCCCAAGGATGAAACCAACTTGATTGTGTTGGATACATTTTTGATGTGCTGCTGGATTCACTCTGCTAGTATTTCATTGAGGTATTTATCAATGTTCATCAGGGATATTGGCCTGAAATTTGTTTTGTCGTATCTCTGCCAGGTTTTGGTAACAGGATGATGTTGGCCTCATAAAATGAGTTAGGGAGGATTCTCTCTTTTTCTATTGTTTGGAATAGTTTCAGAAGAAATGGTACCAACTCCTCTTCATACTTCTGGTAGAATTCAGCTGTGAACCTATCTAGTCCTGGGCTTTTTTTGGTTGACAGGCTATTAATTGCTGCCTGAATTTCAGAACTTGTTATTGGTCTATTCAGGGATTTGACTTCTTCCTGCTTTACCCTTGGGAGGATGTAAGTGTCCAGGAATTTATCAATTTCCTCAGATTTTCTGGTTTATTTGTGTAGAGGTGTTTATAGTGTTCTCTGATGGAAGTTTGTATTTCTGTGGGATCAGTGGTAATATTTTTTATTGCGTTTATTTGATTCTTCTCTGTTTTCTTCTTTATTAGATTAGCTAGTGGTTTATTTTGTTGATCTTTTCAAAAAACCAGCTCCTGGATTCATTGAGTTTTTGAAGACTTTTTCATGTCTCTATCTCCTTCAGTTCTGCTCTGATCTTAGTTCTTTCTTTTCTTCTGATAGTTTTTGCATTTGTTTGCTCTTGATTCTCTGGTTCTTTTAATTTTGATGTTAGAGTGTCAATTTTAGATCTTTCCTGCTTTCTCTTGTGGGCATTTACTGCTATAATTTTCCCTCTACACACTGCTTTAAATGTGTCCCAGAGATCCTGGTACATTGTGTCTTCATTCTCATTGGTTTCAAAGAACATCTTTATTTCTGCCTTCATTTCATTAATTATCCAGTAGTCACTCAGGAGCAGATTGGTCAGTTTCCATGTAGCTGTCTGGTTTTGAGTGAGTTTCTTAATCCTGAGTTCCAATTTGATTTCACTGTGGTCTGAGAAACTGTTTGTTATGATTTCCATTATTTTGAATTTGCTGAGGAGTGTTTTACTTTCAATTATGTGGTCAATTTGAGAATAAGTGCAATGTGGTGATGAGAAGAATGTATATTCTGTTGATTTGGGGTGGAGAGTTCTGTAGTTGTCCAATAGGTTTGCTTTGTCCAGAGCTGAGTTCAAGTCCTGAATATTCTTGTTAATTTTCTCTCTCATTGATCTAATATTGACAGTGGGGTGTTAAAGTGTCCCACTATTATTGTGTGGGAGTATGTCTCTTTGTAGGTCTCTAAGAACTTGCTTTATGAATCTGGGTGCTCCTGTATTGGGTGCATATATATTTAGGATAGTTACCTTTTCTTGTTGCATTGATCCCTTTACCATTATTTAATGCTCTTCTTTGTCTCTTTTGTTCTTTGTTGGTTTAAAGTCTGTTTTATCAAAGACAGGATTGCAACACTTGCTTTTTTCTTTTTGTTTTCCATATTTGCTTGATAAATATTCTTCCATCCCTTTATTTTGAGCCTATGTGTATCTTAGCACATGAGATGGGTCTCCTGAATACAGCACACCTATTGGTCTTTATCCAATTTTCCAGTCTGTCTTTTGATTGGGGCATTTAGCCCATTTACATTTAAGGTTATTATTGTTATGTGTGAATTTGATTGTGCCATTATGATGCTAGCTGGTTGTTTTGCCCGCTAGTTGATGCAGTTTCTTCATAGCATTAATGGTCTTTACAATTTGGTATGTTTTTGCAATAGCTAGTACTGGTTGTTCTTTTACATGTTCAGTGCTTCCTTCAAAAGCTTTTGTAAGGCAAGCCTGGTGGTGACAAAATCTATCAGCATTTGCTTGTCCATAAAGGATTTTATTTCTCCTTCACTTATGAAAGTTAGTTTGGCTGGATATGAAATTCTGGGTTGAAAACTCTTTCCTTTAAGAATGTTAAATATTGGCCCCCACTCTCTTCTGGCTTGTAGAGTTTCTGCTGAGAGACTGCTCTTAGTCTGATGGGCTTCCCTTTGTGGGTAACCTGATCTTTCTCTCTGGCTCCCCTTAGCATTTTTTCCTTCATTTCAACCTTAATGAATCTGATGATTATGCTTCTTGGGGTTGCTCTTCTTGAGGAGTACCTTTGTGGTGTTCTCTATATTTCCTGAATTTGAATGTTGGCCTGACTTGCTAGGTTGGGTAAGTTCTCCTACATAATACCCTGAAGAGTGTTTTCCAACTCAGTTTCATTTTCCCTATCACATTGAGGTACACTGATCAAATGTGGATTTGTTTTTTTCTCCTAATCCTATATTCTTGGAGGCTTTGTTCATTTCCTTTCACTTTTATTTTTCTCTAATCTTGTCTTCTCACTTTATTTCATTGAGTTGACCTTCAATCTCTGATATCCTTTCTCCTGCTAGATCGATTTGGCTATTGAAACTAGTGTATGCTTCATGAAGTTCTCATGCTGTTTTTCAGCTCCATCTGGGCATTTATGTTCTCTACACTGGTCATTCTACTTAGCATTTTGTCCACACTTTTTTCAGGGTTCTTAGCTTCCTTGCATTGGGTTAGAACATGCTCCTTTAGCTCAGAGGAGTTTGTTATTACCCACCTTCTGAAGCCTGCTTCTGTCAATTTGTCACACTCATTCTCCATCCAGTTTGTTCCCTTGCTGGTGAGGGCTTGGGATCCCTTGGAAGAGAAAAGACATTCTGGTTTTTGGAATTTTCAGCCATTTTGCACTGGTTTCTGTTCATCCTTTGTGGATTTATCTACCTTTAGTCTCTGAAATCAGTGACCTTTGAATGTGGTATCTGAGTGGATGTTTTTTATTTTTTTGACGTTAAAACTATTCCTTTCTGTTTGTTAGTTTTCATTCCAACAGTCAGGCCACTCTGCTGCAGGTCTGCTGGAGTTTGCCAGAGTTCCTCTCCAGACCCTGCTTGCCTGGGTATCACTGGTAGAAGCTGCAGAACAGCAAATTTTGCAGCCTGTTCTTCCTCTGGTAGCTTCGTCCCAGAAGGGTACCCACTAGATGACAGCTAGAGCTCTCCTGTATGAGGTGTCTGTCAGCCCCTCCTGGGAGGTGTCTCCCAGTCAGGATACATGGGAGTCAGGAAGCCACTTGAGCAGGTATTCTGTCCCTTATCAGAGCCTGAACACCGTGCTGGGAGATCCACTGCTCTCTTCAGAGCTGCCAGGCAGGGATGTTTAATTCTGCTGAAGCTGTGCCCCCAACCACCACTTTCCCAGGTGCTCTGTCCCAGGAAGTTGGGAGCTTTATTTAAAAGTCCCTGATAGGCTGCTTCCTTTTTTCTCAGATTCCCTGCCCAGTCAGGAGGGAATCTAGTGAGACAGTCTACCTGCAGTGGCCTTGCTGAGCTGTGTTCTGCCCAGTTTGAACTTTCTGGCATCTTTGCTTACACTGTAAGGTTAAAACCACCTACTCAACCTTCCCACAACCAAGCTCACACATCCCAGGTTGAGCTCAAACTGCTGTGCTGGCTGTGAGAATTTCAAGGCAGTGGATCTTTTTGCTGGTCTCCTTGGGAGTGTGATCCACCAAGCCAGACCACTTGGCTGCCTGGTTTTAGCCCCCTTTCCAGGGGAGTGAACATATCTGTCTCACTGGCATTCCAGGCACCACTGGGGTATGAAAGAACAAAAACTGCTGCAGCTAGCTTGGTGTCTGCCCAAACAGCTGCCAAGTTTTGTGCTGGAAACCCAGGGCCCTGGTGGTAGTGTAGTATCAGAGGGAATCTCCTGGTCTGTGGGTGGTGAAGATCATGGGAAGGGCGCAGTACCTGGGCTCGAGTGCAGGATACAGACCCTAATGGCTTCCCTTGGCTAAAAGAGAGAGTTCCCTGACCCCTAGCACTTCCTAGGTGAGGCAACACCCCACCCTGCTTCAGCTCACCCTCCTTGGGCTACACCCACTGTCCAACCATTCCCAATGAGATGAACCAGATACCTCAGTTGGAAATGCAGAAATCAGCCACCTTCTGCATCAGTGTCACTAGGAGCTGCACACCAGAGCTGTTCCTATTTGGCCATCTCAACAGCAACCCTTACAACCTCACTTATGAGGTGTTATTCCCACTCATCAGGGGGGATCCTGATGACTTAATCAGCTTTTAATATGATCACATTGGATATTAGTTTCTAACACATGAAATTTGAGAGGACACCATCATTCAGCCCATAGCAGGTCATATGTTATCAATCAATAAGTAGCATCATAGGCTGATCATTTTTAGATGATCTATCAGTAGCTTCCTAAGCTGATAATTTTTAGATTATCAATCTATCGTAGCTTCCTACACTGAGGAGTTTTAGATGATCAATCTATCTGTAGCTTCCTAAGCTGATCATTTTTAGATTGAAATTGATAGATTTTTGCTTTCATAATTGATTAAATGAATCAAACACTAAAAAAACACAGATATAATAATAACAACAGGATTTTTAGTGCTATTTCATACAGGCGATGCCCTAAGTCTGATATACATATACATATATATATGCATATCTCCTTCTTCAATGTAGGATATATAAATATATCTATCCTACATTAAAGAAGGCTTGCAGAGCCATTAGAAGAAGCACAGAGAAGCATCTAGGCCCCTTATTACTGGTTAAAATTTTAAAATATTTTCTATAGTTTCTGTGCAGTGATTATAAAAACAGACTCTAGAGTCAAACTGGTTCTCTCATGCATTTGCTACATGATTTGTGGGAAGTCACCTAAATTCTCTTTACCTTAGTTTAGGACAATTACTGGGGTAATAATATCGCCTATCTACAAGTTGTAAGGATTGAATTAGTTAACATATATAAAGCAGTTATCATAGTGCCAGACACATAGAAAGTGCTACATAAATGTTAAGAATTAAATAAATAATAGATATAGATAAGAAATAAAAAACTGTGAAATTTTCAGACTAAGTATTCAACTTACTCTTATTCCTACAAATAATAAACTAATATTTATAGAGCAGATTTTGGCCTGAGTAAGCATATTATCCTGGAGGGAGAAATTAATTATTTCCAGGCAAAATATATATATATATATATCTGATTTCATGTTGGAGTGAAACTGCATCTGCTTAAAAGTCCCAAAATAAATTTACAATCATAGACATGTCAAATTTAAAATTTCTCCTTAACTGGATTATAACAGAGACAATAACGTTAAGCCACACACATTCTAGACTTTTTTAAAGTGAGGCTTATCTGTTTTGAATAACTCAGTCTGTAAAACACTGCTACAAATTTCATACTAATGACATCTTGGAACATTAATAACTTGATTAGGACAGCTCTTGAAGCAACATAAAAACACTTCAGATAGCTGTGGCACTTCTATTTCCAAATTTTTGAACCATTAAGAAAAAGGAAATGGCAATGAAGAAAAAGCAACAAAGTCCAGCAGATAAACACATTAGGACTTATTCACATGAATCCACTTTGAATTGGGCTAGGATCAGATCTCTTCATGTCCAGTTTGTGCATGTAAACAGAAGATGCGTCACTTGCTCCTAGCTGTTTGTCCACATTGCCTCATTCCCAGAGGCAGGTGTGCTTGGAGGTTGAAGAGTCGCAAAAGGGAAGAGTGGCAAAAGGGAAGAGTGACAAAAGGAAAAAAGGGGTTGGTTGCCCGCTGAATTCAATGACTAGTGTTGAGCTTTATTTTATGGAAAATGGGGCTGCAGAAACTGGGGAATGAGTTATTTTTAGAGAGATTTTTAAAGAGACATAGTGACATTAGGAGAGTCTCTTGAGCAAGGTGACAAAGTATAACATAGAATGGGAAAAAAAGGAAAACTCTCCCAATGTCTCTTCAGTGATGAAGCAAAGGTGCTGTGATAATTTAGAGTGAATGACTAACTCAATGGCAAGTGACAGAAACCCAACTTGCACTAGTTTAGTAGAAAGGCATTTTATTGTATGGTCATTAGATATCTAAAGGAGCTAAAGAAAAAAAAAAACAGATTTGGGGGTTTGGGGAAAATCAGAACCATAGACATAAGTATCACCAGCATTTCGTTTCAGTTTCATCCTGTGTCTATTCCCTGATAGGTGTTCTCCTTATGCTTCTTTCTCATTGGAAATCATGTGTCTCCATTCCTCTAACCCACATGGCCAGAGAAAACAAAATGAGCAAGCAAAACAAACAGCAACAAAATGCTGGGATCTCTTCAGCTTAAGTCTCTGCCTCTCCATTTCAGTTTCAAAATATGGCCCAACTGGGGCCATGTGTCAGTCATAGCTGTTCCCAGGGTAACTGTGTGTGGTGCATGTAAGTTTCCCAGTAAAGCAGTAGGCTGAAAGGCAAGCTATGAGGGACAGGAACAAATGCTTTCCTAAAATAAGTTTGGATATCTCCATAGAGTAAATCTGTAGCCACAGGGCTTCCCTTATGCAAGTTTTGAGTTTTAATTTATGCTGTCTATGTGCTTCAAATATAACCAACTCAAGAAACTAACAAAAACAAAAAATATATATATGGTCTTGCCTAGTAATATTCCTGGAGCACTTACAGAAGCAAACCTAGAGCTCCCTGAAGGGCCACATTCTGAACTAAAGCCACATGTGATCCTCAAGGATAAACTCTGCTGAAGATCATCTCTCCATGAATTATAGTTGACAATAAATAGCAGAAATAAAGTACTAAGAACATTAACAATATAATTGTAATATGAAGTCTTTAAATTTTGTTCTATTATTAAAAACATAGTAAAAGAAAAAGACATTAGTTACAATAGAAATACAAGTGACATCATTGATGATAAACATTTAATTCATGGGTGAAGACCTGATAAGAAATAGCCGAAGAGAGAATTAGTGAATTGGAAAACTGATATAAAGAAATCATCCAGAATGTAACTCACAGAGTTGAGAGGATGAAAAATGTGCAAAAGAGTTCAGATGACAGACTAATTCCAATATTCATTTAGTAGGAGTTACACAATAAAAAAGTACAGTGAGAAAAGATAAAGCAGAATAATAATGAAAATTATCCAGAATTAAGAAAAAAAATCATCATTTAGGAAGCAAAATGAGTTCCAGGAAAGAAAAAAATAAATCCAGACCAAAATTACTAGCAAATCTCTTATGTAGGATACACAATAATCTTTGTAAATCAATGGGCTTCATTCTGAATCTATATCACATGGCAGTCAGCTCTTGATAAATAAAGTGCCGACCCCATTCACAGAAATTCAGTTTCAGTTAGTGTTCATTGAGATATAACAAGTGTAGAGGAGGGCCCCCAGTGACTCTGAGGTCCAGCAAGAATCAAGGCCCACTTTTTAATATATTATTCCTTTCTCCACTTTAAACATTACTGTCAGTTTTTGGTCATTAACTTTGTCATGGTGTCCTTCATTGAAAATAATTCTGTTAACTACATTACATTTTTTGTCTCATGTTTTATCCTTTTCAAGTTTTATTTAGAAAGTTTTTCCCAATCACAGGTTACAAAAATATCATCCTACATTTTCTTCTACTTACTTATTGATTGATTTATTTTGAGAGGGAATTTCATTCTTTCACCCAGGGTGTAGTACAATGGTGCAATCTCGGCTCATTGCAACCTCTGCCCCCGCCCCCACCCCAGGTTCAAGCGATTCACCTGCCTAAGCCTCCCAAGTAGCTGGGATTATAGGCACCCATCACCATGCCTGGCTAATTTTTGTATTTTTAGTAGAGATGGGGTTTCACCATGTTGGCCGGGCTGATCCCAAACTCCTGACCTCAGTTGATCCACCTGCCTCAGCCTCCCAAAGTGCTAGGATTACAAGCATGATCCAGTGCATCTGGCCTCTTCTGCTTACTTACAGTTTTACCTTTCACATTGAGATATTTAAATCATATATTTAAATAGAAATAGTTTTATTTTTCACAATGGAGAGAGCCAGTTTTTTTCTAAACAATGCACCAAATAACTCATCTTTTCCCCATTATTTTGTGCTGCCATATTTAATATGTATCAAGCCCCAAAATATACATGGGTCTCTCTCTGAATTCTCTATTACATTCTTCTGGCTTAATTGCAGTTCTTGAGCCACTGCTCCATTTTTTTTTAATTTCTGTGTCTTTCAAAGCACTTTTTATTCTCTAATAGGGAAAATAAAAAGTTGATTTTATCTTTTATGGACGTTTTCTCTTCTACATATTTTTTTGGGGGAATAAGATTATTGAGTCCTACTGGAATTTTGATGGAGATTGCAGTTAATTTACACATTAATGAAGAATTGACATTTTTATAACATTAAGTTGTACCATAAGCTATGGAATGATATGGAATAATCAGATCTATGCAGTTTATTAGAGATTTAAAATTTTCTCCATTGTTATCCTTTTTATTTTTTTTTAAATGGAGTCTCGCTCTGTCACCAGGCTGGACTGCAGTGGTACAATCTCGGCTCACTGCAACCTCTGCTTCCCAGTTCAAGTGATTCTCCTGTCTCAGACTCCCAAATAGCTGGGACTATAGGTGTAAGCCATCACATCTACCTAATTTTTGTATTTTTAGTAGAGATGGGGTTTCACCATGTTAGCCAGGATGGCCTTGATCACTTGACCTCATGATCCGCCCACTTTGGCCTCCCAAACTGCTGGAATTACAGTCAGGAATGACTGTGCCTGGCCTCCACGGTTTTTTGTTTGTTTGTTTGTTTTTTTTTGTTTTTTTAGTTAAGCCCCTAGATACTTTCAAGAATGAGTTGCCTTTATAAATGAAATCTTATTTTTAAGTTAACTTCATTATTGCTAGTGTAATTATTGTTGTAACTAGATATTACATGCAGTGACCTTGTGGAATTATGTTAATTATAATAGCATAATAATTCTGTTGGTCTTTCAAGCTAAATTAATCAAATCACCTGCAAAGTTTTTTCTCTACCAGTCCTTACCACTCTTGTTTTTCTTTGTTATATTGGACAGTATCTCCAGTATTGTGTAAAAAGGAGTTGTAAGAGTGATATCTTTGTCTCTAAAAAAAAACTGTCTTTGTCATGTTCTTATATTAAAGAAAATGCACGTAAAATTTCATTAAACATAACAATTACTGTAAGCTTTTGTTTATAGTAATTGTAAAAATTACTAAACAGATTCAGATCAAGAATCTCCCTTTTGTTCCTGCTTCACTAGATTTCATTTTAAATCCTAAATAGTAACAAAAGCAAATGCTTCCTCAGTAACTACGGAGATAACAAAGTATCTTCTTCTTGCTGTATCACAGTAGTGAATCGTCATTAGATTTCCTGATGCTTAACTGACCTTAAGGTTGGAGTAAACCCTACTTAGTCAAGATGCATTTTAAGAGCACAGGTGAATTCAGTTGGCTCATGTTTTATTAGGATTTACACAATTTTGTTAATAATTAAAATGGGCCCACAATCGCCTTTTTGCATTATATTAGCTTGTGTTCAAATAAAAGGTACCCCATTCTCACTGGAAAAACAAATGTAATTCTTATGCGTCCCTCTAGTAGGAAGGTATAATTGCACAGCTGCTTGGAAAACAGTTTGGCAGTTTCTTAATTTTTTAAAATTTATTTTTGTTTATTTGTTTGTTTGTTTGTTGTTTGTTGAGACAGAGTCTGACTCTGTTGCCCAGGCTAGAGTGCAGTGGTGTGATCTCTCAGCTCACCACAACCTCTGCCTCCTGGATTCAGGCAATTCTCATGCCCCAGCCTCCCAAGTAGCTGGGATGACAGGCATGTGCTACCATGTCCAGCTAATTTTTATGTTTTTAGTACAGACAGGGTTTCTCCATGTTAGCCAGGCTGGTCTTGAACCCCAGGCCTCAAGTGATCCACCCACCTCAGCCTCCCTATGGGATTACAGGAGTGAGCCACTGTGCCCAGCCTGTTTGGCAGTTTCTTATAAAGTAAAATATACAAATAATACATGACCTAGAAATCCTATGTGTATTTACTCAAGAAAAATAAAAATATGCATTCCTTCAAAGAGCTGTCCATGAATGTTTCTAGCAGCTTCATTCTTAATAGATAAAAATTAGATACAATCAAAACATCCATACACTGGTGAATAAATACACAAAGTGTGACATATCTATGTAATGGAACATGATTTGGCAATAAAAAAGACTATTGATACATGAACAAATCTCAAAAGCACTATGCTCATGAAGGAACACACAACTAAATGCACATGGCACTTTCCAACTTACATGACTTTCTGAAAAAACAAGGTTGGAGGAACAGAAGTCAAGCCACGGTTGGCCAGTGACTGGGGGTTGGAGGTGCCTACAACGGGTCCCATGAGATCTCTCTAGGTGGGGGTGTTCTTCATCCTGACTCTGGAGGTCACATGACGATGCCACTATAAATTCTCATTTACTTGTGAACACAAGAATGAATTTTGCTCTATGTAAATTATATATCAATAAGCCTTCATTAATAAATATGCTACCACATGTTGGAAAAAGTGATGCAGATAATGGAAGATGGCAAAAGATTATTCAAAAGAAATTGTGTCCAAAATTCTTACTGAACAATAAAATATGATTTTGTATTTTAAGTCATGTAAAAGATGCTACTAATAAAATAATGTTGCATCTCAGGTTAAGTGAGATGTATATGTATAGTAATACTTTATTATAAAGAATTATAAGCCCATGTCATAAACTAGATTTTTAAAACTCTAGATGTTTAAATGCCCAAAGGGAAAAAAAAAGATGGCTTTTCTATATATTATCACACACCTATGTTCCCACAATAAAGCAATCTTGAAAAACAATGATTAAAAATCAGATGAAGCAAGTAACTAAAACAACATGGTACTGGAAAAAAAAAAAGACACATAGACCAATGCAACACAATGGAACACTCAGAAAGAAAGCCACACATCTACAACCATCTCATCTTCAACAAGGCTGACAAAAACAAACAACGAGGAAAGGACTCCCTATTCAATAAATGGTGTTGAAATAACTGGCTAGCCATATGCAGAAGATTGAAGCTGGACTCCTACCTTTAACCAGATATAAAAATTAATTCAAAATGTCAAAATGGACTAGAGATTTAACTATAAGACTGCAAACTATTAAAATCCTGAAAGATAACCTAGAAAATACTCTCCTTAACATCATTCTTGGCAAATAATTTTTGGCTAAGTCTCCCAAAGCAATTGCAACAAAAGCAAATATTGACAAATGAGGCCTCATTAAACTTTCATTTAATTTTGCTTCTGTACATCAAAAGAAACTCTCAATAGAGCAAACAGACAATCTTTTGCAAGATGAAAACTATGTATCTAACAGAGCCTAGCACCCAGAATCTGTAGGGAACTTCAAGAAGCAAAAAACTAATAACCTCATTAAAAAATGGGCAAAGGGCATGAATAGACACTTCTCTAGAGAAGACATAAAAGTGGCCAACAAACAAATGAAAGAAATGCTCATTATCAAAAATCATCAGAGAAATGCAAATCAAAACTATAATGAGATACCATCTCCCAGTCAGAATGGCTATTATTAAAAAGCCAAAAAATACAAAGCTGAGTTTAAACCAACAAAGATCAAAAAAGACAAAGAAGGGCATTACATAATGGTAAAGGGTTCAATTCAACAAGAAGACTTAACTGTTGTAAGTATCTATGTACTCAAGACAGGAGCACCCAGATTCTAATGATTTAAGCATCTAGTTTTTATATGGTGACAGTTAAAAAGGAAGTGTTCATGATATAAAAATAAATGAAATAAACAAAATCCAATTTAAGAAGTTATTATTTCTCATTTTAAACTGTATATCTAAAATGATATATGCACATTGGCTGCTTTATAACTATTTATCAGCATCCTATCAATCATGAAGTCATTTCTTTTTTTAACTTTTAACTTCAGGGGTACAAGTGCTGGTTTGTTACATAGGTAAACTTGTGTCATGGGAGTTTGTTGTGGAGATGATTTCATCACCCAGGTATTAAACCTAGTACCCATTAGTTATTTTTCCTGATCCTCTCCCTTCTCCTGCCCCCTACCTTCGAGTACATCCCAGTGTCTGCTGTTCCCATCTATGTGTTCATGAGTTATCATTTAGCTCCCACTAATAAGTAAGAACATGCAGTATTTGGTTTTCTGTTCCTGCATTAGTTTGCTAAGGATAGTGGCCTCCAGCTATACCTATGTCCCTGTAAAGGACATTATCTCATTCTTTTTAATGGTTGCACAGTATTCCATGATGTTTATGTGCCACATTTTCTTTACCCAGTCTATCACTGATATGCATTTATGTTGATTCCATGTCTTCGTTATTGTGAATAGTGTTCCAATGCATTATTCATGTGCATGAGTCTTTATAATAGAATTATTTATATTCCTTTGGGTATATACCAAGTAATGGGATTGCTAGGTCGAATGGCATTTCTATCTTTAGGCCTTTAAGGAATCACCACACTTCTTCCACAATGGTTGAACTAATTTTACTCTCCATAACCTCAACAAAATCTGTATTTTTTAACTTTTAATAACTGCCATTCTGACTTGTATGAGATAGTATCTCATTATGGTTTTGATTTGCATTTCTCTCATAATCAGTGATGTTGAGCATAAAGCAAGATCTTAGAGACCTTCAAGGAGATTTAATCTCTCATACAAAAACAGTGGGAGACTTCAACATCCCTCTGACAGTATTAGACAGATTATTGAGGCAGAATATTCACAAAGATACTCAGGGCTTGAACTCAACACTGCATGAAATGGACCCGATAGATATCTAAAGAACTCACCACCCCAAAATTACAGAATATACATTCTTCTCATCATCATATGGCACATACTCTAAAATCAATCACACAATCAGACAAAATAATTCACAGCAAATGCAAAAAACTGAAATCATACTAACTACTCTCTCTGACCCAGCTCAATAAAAATAGAACTCAAGGCTAAGAAAATTGCTCAAAACTATACAATTACATGGAAATTAAACAATCTGCTCCTGAATGACTTTTGGGTAAATAATAGAATTAAGGCAGATATCAAGAAGTTCTTCAAAACTAATGAGAACAAAGGTACAACACACCAGAATCTCTAGGACACAGCTAAGGCAGTATTAAGAGGGAAATTTATAGCACTACATATTCACATCAAAAAGTTATAAATGTCTCAAATTAACGTCACAACTAAAAGAACTAAAGAAGCAAGAGCAAACCAACCCTAAATCTAGCAGAAGACAAGAAATAACCAAAATCAGAGCTGAACTGAAGGAGACTGAGACACAAAGAAATTCAAAAGATTAACAAATCCAGAAGTTGGTGTTTTGAAAAAATTAATAAGACAGACTGCTAACTAGACTAATAAGAACAGAGAGAAGATCCGAATACACACAATTAGAAGTGATAAGAGGGATGTTATTATAATACCACGGACAGACAAACTACCATCAGAGACTACTATGAATACCTCTGTGCATACAAACTAGAAAATCTAGAAGAAATGGATGAATTCCTGAGCACATACATCCCCCAAAGACTAAAGCAGAAAGAATCTGAACCAATAATAAGCTCTGAATTGAATTGGTAATAAATATCCAAGCAACCAAAAAAAGCTCAAGACCAAATGTTTCCAAAGCTGAGTTGTACCAGATGTATATAGAAGAGCTGGTACCATTCCTACTAAAACTATTCCAAAAAATTTAGGAGGTGGGACTTTTCCCCAACTCATTCTATGATGCCACAATCATCCACATACCAAAACATGGCAGACACACACACACACACACACACACACACACACACACACACACACAGAAAACTTAAGGCCAGTATCCTTGATGAGCATTGATGCAACAATCCTCAACAAAATACTAACAAACCAAATCCAATAGCACATCAAAAAGCTAATCCACCACAATCAAGTAGGCTTTATCCCTGGATGGAAAGTTGGTTCAATATACACAAATCAATAAATGTGATTCATCACATAAACAGAACTAAAGACAAAAACGCATGATTATCTCAATAGAAGCAGAAAAGGCTTTAAATAAAATTCAACATCTTTTTGTACTAAAAACTATGAACAAACTAGGTATTGAAGGAACATATTTCAAAATAATGAGAGCCATCTATGACAAACCCACAGCCAACATTGTACTGAATTGACAAAAGCTGGAAGCATTCCCCTTGAAAACTAGCACAAGACAAGGATGTCCTCTCTCACCACTCCTATTCAACATAATGTTAGAAGTCCTGCCCAGAGCAATCAGGCAAGAAAAAGAAATAAAAGACATCCAAATAGGAAGAGAGGAAGTAAAACTATCTTTGTTTGCAGATGATTCTATATCTAGAAAACCCTAGAGTCTCAGCCCAAAAGCTCCTTGATCTAATAAACAACTTCAGCAAAGTATCAGGATACAAAATTAACATACAAATATCACCAGCATTCTTATACACCAACAACAGCCAAACCAAAAGCCAAATCATGAGTCAAGTCCCATTCACAATTGCCTCAAAAAGAATAAAATGCCTAGGAATACAGCTGACCAGAGAAGTGAAAGACATCTACCATAAGAATTACAACTTCTGCTAAACAAAATCAGAGAGGAAACAAACAAATGAAAAAACATTCCATGCTCATGGATAGGAAGAATCAACATCATTAAAATGGCCATACTTCCCAAAGCAATTTACAGATTCAATGCTATTCCTATCAAACTATCAATGACATTCTTCACACAACTAGAAAAAACTATTTTAAAATTCATATGGAACCAAAAAATAGCTTAAGTAGACAAGGCAATCCTAAGCAAAATGAACATAGCTGGAGGCATCTCATGACCCAACTTCAAACTATTCTACAGGACTACAGTAACCCAAACAACATGGTGCTGGTACAGAAAGAGGTACAGAGACCAACTGAACAGAATGGAGAGGCCAGAAATAAGGCCACACACCTATGACCATCTGATCTTTGACAAACCTGACTAAAACAAGCAATGGAAAAGGACTGCCTGTTCAATAAATGGTGCTGGGATAACTGGCTAGCTATATGCAGAAGATTGAAACTGGACCCCTTCCTTTAACCATATACAAAAACCAACTCAAGATGGATTAAAGACTTAAAGGAAAACCCAAAACTATAAAAACCCTGGATGACCTAGGCAACACCATTCTGGACATAAGAATGGGCAAAGACTTCATAACAAAGACACCAAAAGAAATTGCAAAAAAGCAAAAATTGGCAAATTGGATCTAATTAAACTAAAGAGCTTCTGCACAGCATAACAAACAACAGAGTAAATAGACAACCTACAGAATAAGATTAAGTATTTGCAAACTATGTATCTGAAAAAGGTCTAATATCCAGCATCTGTAATGAACTTAAACAACTTTACAGAAAAAACAATCCCATTAAAAAGTGGTCAAAGGACAAAAACACACACTTTTCAAAAGACATACATAAAGCCAATGAGCATATGAGAAAAAGCTCAGCATCACTGATCATCAGAGAAATGCAGATCAAGACCACAGTGAGATACCATCTCATGCCAGTCAGAATGGCTATTATTAAAAAGTCAAAAAATAAAGGATGCTGATGACATTGCAGAGAAAAGGGAACACTTACACATTGTTGGTGGGAGTATAAGTTGGTTCAACCATTGTGGAAATCAGTGTTGTGATTCCTCAAAGATCTAAAGATAAAACTACCATTCAACCCAGTAATATCATTGTTGGGTATATATCCAAAGGAATATAAATTATTCTATCATAAAGTGTATGTTCATTGCAGTACTATTCACAGTAGCAGAGATATGGAATCAACTTAAAGGTCTGTCAATGGTAGAATGGATAAAGAAAATGTGGGACATCATATACGCCATGGAGTAATACGCAGCCATGAAAAAGAATGAGTTATGTCCTTTGCAGGGATGTGAGTGAAGCTAGAGGCCATTATCCTTAGCAAGCTAACTCAGGAATAGAAAACCAAATACTGCATGTTTTCACAAGTGGGAGCTAAATGAAGAGAACACATGGACACATGGGGGGGAAACCATAGACATTGGGTGCACCTGAGGGTGGAGGTGGGGAGGAAGAAGAGGATCAGAAAAAATAACTATTGGGTAATAGGGTTAGTACCTGAATGACAAAATAATCTGTACAACAAATCCCCTTGACATGATATACCTATATAACAAACTTGCACATGTACCCTTGAACTTAAACTTTTTTCAAGAAAAATATCAAAACACAACAGATGCTGGTGAGGCTGCTCTTGCTAGGAATATAAATTAGCTCAGCCACTGTGGAAAGCAGTCTGGAGATTTCTCAAAGGACTTAAAACAGAGCTACCATTTGACCCAGCAAAGCCATTATTGGGTATTTACCCAGTGTCCTACGTGTGGGTCCTGCCCTAGCTGCAGCACAGTCTGCGAGTGTCCCTGTCCACCACCCTTCTGTAGTCACCCAGCCTTGCAGGCTCTGGCAGCCTTTGTTTCCTCCACCAGGAGGCAGGTTTTTAAAGCTGTCGTTTTCCTCAGTGTTTTCACAGGCACTGAGACTTTTTTCCTATTCATTGACAGCCATTTTTCAAGTTTGCAAAAGGAGGAATAAATCACATCTAACTCTAAAAATAGTGAGTTTCTCTACAATCCAAATTCTTGAGAGCCTTTGTGCTTTTATTATTTCCTATGCAAGTCCTGATGCATATGGGTACTGGAGGGCAGCACAGCAATTACGAGCAGACCAGGTCTGGCAGCCTGGGTTTGAGTCCTGGCACCACCATCCACCAGTTGTATCATCTAAGGAAAGTTCCAAAGTCTCACCTTCCTCAGCTCCTTTATCTATAAATGGGGCTAATAACAGCATCCACCTTAGAGGGTTGATCTTAGGACTGAATTAGTTAATATAAATAAAGTCTTGGAGCAGTACTTGACATACAGTGAATACCATTATTTTTATAATGTGAACATCAACCTCTTCTGACAACTAGGAACATGACAGAAATATGTCTCCTCCACTTTGATCTGAATGTGGAACCAGGTCATTAACAGCTCCAGATTCTACCTGCTAGCTCCATGTGTCTCCTCAAGGAAGGTGGAGAGAAGGCCCTTTGCAAAGAGAAGGAGCGTCAACAAGCAGAAGACGCGTGCTCACCCTGGCTCCACACGTGAGGACTATTCAGATGTTGCAAGCCTTGCTGCTCCCTGGGTTATAGGATCGAGGTGCTTGAAAAGGGTGGTAAACCCCATGCCTGAAGTTACAGGAGGACAGTGGGGAAGATGTTAGCATAAAATAACCAAAAGTGAGCCATGAGCCTCCCTGTAATGAAAATCCAAAACTTTCCAATGCACTATTTTGCCTGCATGAATATGGCCTAAGATAAGACTTTTTAAAAGTCTGGCACTGTAGTCATCTTCAAGCCATCCTTTCACTTGTGTTTTCTAAATGTAAATGAATCATCAAGCACAGAACATCCTTGCAGAAAATTAGGAAAATCATCACATTTATTCTGATCGATGAGCAAGAGCAAATCTTTACTTCAGTCATGGTTAACAGTCCGGAGTTTTAGGGACAGTTGATGAAAAGTGCCATAAAAGAAGCATGTTTAGTCAAATTTGCTTGAAACTCTGATTGAAAATTGTCCTAACAGCTGAGCCCTTTTACTCCCAGAGACACAGCCCTCCCTCTGTTCTCCCCTGAAAATTCCAGTCTCTGACTCCCCCGGCTGGGGGTCATGAGGAAATCACAGAAACCTGGCGCATGAAATGACAGACAAATGGGGAGGTGCACTTTCCATAATTGCTTGGAGTTTTCCCTGTTTATTAACATAGAGGCAGAGAAACCATCATGTAGTTGCAATGAAGAGAGAAGTCCACAGCACTGTTTTACCTGATGGACCTGGACGCCTGCCTCATTAAATCACACATGCGTTGAAGATGCATGCACCCCTAGCTCAGAGCAGCATCTCTGGCATGGTGGCTGCTGTTGCTGGAGAGGCGGCCAGGATCTGTTTGTGTGCTTTGCAGATCTCCATGGTGGAAGGGGCAAAAGGTCTGAAATTGTCTCACGAAGGAAATTACTGTTCAGCCTTATCCATCAAAAGCAGAAATGTAGAAATGAGACTTTCAAATGTTGCCTCAAGTAGAATTTTAAGATCATGTTCATGCTACTTTTCTTATCCAAGTTCTTCTAGCATGATAATGAGCAGCAAAGAAGGGAGAAAATGAGCAGCGTCAGAAGCACCTGGCTACAGCCAACTCCAGTTACCTGTCTTCAGATGCACAATGGACACTGGTTTTGATCTTTGCAATCCATTGCAAAAACCCCCTTGTTCTGTTATACTTCTCCATTCTGTTTGTTTTGCAGATAAAGGAGAACTTCCCAACTGTTTTCCCTTTTCCTTACTTTGTGAAAAACAAATGATCTTAGAGGCTAGCAGGGAACATAGGTAACAAGAAGACACAGACTGTGCTGTGACTAAGGTGGTGGCAACACAGACTCACAAGCCAGAGCTCTGGTGCTAGTCTTGGAGCTCAGGTGAACTGCCTGTGCCCTCTGTACCCCTCTGTCAAGTGGGGATGGCAGCATAATTGTCCTTTGGAGTGTGAATTGATATGCACAATGTACTGTATAGGTCATATTAATGTAAACTCACTCCAGAGTATGGGTGGATGTCTGTGCTGCAAATGACACATTTGTGCAGGACATTTTATGCCCCTGTTTTTGCATTTCTTAATTAAATCCTTTGTAAATTCCTAATGTTGACTTCTGTTGATATATAACCATTTAGTTAGGCCACATAATTTCAGAGATAAGGGTAATCTCAGAGATATCTAGTTTGGTGCTTTTATTTCCTGATGCTGGTGCAGATGCAGAGGTGTTCCATTCATTGGTGCAAAGTCACTGAGCTGCCAGGAGCAGAGGTAGATGAGAACCCAGGTGCTCCAACTTTCTGCTCAGCACATCCTGTGCATGGCACCTGCACGAATGCCTCAATGAGCACATAGGCTGTAAGACATGACGTTCCACCATGCGAAAACTCTTAACAGTGTCTCGAGCAAGTACTTTTTTTGACAGAGGCAGTGATTGCAAAGATTTAGTGTGGATTAAAAACGTAAGGCAATTTGTATTAGGAAATGCCGGCTCTGTGAGACTCTATGGCAGACAGCCGTCTCCCACTTCTGCACTGGACAGCCAAGGCTGTCACCTGCTGTGAACTACAGATTTAGGAGAAAGAAAATCCCATGATGTAGCATTGCACGTCTCTGTGAAAAGGCATTTCTACCATTTGATCAGGGCATTACATGCCTCAGTTTAAGGAGCTGTCTTGATTTACTCAGACTTCGTGAGGCATGACTGGCTACTGATCAGATCCCACTCCAGATCAATTCACTCAGCATTTCCAGGATGGGCCTGGGCACTGTATTTCTGAAATCCCTCCAGATGGTTCCAATGTGTGGCCAAGGCTCAGCTCTCCAACGACTTCAATTCTATAATTTCATTATTTCTCAAATGTCTCTAATCCAGGATAAATATTTCCACTTCGTTTAAATTTCCTGAGTTCCAACATGTGGAAGCGCTTTGTGGTAGTCTTTCTGGCTTCCTCCTCGTGTGCTGTTCCAGTAACTCAACTTCACAAACTACATTCTAAGCAACTTCTCTACCCTGGTGTGCAGGGCATTCACACTGGCTTGGGGACAAAGAGGTTGGCCTGGGAAAAGGCCCTCCCACAGGGGTCGCTCCTGAACAGGACGTGGACGCGTAGGCTTTCAGGCTGCCCTGAACAGGTCACAAAATACTTGTCACCATTAAAGTGTCCAAGGCACATTTCTTCAGCACAAAGGTTTAAGCCAGGTGTCCTGGCAAGAACCAGATTCAAGGAATCATGTTCTCCCCCTTGCACTTTTTACTAGAATAGGTTTAACCTCTGTGCTGAGCCTGTGCAGGCAGCAAAGCTGTGACTGCAGTCAGTCAGCAGGACTTGGCTCTTCCTCACATGTGGAGGAGACAGACCCCATGTGGGATTTGAACACCGGGCCAGTTTGTTTCTAAGAAGTTTTGGGATTGTACACGACAAACTATTCTTGTAACAATGCAAGTACGACATCGAATCATCAGGGAGCTGGGTGTGTGCGCAGAATGGGCTACAGGAGTACACACGTTGCTTCTCAGGGCTTTCCACTGCAGCTGGCTGCAGAGCCTCCATGTGCTTAAGTGTCTGAAAGGGAAGGAACCACAACCTGCCAAGGTCCAATCTTGGATGGGGGTGGGGGCTAAATGCTATGCCACTGAAGCGAGGTTGCTGGACTCAACTACTCTCTCAATAACTATTCTATCAGCACAAGAGAAATGAACAATTCACATTCTTTAAAGATGTGGGGCTGAAAACAAGACAAGCTACTGGCTGGAGTTTCCTCAGTATCTCAGCCTCCAGTTCAAACAGGCAGAGAATGAGACATGTACCTCACATAATTATGTAAGTATCTGTGGTCTCTCTCTCTCTCAGCCTGCATCTCTGAAGAATCATGGCATGCTTTCATGGCCTAGAAATCTCCAGATTGCAGCACTGTAACTCTGAACTGTCCAAAACATCCCCTGCAGGATAACAGGGTCAAAACTTCCAAGTGGCTCCCAATGCAACACACTGCTTTCAGCCATCCATACACCACTGATCATCCCCCAAAAAAACAATGCTACATAGAAAAATGGGGACTTAAGTGCTTTCCAAGTAGAAAATCCATTCACTGATTCAGAACCCAATCACTTTCTTAAAAAAAAAGAAATGATACTACAGAGTTAGTGACTAAGGGTTACTAAAGAACATGGGCATTTAAGAGCTTCCTGGAAAATGAATGAGATCAGCTCCAGCCATTACCCAAGAATGAATGGACCCAAAAGAAAATATGGCTATTTCCTTAAAAATAATGCATCAAATTTCTCTCTAGGTTTTACTAGACAAAATGAAACAAACTTGCCAGCAATAACCATGGAGGTTATTGCTTGAAGTAGGGTGTAGGGTGGAGTTACTTAGTAATTATTTTTTGTCAACTATATCTGAAATATGAAATATACTGGTACTTTGAGATAAATTTATACATTTAAATGCCAATGTTAAAAAAAGAAAGACTAAAAATAAATAAGTAAAATATTCAACTCAATAAGCTAGGAAATTACAAATACATTATGCTAAAAACAGAAAGAATAAAAAAGAGGTGTGAGCAAAAATTAATAAAAGAAAAATAAAGAAACTCTAGCAAGTATTAACAAGATCAAATGCTGCTCCTTTGAGATAACTAATATCTACACCATTCTGGCAATGTCAGTGAAGATGAAAAAAGAAATGTTCTGCTTTAGTGAGTAGGATTAAAAGTAAAGCATTTAAAAATAAAGAAAAGAAGGAACAGATAAATAATGTTGAAACAATAAAGTATATTTGCCAACCAAAATGGTTAAGAAATCAATTTCAGAAGCATACATATTACTGCCTCACTGACAGCTCAATCAACTGTCTAACAGAAATCTCAGATTTAAGATATTCAAATTTTTTTATTCTTGTTTAATCCCAGAACTGCTTTCCTCTAAGTCTGTTTTTCTCAATTTCTACTAGTATAAACACCAGTCACCAATTGCTTTTATTCCTGTCTTTGGTTTGTTATGCAATAGTAAGTAATTGAATATAAAGGAAAATATTACTTTATCTTAAATGCACTATATAATTAGCTATAGTCAACATACATTTTTTTTGCACATCAAGAAGACATTTTTTTTTGAGGAATGGTTTCTTTTTGTCATTATTATAATATGGTATAATGCAAAATAACCAAACCTTAGCACCAAGCGATATACCCCTTTATTAAACCTGCACATGTACCCCTGAACTTGTTAAAAATAAAATCTAAAAAAATAGAAAATAATTTTAGAATATATGCTGATGCTCTGTAACACCAGAAATTGCTTAAGGAGAATCAAGCTAATTCTGGACAACTTCTATAAATCAAAGTCCATTTTAGATAATGATATATAAAATGTATCTTAGCATTAGTTTTTCTAAATATAATACATCAGTATAGGACTGCATTAAGGTTAACGAATAATTAGCCTAGGAAATTGACTCTGTATTTCGTGAACACAAAGTACTTATATTAGCAATATTTACACTATTCTGGTGACAAAAGATATGTAATACTCTTTATATTTAAAAATATATCCTACTTTGGACAATTTATACAGTATATTTTAAAGCTTCATACATATGGTTTGCATACTCAACATGTTATGTTGGAAGAAGACACTTTAACACTATCAGCCTGAATTAAATATCCGTTTTCAGAGTATGTGAAAAGTAAACTAATCCCTCTCTCTACTGAAGATGATCTACAGAAAGAGAGGAAAGAATTTTGCTAATGAGTTTTTTTTTTCCCCCATTTATTTATTTTATTGCATTTTAGGTTTTGGGGTACATGTGAAGAACATGCAAAATTTTTGCATAGGTACACACGTGGCAGTGTGATTTGCTGCCTTCCTCCCCATCACCTACATTTGGCATTTCTCCCCTTGCTATCTCTCCCCAGCTCCCCACCCCCCACCGTCCCTCCCCTATTTCCCCCCAACTGACCCCAGTGTGTAGTGCTCCCCTCCCTGTGTCCATGTGTTCAACACCCGCCTATGAGTGAGAACATGCGGTGTTTGATCTTCTGCTCTTCTGTCAGTTTGCTGAGAATGATGGTTTCCAGGTTTATCCGTGTCCCTACAAAGGACCCAAACTCATCGTTTTATCAGAACAATATTTTACAGATATTATACTATTAGTCATATTTTTGTATAGTTTTAAGGTAGTATATGTAATATATATGACAGGCATATGTAAGTTTTACATAGGCTTTTGAGAAATAATATCATATCTAGCAACATTGTTAAATAAAGAAAAATAACTCAATCTCTTAACTCAATTAATAATAGAACATTTTTCCTATGGGATAAGAATATAATTCCAGCAATATGAGGGCCAAATGCAAGTATGAGGTTCTCTTTTCCCACTGATACTTTCAACTGTCAGTTACAGTTAGATACAATGTAATATCTTTATTTGTTGTGCTTATATATATGTGACAATGAGTAGTGGCATTATAATGGTTAATATTCTGTATCAACTTGACTGGGCAATGGGATGCCCAGATATTTTCTCAAACACTATTGTGGATATGGCTGTGAGGGTGTTTTTGATGAGATTATTTGGAACTGTAGATTGAGTAAAGCAGATTCCCTCCCTAATGTGGGTGGGCCCCATCCAATCAAAAAAATGGCTGACCCTCCCTTAGGTAAAAGAAACATCCTCCTGCCTGACTGCCTTGAGCTAGGACATTGGTGTGTTTTCCTTCCTTTGTACTTGAACTGAAGCATCAGTTCTTCTAGGGTCTTGAGCCTATTGCCTTCAGACTACAATGCACACCATTGTAAGGCTAGCAGTGCAATATATTTGTTTACACCAGCATCACCACAATCACTTGAGTGACACATTGCATTATGATGTTAAAATGGCTGCAATATTACTAGACAATAGAAATTTTCCAGCTCCATTATAATCTTAAGAGGTCACCATTGTATATCCAGTCCATCATTGGCTGAAATGTTGTTATGGGGTGCAAAACTGCATTTACAACATTTCCTCTCTAAGCAGAACGGTTTACCCACAAAGGTTGCTCCCTGCTGACCAGTGCAAACTCTTCTATTTTGAGCACCAGCAAGTCAAACCTAAAGTAAGCTCAGCATCAGATTGGAAAATTGGCTGCTAATGAATTTTTCATTACTAACTAACTACCTATTGTTAGCCAGAGGTCAATTTTCCTGTGGAATATTTTGTCTCAAGCCCCAGTAGTCAATGTGCTTGCTCAAACACACGTGAAAGCATTTACTAAAGTGCTCCAGGTTAACATTGTTTTTCAGGCAATTATTTACTCCTTTAAGTACTCACACATTGTGATATAATGCTGAAAGAGAAAATGCACAAACATTAAAATCCACATACACATTATTGTAAGTCAATGTTTAAAATACACAATGTAATTTAATAAGTGAATCTTGTAAATTAGGAATTCATGAAAACATTAGAAAATTAATATAAAAATACATAAATTAAAAGAGAAACGGCAGGTGATAGATGATAGATGGTAAAGATAGATGACACATAGAAAGATAGAAACATAATAGATGATAAATGGATACATAGATAAATGAATGGATGGATGGATAAGTAGATGGACAAAGCTATAAAGTTAGCATTTCTTGTAGAGTCTCCTAATATATGGGAAACAGGAAAAGCAGTGCTAATGGGGAAATTTATAGCTATACATACTTACATTTATAAATAAGAAGATTCTTAGGTGAACAACCTAACTTTACAACTTAAGGAACTACAAAAATAAGAATAAACTAAATCCAGGGATAGCAAAGAAACAAAAAAAGAAATATTAGAAGAAAGATAAAGAAGATACAAACCACTGGAAAAATCAATAAAACCAGCCAGGCAGAGTGGCTCACACCTGTAAACCCAGCACCATGGGAGGCTGAGGTGGGCAGATCATGAAGTCAGGAGATCGAGATCATCCTGGCAAACATGGTGAAACCCCATCTCTATTAAAATTACAAAAATTAGCCAGGTGTGGTGGCAGGCACCTGTGGTCCCAGCTACTCGGGAGGCTGAGGCAGGAGAATCACTTGAACCCGGGAGGCAAAGGTTTCAGTGAGCTAAGATTGTGCCACTGCACTCCAGCCTGGTGACAGAGCAAGACTCTGTCTCAAAAACAAAACAAAACAAAAAAAACAATGAAACCAAAAGTTTATCCTTCAAAAAGATTTAAAAAAACAAAAACAAAAAACAAAACAAAACAAAACAAAACCCTGACAAAGCTTTAGCTGGGTGGACTAAGAAAAGCAGAGATTCAAATTACTAAAATAAGAAATAAAAAATGTGGACATAACCACTGTTACTACAAAAATAAAAAGTATTATGAGAGCACTATGAAAAATTGTATACCAACAATTTGATAACCTAGATGAACAAATCCCTATAAACATAAAACCTACCAAGATTAAATCACAATAAAATAGAACATCTGAATAGACCTATCAGTAGTAAGAATAATGAATCAGTAATACAAAATTTCCAACAAAGAAAAGCCCTCAATCCAATGACTTCATTAGTGAGTTCTGCCAAAAATTTAAAAAAGAATTATTCCAATTCTGCTCAGACTTTTCCAAAATTGGAAAAAATCTTCTTACCTCATTCTGGGAGGACAGTATTATCCTGATATCAAAATCAAAGATTTCAAAAGAAAGTGAATCTACAGACCAATATCCTTTATGAATACTAGCGCAAAAATTCTCAACAAAATACTAGCAAACAGAACTTAACAACATATTAAAAGAATTATAAACCATGATCAACTGGGATTTACTCCTAAAATGCAAGGATGGTTCAACACACAAAAATCAATTAATGTAATATACCACATTAACAGAATGAATGAAAAAAACACATGATTATCTCAACTGATGCAGGAAAAAACATGATTATCTTAATTAATGGAGAAAAAAATTCACAAAATTCAACAATCTTTTATGATAAAAACACTCAACAAAGTGAAATGGAAGGAAACCACCTCAACACAAAAAAAAAGCCATGTATGAAAAACAAAGCAAACATCTTATTTAATGACGAAAGCCTGAAAGCTTTTCCTCTAAAATCAGGAACAAGTCAAGAATGCTCAATTTTCCCACTTCTATTCAACATAGTATAAAAGTTCTAGACAGAGCAATTAGGCAAGAAAAAGAAATAACAGTTATCTAAAAAGGAAAGGCAAAAGTACAATTATCTTTGTTTGCAGATGGCATGTTTTATATATAGAATGCCCTACAGAGTCCACAAAATTATGTTAGAACAAATGAATATAGCAAAGTAGCAGGACAGAAAATCAGCAGGCAAAATTCAATTGCATTTACATACGCCAACAATGACCACTCTGACAAGGAAGTTACAAAAACAATTCCACTCACAAAAGCATCAAAAAGAATAAAATACTTGGCAACTAAGTTAATCAAAGAAGTGAAAGATTTCTATGATGAACACTACAAAACCAAAATTAAAGAAGACATAAATTAATGGAAATGCATCCCCTGTTCATGGATTGGAAGACAATATTGTTAAAATATCTCTATTACCCAAAGTGATCTATAGGTTCAATGCAATCCCTGTACTAATCCCAATGATGTTTTCTGAAGACATAGAAAAACCCATCCTAAAATTCAGATGGAGTCTCAAGGGATTGTGAATAGCCTAAGCAATCTTGAAAAAGAGCAAAACTGGAGGACTCGTACTCTCTGATTTCAAACAAAAAATCAGTAATCAAAAAAAATCAATACACTAATCAAAACAGAATAATACTTGCATAAAGACAGACATATAGACCAATAGAATTAAATAGAGAGCCCAGAAATAAACCCTCACATATAAGATCAAGGGTGCCAAGACCATTCAATGGGGAAAAAGTCTTTTCAACAAATGGTGCTGGAAAAGCTGTGTATTAATGTGCAAATGGACCAGGGGCAGTGGCTCATGACTGTAATTCCAGCACTTTGGGAGGCCAAGGCAGGTGGATAGCCTGAGGTCAAGAGTTCAGGGTGGTGAAACCCCATCTCTACTAAAAATGCAAAAGTTAGCTGGGTGTGGTGGGGGGGGGTGGCGCCTGTAATCCCAGCTACTCAGGAGACTGAGGTAGGAGAACTGCTTGAACCTGGGAGGGTGAGGTCGCAGTGAGCCAAGACTGGGCCACTACGCTCCAGCCTTGGCAACAGAGCAAGATTCCGTCTCAAAAAAATTAAATAAAAATAAAAATAAAACATAAAAATAAAAATGTGTAAATGAATGAAGTTGGACCTTTACCTAAAACCATATACAAAAACTAACTCAAAGTGCATAAAAGGCCTGGATGTAAGACCAAAAACAATAAAACTCTTAGAAGAAAACACAAGACAAAAGTTTTCCAGCACTGAATTTCTTGGGTATAACAACCAAAGGCAAAGCAACAAAAGAAAAAAATAGGCATGTTGGACTTCATGAAAAATTTTTAAATTTGTGCATAAGAAGTCACTATAAACACAATAAAAAGGCAATCCATAGGATCAGAGAAAATATTTGCAAATCATGTATATAATAAGTGATTAATATCCAGAACATCTAGAGAACTCCTAAAACTAAAAAAAAAAAAGAAAGAAAAATCCAGTTAAAAAATGATGAAGGACTTGAATAGACATTTCTCCAAAGAAACATGCCATCTGCAAACAATTGAGATTGGTAAAGGGCTGAAGTCTGTCCGGGGCACTCAAGGAGGGCTCCGTGAATGCCTGCAGTTCCTCTGCCAGTTCCTTGGTGCATACTTAGATGGCCGTACTCAGCAACTGGCAGGCTCCCACACTGGCTCCCTGCTCTGCAAAATGTGGGCTATTGTCCTAGGGAAGGAAACGTGAAGTGCTACTCAGTATAAAATTTTAAGCCAAAAGCAGTATCACATCCATGAGGGAATTGCAAAGATTAGCACCACAATCAAAGACTTGGAAAATGATGAGTTTTTATTTCCTTTTATCCTGTTTTAGCTTACCAGTTTGGCCTATGTGGAATACATGCTTCTTGGAAAATAATGGTGGGTTTTATAGCAACATGGTGACTAAAATTGTGCTTGCTGTTCCAGATGAGATCTATACTAACAAGCCAGGGCAGCCCCTGGCCTCAGGTTATCCATTACTGTCTTGCAAATTTTTAGTTGCTGCTGTTGTGGTTTTCTACTGTAAGAAGAAGAAAATCCAGGAGCCATCTGCTTTTTCTTATCAGGCAGGGTCACCCACCTTCATCTTCTCACCTCAGGCCCACACTAGCTTCTGAGCTGGGATCTAAGAAACCTCCCACTGTCTACGACCGAGAGGGCATCAATCAGAGGGGGCCTGCAGAGCAGGTTTTGGTAGCGGCAGGTAGTGCTGGTGCATTCTGCAGGGTGGAGGAGAGGCCATGACCATCCAGGACTTGCCCTCCAGGAGCTCTGGCTGCCCAGTGCTGGAATCTCTGCTTCAAAGTGGAAGCAGTCACTGCACAACATTGTCCTCACCGCAAGAAGGCACATGACATGATGGAGAGAGCAGTGCCACCGGTTAGTGCTGTTTTTCTAATCAGTGAGGGGCTCGGAAATCTGCTGGCTTTGACTGGAAACCAAAGCAGCCTCTGCACAGCTGCAGACAGCCATGTGGGCAGCACTAGCCGGGTCCCCGTGCACGGCAGGACACTTGCATGGCCAGGCATGCTTGTGCTCCCTAGATGTGCCCACCAGAAATGCCCGTCACAGGTCAGAGGCGGGGATTCTCTATATTTTAGAGCTCCTTGCCACGAAGCCTCCAGTTGAAGCCTCCGTGTGAGATTTGACGGCAGAAGAGAAGGAGAAGCCACTGTGGCTCCTACCATTTGGCCAGCAGGTGTGTGGGATTTGGCGACTGGGCATTCTTTTCACCCACTTTGATCCTGCAGGAGGTGAAATCACTGCAAGTTTCCCAAGTGGGGTGGAGATGAGACGAGGCCGATCCACCTGCGTACTGAAGCAGAGCGGCCCCGCCGGGAGCCCAGACCGGTCAGTGTCCAGACATCCAGCAGGTCCAGCAGTAGAAGCAGCTCCCCAGGCATCCGGGCCAGGGCCTTCCACACCCACCCATGTGTCTGTGAGGACAGGCGGTGGCTATTCTAAGCCACCAAGGGAGTCCGGCAGCTTCCAGGCAGTAGCCCGTGGATGTACCTGCTCCCAGCCACAGAGAAAAGCATGCTCCTTCTATGTGCCCGGTGTCGTACCAAGATGAATAAAATAATTTATGCCGCAAAGCCAGAAACAAAAGATATTTAACAAAAGTGAATGTAGCCAGAAGGAAAAGATGCAGTGAACTTTTGAGCCTGCAGTAGCTAAAATGCATAAAGATGTATGAAGAAGCAGCCTTTCCCACGAACTGTAAGACTCGCCTGGATATTCTCACTGAGTGAATCTGGAGTGAGTGGGGTCTTGGTTGGCTCCTTATCTCACCTGACCCTTTTCTTTAATTACCGAGGATGCACATGGTATGGTTAAAACAGGAGTTTGCAGTCGTCTACTCAGTGACCTGGCGAAGCCCAAGGGCTGTCCTGCCTGGTGGAGACAGGCACCCCCCCCACCCCCCGCCCCCGCGCTGGCTGAGGAGGTGCTAACACAGGACTTGGTCAATGAAGCAAGGCCTCCCTCCATGCTTAGGTCTGAATCCAACTACCCCAGATCGTTCCACTCACACGAAGTAGGCTGAACAGCTTCGCACTCTGCCCTAAGACCACAGCCAAGGCCTGGGCCGGATCTCTCCAGGGCGACGCGGAGCCAGTGGCCATGCCCGGGGGATCGTGCCCAGAACCGAGCCCGGGGGATGCACGCCCCAACTCCCCCCAGTCTAGGGCAGCTGCCAGGGGCTGCGGGATGCTGGGGAAGCCACTAAAGAGGGAGTAGATCTGGTGAGGAGAAGTGGGAGGGCGGGAGAGCAGCAGGCCGGGTGCGGAGAGAGGGCGCCTGCGCGGGAGGAAGCGCGGCCTCCGAGCAGCGAGGCGGGAAGGCGCTGGCACCGGCGGGACTGGCTGCGCTCAAGTGCTGGAGACGTGCGTCCCTCAGAAAGTTCCCCCGGAAGCGGAAGCGCGGTGCTTCTGGAATATGCGGGGTTCCGGAACATGGACGGTCCGGTCGCACGCCTCCTACTTGAGGGTAGAGTGTTGACACTGTATTTTTTTTTGTTGTTGCCATAAAAATCACCGTAAACTTAGTGGATTAAAACAACACCAATTTATTCTTATGGGTCTGCAGGTCAGAAGTCCCGAATGAGCCTCACTGGGCTAAGATAGAGGAGGCAGGGCTGATCCCCTCTGGAGGCTGCGGGAGAAAATCCATTTCCGTGTCTTTCCCAGCTTCCGGGCAGACCCGGTCTGGGGCTGTGGACACTTCTCTTCCTTCCGAGCCTGCGACGTCGCGTCTCACTCCTCGGCGCTCCCTCTTGAGTTCCTTCGTGATCATACTGGGTCCCCGGGTGACCCGGGTGCTCTCCTCATCTCAAGGTCAGCCGATCACAGCCTTAATGTCATCTTCAACCTGGCATTTCCCACGTTCCAGGGGTTAGGACTTGAACATTTCCAGGGCTACAGGTCTGCTCACCACAGACACTGACCCGTTCTTGAGGGGAAGCCAAGAATAGAGTAGATGGAGGAGGTGAGGAGGGTCTTGAACTACTTCTATAGGCCTCCAAAAAACTTTAGACAAGTCCTGGAAAGCACTCGTAGCTAACCCCATGAAATTTCTACCTGGTCAAAATAGAGGAAAATGAGGTGGCCATCACACTTCATGAGACTCAGCGGAGTGCATGGACCATGAAACACCTGGGAGGTTTGTCTCTGGCTGTGTCCTCAAGCAAGACACCCTCTGCCATGCTGTGAGCGGAGTGACTAGAAAGAGGCAGGGGCGGCCAGGTGCTGTGGCTCACGCCTTGTAATACCAGCACTTTAGGAGGCCCAGGCTGACAGATCACCAGGTCAAGAGATTGAGACCATCCTGACCAACATGGTGAAACCTCGTTTCTACTAAAAATACAAAAAATTAGCAGGGAGTGGTGGTGGGTGCCTGTAATCCCAGCTACTCAGGAGGCTGAGGCAGAAGAATCTCTTGAACCCAGCAAGCGGAGGTTGCAGTGAGCTTAGATCGCACCACTGCACTCCAGCCTGGCAACTGAGTGAGACTTGAGTTTCAAAAAACAAACAAAAAATAAAATAAAGAGGCAAGGGTTGGGGTGAAAACATCGGGAGGACCAGTTGAGAATGCTCAGACCTACTCAACTCAGGTAAACAGCCTGAGTTCAAGCAATATGTAACAGCTTCTGACACTAATTAACACAAAAGGGTCACAGACAACTGGGAGGAAAACTTCAAAGACTGTGCAGCCATGGTGAAACTTCATACAACATAAGAAAAAGTTACATGAAGGGTATGTGATCATAGGTCCAAAGTTGAACTATAAATGTATTGATAGTCCAGTCAGTGAGATGGCCTTTGCTAATCTAGCAACAGATGACCTACCCCTCACCCGTACAATGTGTAAACATTTCTGGGAAGAAATAAGAGTGAAGGAGTTCAGGGAACCAGATTCTCTTTCTAGACTTCCAAGAGCCGTCCCCAGACACTACAGCCTGTCATCTACTGGTTCATTAGATGCTCCTTTTTTTGGAAAGAAGATGAGAGAGGTTGACAAAAAAAATGTAAGAACTTAAATGTGTTAGTTACATGTTTTGGGAACTTTTCAGTACATGTGGTTTCCTGGCATTTCTGATTTCTGCTGTAATTTCCAGGGCCTGCTCGGTATTTCCACAGCCACGGAGAGTAGAAGAATCCATTTTCAATTAATTTCTAGTCATTAATACATCCTTTTCTCATTATTTTGAAACTATATCAATCTAGCTTGCCATTTCCATAAGATTTCAGCAAAAAAACACACAAACAAAAGCTGAGCAGTCCATTCTTCATTATGTCCCTGGTGTGGTGTGCTGAACTTCCACCCCTGAAAAGGAAGATGTGCTAACAAGTGAGACAACATTCTCGTTTAAAATAGGAGCAAAAGGCCAAGCTAAAAGTATGCTACATAGCAAATTATGGGGGCAGTGTACTGATGTGTAAAAATTACTTTAAAATTCATCAAAAATTGGACATTAATGAGTGGATAGAGGAAAAGATAGATGAACAGTTGTGTGCTTATGTGATAAATGTGGTAAAATATCATTGGTAGAATATTCTAGTGGGAATTCAACTGTTCACTGCAAACTCTTTCAACTTTGATGTATATTAGAATATTTTCATAATAAAATGTTAAGATACATAGTAGACTTCTGTCTTAGATAAATGTGTCATGTTACTCATGGTTTGGCTCTGTGTCCCCACCCAAAAATCTCACCTTGAATTGTAATACTCCCATGTGTCAAAGGACAGGGCCACGTGGAGCTAATTGAATCATGGGGGGTTTCCCCCATACTGTTCTTGTGATAGTGAATATATCTCTCAAGATCTGATGGTTTTATAACTTCCCCATGTAGGATGTGACTTTGCCCTTTATTCACCTTTTCCATGATTGTGAGGCCTCCCCAGCCATGTGGAACTGTGAGTCAATTAAACCTCTCTCCTTTATAAATTACCCAGTCTCAGGTATGTCTTCATTAGAAGCATGAGAACAGACTAATACAGTCACTTAAAAAAAAATTTTTTTTTTTAGACAGGGTCTCTGTTGCCCAGGCTGGAGTGCAGTGGCATGAACTTGGCTCACTGAAGCTTCAATCTCCCAGGCTCAAGCGATCCTGCCTTGATTGAGAAAAAGCCTCCTGAGTAGCTGGGACAACAGGCATGCACCACCACATGTGGCTAATTTTTAGGTCTCGCTGTGTTGCCCAGGCTGGACTCGAACTCCTGGCCTCAATCAGTGCTCCTACCTCAGCCTCCCAAAGTGCTGCCAAAGTGCTGTGATTACAAGTATGATCTACCGTTCCTGGCCTGTCACCTGCTTTATCTTTTTGAAGACTTTTGTGGAAAATCTATTATTGTAGACAACAGAGCTTCTAAAAAACAAGTGAAAATTGTATCTTTTACTTCATTTTGCATAGTTTGCCAAAGATCCTTACATGAATTCTGGCAAGAAAGACAGTATTACTTGGCTACAATTATATCTGGAATTAATAAGTGATATGCAGTATTCTATATGAAAATGATTATGCTACACTTAAGTAAATTTTCTTTTGCAGATGAATGCAGATCATATAAAATCATATCAAATTGAATATTGGTAGTTACTGTAAATATTCTTAAGATCCTTAGTAAGCTCCAATCAGTTAAAATTCATTTGCTAATTATCAAGATCTAGTTCTATTCATGGGGCGGGGGTGAGTTAATGTTATGAGTGATTTTTCTAATACTCCAATTAACACTTACATTAAGCCATCAATCTTAACCTATGAGGGCAATAATAATAGAAGCTCATATTCTTTTATCTCTTATCACAGATAGGCACATGCACCATTTCATTTAAGCCTCAAAGCACCATTATAAGGTAGATACATTTGTTATTTCTTCTCTATACTTAGGGAAAGAGGGACTCATAATTTGGGAAATTTATCCTAGGTTATCTAACTTATTGGTAGATTGGAGAACTAAACCCAAGTGGACTGACAGCATTCCTATACTCCAAGAATAGTCTTCAGACCAGAAACAACCACCATCACTTGTGAGTCTCCAGCTCACCCCAGACCTATCGGATTAGAAGCTGCAGTGTCAAACAACCTCAACTGCGTAGAAGGCACACTGCAGTTTAGAAGTGCTGGCAGATCCATCCCTTCACCGTCATGCCATGCCAGTAGCTCTCAAATTTTGTGTGAGCACAGTCATCTGGAAGGCTTAAAATGCTGAGTGCTGGACCCTCCCAGCTGAGTCCAGAGTTTTGACTCAATAGGACTGGGCAGGAGCCCTGAGAATCTGCATGTCTAACACATCACAGGTGATGCTGAGGCTGCTAGGAAGGGGGCCACGCTTTGCACACACTGCCCACTGCCCACATGCACCGCCTCAGTCACTGTCATCATCAGAAACACATCTACCACCTAAACCTCCTAAGCTTTTAAGCTCATAAACAAAGCTCACAGCAGTTAACTCTATAGCACACATTTGCATTTGTACATTTTCCTTTGTTTTCAACAGAATTGTGATTTCTTTAAAATTGTGCTGTATTTCATCTGAGCTAAAAATTAAACATATTGAAACTTTAGAAGCTCTGAAGAATTCCTAAGCACGAATTTTTCCCTATGTTTCATTTTACTCTTGTTTTCTTCTTGATGGGAGAAAATTGGCATACACATCACATTCATCTGAGACTTCCAGGGAGACACGGGTCAGGATACATTATAATCCATATGCCATTAAGATACTCTGTCTTACAAAACAAATATTGAACTGTAAATTTTAATCTATTACATACTGACAGAACTTGAAGTAAGTGATTAAAAAAAAAAAAATCAAGGGTCTTGTTGGTGCTCATCTTACTGGAGTAACTTTCCCAAATGTCTGGATATGTAATTTCTAAATTTTGCCTCCTCTAGTAATAACTATCTGGAAGTCCAGTGAAAGAAAAACATTGTGACTAATTAAGAACAAGTTTGACTGAATAAGGAGAGAAATGATTCCAAGAATGAAAGAAAACCATAGATGGCAACAAATTTACAGAAGCACATTAGTAGGGTAAAAACATGGTTGTTACAGATTAGCTGTATACCTATATTTATATCTTCAAAAATGGTATGTCCTTTGCAGTAAATATATAGTACCTTGCAAAAACAGATTGTACTGGAATTGAAAGTGAGTAAGAATAACATGGACCAATGAGCAAGATCCAAGATGGCCAAATAGGAACATCTCTGGAGTGCAGTTCCCAGCAAGAGCAGCACAGAAGGTGAGTGGTCAGTGCATTTCCAAACGAGGTACCAGGTGCATCTCAATGGAACTGTTTGTACAGTGGGTGTAGCCCAAGAAGGGTGAGCTGAGGCAGGGTAGGGTATTGCCTCACCCAGAAAGTACAATCCCCAGAGGACACCCCTCCCTACCCAACATCAGGGGCTTTTCCATCCACTCTAGCACCACGGTTCAGATACTGTGCTTCTCCCGCAGTTTATTCCACCCATAGACCAGGAGATTCCTGGGCTGAAAAGCACCACAAGCTGCCAGCATGGCTGTTTCAGCTGGCACTGTGAGTTTCCACACAGAAAGTCACACAAATCTGGGCGGCCATTTCAAATGGCGCCTGGAAGGCCTGAGAGACAGAGCTGCCCATTCAACTGAAAAAGAGGGGGCTGAAAGCAGGAAGCCAGGTGATCTGGCTCAGTGGGTTCCTCCCCCACAAAGACCAGCAATCTGAAATGCTCTGGATAGAGAGTTTCACAGCAAGTGCAGCTGGACCCAAGATGGTTCAGATGTGTGGGGGGAAGGGCGTCTGCCATTACCAAGGCAGTCTGCCACTACGGAGGCAGTCCACCATTACCGAGGAAGTCTGCCATTACCAAGGCAGTCTGCCATTACTGAGGCAGTTCTAACTGTACCTCTGTAAACAAAACTGGGAGGAAGTTTACACAGCAGCTGGGCAGAGCCCGTGGCAGATCAGCAACACCTCTGCTGGCAGACTGTGACTAGACTACCTGCTTGCTGGGCAGGGCATCTCTGAAAAAAGGCAGCAGCATGTCAGGAACTTATAAATAAAGCCCCACCTTCCCAGGACAGAGCACTTGGGAGAAGAGGAGGTTATGAGTTCCGCTGCAGCAGATTTAAATGTACCTGCCCAGCAGCTCTGAACAGAACAATGGAGCTCCTAGCACAGCACTTGAGCTCTGATAAGGGACAGACTGTCTCCTCAAGTGGGCAGACTCTCTCCTCAAGTGGCCCCCTGACCCCCATATATCCAAAAAGTCACCTCATAAAGGAGAGCTCTGGCTGACACCTGGCAGGTACCCTTCTGGGACCAAGACAACAGAAGAAGAAACTGGTAGCAACCCTTACTGTTCTGCAGCCCCTGCAGGTGATTCCCAGGCAAGCAGGTTCTGGAATGGACCTCCAGCAGTCCTGCAGCAGATGGGCCTATTAAAAGGAATACTGAAAAATAGAAAGAAATAGCTTTAACATCAACCAAAAGGATCTCCACTCAGAGACCCCATCTGAAAGTCACCAACTACTAAGACCACAGGTAGATAAATCCACGAAAATAGGAAGAAACCAGTGCAAAAAGGATGAAAACACCAAAATCCAGAATGCCTCTCCTCCTAAAAGGGATCACAACTCCTCACCAGCAAGGGAACAAAGCTGGATGGAGAATGAGTCTCATGAATTGACAGAAGCAGGCTTCAGAAGGTGGGTAATAACAAACTTCTCTGAGCTAAAAGAACATGTTCTAACCCAATGCAAAGAAACTAAGAACCTTGAAAAAAGGTTTGATGAAATGCTAACTAGAGTAACCAGCTTAGAGAAGAAAATAAATGACTTGATGGAGCTGAAAAACACAGGTCGTGAACTTTGCGAAGTATACACAAGTTTCAATAGCCAAATCAACTAAGCAGAAGAAAGGATATCAGAAACTGAAGATCAACTCAATGAAATTAAATGAGAAGGCAAGATTGGAGAAAAAAAGTGAAAAGAAATGAACAAAGCCTCCAAGAAATACGGGATTATGTGAAAAGACCTAATCTACTTTTGACAAGTGTACCTGAATGTGATGGGGAGAATGAATCCAAGCTGGAACACACTCTTCGGGATGTTATCCAGGAAGACTTCCCCAACCTAGCAAGGCAGACCAACATTCAAGTTCAGTAACTACAGAGAACACCACAAAGATATTCCTCAAAAAGAGCAACCCCAAAGCACATAATCATCAGATTGCCCAGGGTTGAAATAAAGGAAAAAATGCTAAGGACAGCCAGAAAGAAAGGTCAGGTTATCCACAAAAAGAAGCCCAACAGACTCACAGCGGATCTCTCGACAGAAACCCTACAAGCCAGAAGAGAGTGGAGACCAATATTCAACATCCTAAAAGAAAAGAATTTTCAACTCAGAATTTTATATCCAGCTAATCTAAAATTCATAAGTCAAGGAGAAATAAAATCCTTTAGAGACAAGGAAATGCTAAGAGATTTCATCACCATCAGTCCTGCCCTGCAAGAGCTCCTGAAGGAAGCACTAAACATGGAAAAGAACAACCAGTACCAGCCACTGCAAAAACAGACCAAACTGTAAAGACCATCGACACAATGAAAAAACTGCATCAACTAATGGGCAAAACAACCAGCTAACATCAAAATAGCAGAATCAAATTCACACATAACAATATTAACCTTAAATGTAAATGGGCTAAATGCCCCAATCAAAAGACACAGACTGGCAAATTGGATAAAAATCAAGACCCATTGGTGTGCTGTATTCAGGAAACCCATTTTGCATGCAAGGAGACACATAGGCTCAAAATAAAGGGATGGAGGAAGATTTATCAAGCAAATGGAAAGCAAAAAAAAAGCAGAAGTTGCAATCCTAGTCTCTGATAAAATGGACTTTGAATCAAGAGAGACAAAGAAAGGCATTACATAATGGTAAAAGGATCGATGCAACAAGAAGAACTAACGATCCTAAATACACACACACCCAATACAGGAGCACCCAGATATATAAAGCAAGTTTTTAAAGACCTATGAAGAGACTTACACTCCCACAGAATAATAGTGGGAGACTCTAACAGTCCACTGTCAATATTAGACAGATCAACAAGACAGAAAATTAACAAGGATATCTAGGACTTGAACTCAAATCTGGACCAAGAAAACCTAATAGACATCTACAGAACCCTCCACCCCAAATCCACAGAATATACATTCTTCTCAGCACCACATCGCAGCTACTCTAAAATTGACCACATAATTGGAAGTAAATCACTCCTCAGCAAATGAAAAAGAACAGAAATCATAACAAGTCTCTCAGACCACAGTGCAATCAAATTGAAACTCAGGATTAATAAACAACTCAGAACTGCACAGCTTCATGGAAACTGAACAACTGGCTCCTGAATGTTAACTGGATAAACAATGAAATGAATGCAGAAATAAAGATGTTCTTCAAAACCAACAAAAATGAAGAAACCTACCAGAATCTCTGGGACACATTTAAAGCAGTGTCTAGAGGGAAATTTATAGCAATAAATGCCCACATGAGAAGTGAGGAAAGATAGAAAGTCAACACCCTATCATCAAAATTGAAAGAGCTAGAGGAGCAAGATCAAAATAAAATAAAATAAAATAAAAAGCTAGCAGGAGACAAGAAATAACTAAAATCAGAGCAGAACTGAAGGAGATAGAGACACAAAAAACCCTTCAAAAAATCGGCAAATCCAGGAGCTGCTTTTTTGAAAAGATCAACAAAATACACAGACTGCTAGCCAGATTAATAAAAAAAGAAAAGAGAGAGGAATCAAATAAATGCAATAAAAATGATAAAGGGGATATCACCACTGATTCCATGGAAGTACAAACTACCATCAGAGATTACTACAAACAACTCTATGCAAATAAACCAGTAAACCAGGAAGAAATGGACAAATTCCTGGACACTTCCACCCTCCCAAGCCTAAACCAGGCAGAAGTTGAAACCCTGAATAGACCAATAACAAGGTCTGAAGTTGAGGCAGTAATTAATAGCCTACCAACCAAAAAAAGTCCAGGTCCAGATGGGTTCACAGCCGAATTCTACCAGATGTACAAAGAGGAGCTGGTACGACTCCTTCTGAAACTATTCTAAACAATAGGAAAGGAATGAATCCTTCCCAAATCATTTTATGAGACCAACGTCATCCTGATATCAAAACCTGGCAGGGACTCAACAAAAAAAGAAAACATCAGGCCAATATCATGATGAACATAGATGCAAAAATCTTCAATGAAATACTGGCAAACTAATTGCAACAGCACAGCAAAAAGCTTATCCATCACAATCAAGTAGGCTTCATCCTGGGGATCCAAGGCTGTTTCAACATACATAAGTCTATAAACGTAATCCACCACATAAACAGAACCAAAGACAAAAACCACATGATTAACTCAATAGATGCAGAGAAGGCCTTCAACAAAATTCAGCAGTGCTTTATGTTAAAAACTCTCAGTAAACTAGGTATTGATGGAATGTATCTCAAAATAATAGAAGCTATTTATAACAAACCCACGGCCAATATCATACTGAATGGGCAAAAACTGGAAGTATTCCCTTTGAAATCTGGCACTAGACAAGGATGCCCTCTCTCACCACTCCTATTCGATATAGTATTGGAAGTTCTAGCCAGAGCAATCAGGCAAGAAAAAGAAACAAAGGTTATTCAATTAGGAAAGGAGGAAGTTAAATTGTCTGTATTGCAGACGACATGATTGTATATTTAGAAGACCCCATCGTCTCATCCCCAAATCTCCTTAAACTTATAAGCAACTTCAGCAAAGTCTCAGTATACAAAATCAATGTCCAAAAATCACAAGAATTCCCATACGCCAATAACAGACAGAGCCAAATCAAGAGCAAACTCCCATTCACAACTGCTACAAAGAGAATAAAATATCTAGGAATACAACTAACAAAGGATGTAAAGGACCTCTTCAAGAAGAACTACAAACAACTGCTCAAGGAAATAAGAGAGGACACAAACAGATGGAGAAACATTCCACACTCATGGTTAGGAAGAATCAATATCATGAAAATGGCCATACTGCCCAAAGTAATTTATAGATTCAATGCTATCCCCATCAACCTACCAATAACCTTCTCCACAGTATTGGAAAAAGCCACCTTAAACTTCATATGGATCCAAAAGAGAGCCCACATAGCCAAGACAATCCTAAGCAAAAAGAACAAAGCTGAAGGCATCACTCTACCCAACTTCAAACTATACTACAAGGCTACAGTAATCAAAACAGCATGGCACTGGTACCAAAACAGAGGAATAGATCAATGGAACAGAACAGAGGCCTCAGAGGCAATGCCACACATGTACAACCATCTGATCTTTGACAAACCTGACAAAAACAAACAATGGGGAAAGGATTCCCTGTTTAATAAATGGTGCTGGGAAAACTGGCTAGCCATGTGCAGAAAGCAGAAACTGGACCCCTTCCTGACACCTTACACTAAAATTAACTCCAGATGGATTAAAGACTTAAGCATAGGACCTAACACCATAAAAACCCTAGAAGAAAACCTAGGCAAAACAATTCAGGATATAGGCATAGACCATTCAGGATATAGGCATAGCAAGGACTTCATGACTAAAATGCCAAAAGCATTGGCAACAGAAATCAAAATAGACAAATGGGATCTAATTAAACTCCAGAGCTTCTGTACAGCAAAAGAAACAATCTTAGAGTGAACCAGCAACCAACAGATTGGGAAAAAATTTTTGCAATCTACTCATCTGACAAAGGGCTAATATCCAGAATCTACAAACAACTAAAACAGATTTACAAGGAAAAAAACAACCCCATCACAAAGTGGGTAAGGATATGAACACTTTTCAAAAGAAGACCTATATGAGGCCAACAAACATATGAAAAAAATGCTCATCATCACTGGTCATTAGAGATATGCAAATCAAAACTACATTGAGATACCATCTCATGCCAGTTAGAACGGCAATCATTAAAAAATCTGGAGATAACAGATGCTGGAGAGGATGTGGAGAAATAGGAACACTTTTACACTGTTGATTGGAGTGTAAATTAGTTCAGCCATTGTGGAAGACAGAATGGCAATTCCTCAAGATCTAGAAATAGAAATTCCATTTGATGCAGCAATCCCATTACTGAGTATGAACCCAAAGGATTATAAATTTTTCTATTATAAAGTCACATGCACACATATGTTCATTGCAGCACTGTTTACAATAGCAAAGACCTGGAACCAACCCAAATGCCCACTGATGATAGACTGCACAAAGAAAATGTGGCATATGTACACCATGGAATACTATCCATCCATAAAAAAATGATGAGTTCGTGTCCTTTGTAGGGACATTGATGAACCTGGAAACCATAATTCTCAGCAAACTGACACAAGAACAGAAAGTCAAACACTGCATGTTCTTACTCATTGGCGGGTATTGAACTATGAGAACACACAGCTACAGGGAGGGGAGCATCACACACCAGAGTCTGTTGCAGGGCCTAGGAGAGGGACAGCAGGGGGTGGGAAGGTTGGGGAGAAATAACATGGGAAGAAATGCCAGATATAGGTGATGGGGGGATGGAGGCAGCAAGCCACCTTGTCATGTATGTACCTGTGTAACAATCCTACATGATCTCTGCATGTACCCAAGAACCTAAAGTACAATTAAAAAAAAAAAATAACATGGACCATAGATATGTTAGTTACAACTTGGGATATAGCAACAGAGAACCAGATATTACCACATGCAGCTTGGTTATTGGACCATTTCCATATGTGTTCTTCTGATTTGATTAGGAGTCCATTCATTAATTTGGTATACCTCAATGTGTACCTTTATTAAGTGCTAAATGATATGGACTTTACCTTATTATGTAGCATATAAACTGCATTTAGATGCATCTATATACGGATTAGAATTGAATCCAAACACGACATTCTAAAGGTATAAAATAAAATCTGACTAAACTTTAAATTATGTAATGTTTCAGAAATAAAATTAAAATATTTTGAGTCCTAAAATACACTAATCTTTCCATTTCAGATTTGATTTTCCAAATTCTACTTTGTGTCTCCAACTTTCTTTCCCAAAAAGTTTTACTGAGAATAAGGTAAGCACAAATGTGGACATTGTGGCATCTATAAGCTGCCTTTTTTCTCCCTTTCCTGTCCTTTTTGACCTGACTTATTGGAAGGAGTTAAAGGTGAGGAAAGGAAGAAGCAGCATGTATGTAAGACTGTTTTGACTGGGGAAAGGACATCAATTCACTTGCAGGTTCACACCCATAGTGGTTCTGGGCACATGTCAGTGCATACTCTGCTTCAGGGATGTTCTCATTGGGACCACCCATGATACTGCTCCATCTTGATGGGGCTCACTGAGTGCTTTTATCCTTTCAGATGAGTGAAGACATAGTGTAACCTGGAGCATATCAGCCAGAAACAGGGTTGACAGGTTGGAGCTCCTAGATCCCTCACCCAGTACAGAAACTCTATGCTTCTTGTCTGCTAATAGTAAACCCCACCAGGCTTCCCTGTAACTTTCTTCCATAAGGAGGAAAGTTTTCAGCAAACTATGGCTCATGAAACAGACCTTCTCATTGCCTGTTTTTGCATATCCAGTAGATAAGAATAATGTTTACATTTTGAAATGGTTGAAAACACTAAAGAATATTTTGTGACACATGATAATTATATAAAATTCAAGTTTCAATGTTCATAAATAAAGTTTTATTGGCACATAGATATATCCTTTTGAGTAAATATTGTCTGTGGCTGTTTTCTTGATACATGGTGGAGTGGCTGTGATTGAGACCGCATGTGGCACTCTCACAACTTCACAACTGTGCTAGCCACTCGATAGGTCACAGCAAAGCCATTATAAACTGACTTCCAATTGCTGCATGTACTTCTGCACTGTGAATGGTTTATTTTAAATTTTCATAGCATACCCATCATGCCAAAATGGGAAGAGAAAAGTGGACCTCAAATGCCATGCTTTTAGGGCACAGCATAGCGTGGATTATTTTTATACAGTTTAATGGCAGAGCATTGTGTTTAATATGCTGTGCACTCCAATGGAGCTGAAAGCATCTATGTGACCAGACCAGGCTCACAGAAAATAGGCCCAACTCACAGGACAGCAATGATCAGAAAAACAAACAAACAAACAAAAAAAAAAACAGAACATCTCAACACACAGCATTCAAAAAAAAAAAAAAAGAAAAAAAACATCAAAATCAAGCTACAAGCAAAGTAACTTTATGAATGGCTTGTTAGCCAAATGAGGAAAGCCATATACCTACTGTGTGTTGATTAAATCATGATTGATTGCAGCAGCCAGAAAAATGCATCAGAGCTAATTAAGCTCATCTGAGACTGTTAGGTTTTTGGCAAATGATTTTTAATTTCTTTTTTTGACTCTATGACTCAACAAATGTTATTGATATTACTTAGTAGTTGTTTAAGAATGAATAGTCTAAAGTGACTGAAAATTAGTCTCTATGAATCATCTGCATCAAACAATTGCACACGATAATATTCTGAAGCAATTTGGGAAGACAGATTCAGTACAATCTGAAGTGGAATCTGCTAAGATGTCTAACAACTGCAGTTGGTAAACATATTAAGAAAATATAAGGAGAAAAAAGCTTAAACAAGTTTACAATACTTGTGAAAATGTAAAGTATTTAAAACTTATATATTATATTATTTATCAGTAGATACTTTGTGGAAAATATTTGAATCTATCACGTGTTATTAAACCACCAGCATCACTGATAGACTTTATTCACTCTGGTATATTTAACTTTAATCCTTAAAGTGTTGTTAGAAATAGAAGCTGCATGTCCTGACTTGCCCTCCACACAGCAGCCCCATGGCTCCACAGCAGTCAGGTTTTATTACTGTTGCTGAGCTCAGGATGAAGACAAAGTTTTCTGAATGAGAAAAATTTCTTCCTCCATTTTTATCAAACACTAAATGACTATAGAATTGCTTGATACTATTTCTGAATGAATTAAATCTAAGATTACAAGGCAAAAAAATTATTTATATGCAAAACTTTTCCTGTGGTAAACTCATTTTGGTGACAACTAACATTTGAATCACAAGCAGCATCAGCAGCTTTATACACTGCCCATCCTGTCAAAAGTTACAAGAAACAAGATAACCATTCCCACACACATTTGGAGCAGAAATATTTTCCAATCTCAAGCCATCTGTTCCAGTAGTAT
>NW_022437105.1:1866905-1867394 GCF_009761245.1 Sapajus apella
AAACCCTGAACAGACCCATAACAAGGTCTGAAGTTGAGGCAGCAATTAAGAGCTTACCACCCAAAAAAAGCCCAGGTCCAGACGGGTTCACAGCTGAATTCTACCAGACATACAAAGAGGAGCTGGTACCATTCCTTCTGAAACTATTCCAAACAATACAAAAAGAGGGAATACTTCCCAAATCATTTTATGAGACCAACATCATCCTGATTCCAAAACCCGGCAGAGACTCAACAAGAAAAGAAAACTTCAGGCCAATATCCATGATGAACATAGATGCAAAAATCTTCAATAAAATACTGACAAGTCGATTGCAACAGCACATCAAAAAGCTTATCCACCATGATCACATAGGCTTCATCCCGGGGATGCAAGGCTGGTTCAACATACGCAAGTCTATAAACGTAATTCACCACATAAACAGAACCAAAGACAAAAACCACATGATTATCTCAATTGATGCAGAGAAGACCTTTGACAAAATTCAAC
>NW_022437105.1:1867494-1921651 GCF_009761245.1 Sapajus apella
AAACTGGAAGCATTCCCCTTGAAATGTGGCACCAGACAAGGATGCCCTCTCTCACCACTGCTATTCAGTATAGTATTAGAAGTTCTAGCCAGAGCAATCAGGCAAGAAAAAGAAATAAAGGGCATTCAAATAGGAAAGGAGGAAGTCAAATTGTCTCTATTTGCAGACGACATGATTGTGTATCTAGAATACCCCATCGTCTCAGCCCCAAATCTCCTGAAACTGATAAGCAAGTCCAGCAAAGTCTCAGGATACAAAATCAATGTGCAAAAATCACATGCATTCCTATACACCAATAACAGACTTAAAGAGAGCCAAATCAAGAACAAACTTCCATTCACAATTGCCATAAAGAGAATAAAATACCTAGGAATACAACTAACAAGGAATGTAAAGGACCTCTTCAAGGAGAACTACAAGCCACTGCTCAATGAAATAAGTGAGGACACAAACAGATGGAGAAACATTCCATGTTCATGGTTAGGAAGAATCAATATCGTGAAAATGGCCATACTGCCCAAAGTAATTTACAGATTCAATGCTATCCCCATCAAGCTACCAATGACCTTCTTCACAGAACTGGAAAAAACCACCTTAAACTTCATATGGAACCAAAAGAGAGCTCGTATAGCCAAGTCAATTCTAAGCAAAAAGAACAAAGCGGGAGGCATCACACTACCGGACTTCAAACTATACTACAAGGCTACAATAATCAAAACAGCATGGTACTGGTACCAAAACAGAGATATAGACCAATGGAACAGAACAGAGGTCTCGGAAGCAACACAACATATCTACAACCATCTGATCTTTGACAAACCTGACAAAAACAAGCAATGGGGAAAAGATTCCCTGTTCAATAAATGGTGTTGGGAAAGCTGGCTAGCCATGTGCAGAAAGCAGAAACTGGACCCCTTCCTGACACCTTACACTAAAATTAACTCCAGATGGATTAAAGACTTAAACATAAGAACTAACACCATAAAAACCCTAGAAGAAAATCTAGGCAAAACCATTCAGGACATAGGTGTAGGCAAGGACTTCATGACCAAAACACCAAAAGCATTGACAACAAAAGCCAAAATAGACAAATGGGACCTAATCAAACTCCACAGCTTCTGCACAGCAAAAGAAACAGTCATTAGAGTGAATCGGCAACCAACAGAATGGGAAAAAATTTTTGCAGTTTACCCATCTGACAAAGGGCTGATATCCAGAATTTACAAAGAACTAAAACAGATTTACAAGAAAAAAACTAACAAGCCCATTCAAAAGTGGGCAAAGGATATGAACAGACACTTTACAAAAGAAGACATACGTGAGGCCAACAAACATATGAAAAAATGCTCATCATCACTGGTCATCAGAGAAATGCAAATCAAATCTACATTGAGATACCATCTCACGCCAGTTAGAATGGTGATCATTAAAAAATCTGGAGACAACAGATGCTGGAGAGGATGTGGAGAAATAGGAACACTTTTGCACTGTTGGTGGGAGCATAAATTAGTTCAACCATTGTGGAAGACAGTGTGGCGATTCCTCAAGGACCTAGAAATAGAAATTCCATTTGACCCAGCAATCCCATTACTGGGTATATATCCAAAGGATTACAAATCGTTCTACTATAAGGACACGTGCACACGAATGTTCATTGCAGCACTGTTTACAATAGCAAAGACCTGGAATCAACCCAAATGCCCATCGACGATAGACTGGATAGGGAAAATGTGGCACATATACACCATGGAATATTATGCAGCCATCAAAAACGATGAGTTTGGGTCCTTTGTAGGGACACGGATGAACCTGGAAACCATCATTCTCAGCAAACTGACAGAAGAGCAGAAGATCAAACACCGCATGTTCTCACTCATAGGCGGGTGTTGAACAATGAGAACACATGGACACAGGGAGGGGAGCACTACACACTGGGGTCAGTTGGGGGGAAATAGGGGAGGGACGGTGGGGGGTGGGGAGCTGGGGAGAGATAGCAAGGGGAGAAATGCCAAATGTAGGTGATGGGGAGGAAGGCAGCAAATCACACTGCCATGTGTGTACCTATGCAATAATTTTGCATGTTCTTCACATGTACCCCAAAACCTAAAATGCAATAAAATAAATAAATCGGGAAAAAAAGAAGAACTAAATAAGGAAACTATATATACATATATATATACACACACACATATATATATACACACACACACACACACACACACAAATATGGGTTTTTTCTTTATATATAAATAAATAATGTGGTTATTTTTAGCTTCTAAAAAGGAAAAATAACCTTTCATTACGGAAGAAATTTATATATGCCTAATATGTTAAAATGTGTTATTATTTACACCTCTAAACATATATGATTAATATTATGTATATTATTATAGAGTTGCTATTTACATTTACCTAGAATCAAGCAAAATAAAAATTTGGAAATATTTTTAAATAATTGCAAAACTATAAAAATATTTCTCTAATTCATTTATGTTCTAAAGTAGAATTAAAAACATGTTAGTGTGTGGACAATAATATTTTGGTATTCCATTCCTTTCACATTCCATTCATTTTTCATGTTTCAGTAAAGTCAACTTTTCTAATCAGAGTAAAGTGACATGGTGAAAGTGTATATAATATTTTTGGATGAAGGTTTTTAATGAATGTGATATTTATTAAGACACAATCCATTAAAGAAGACATGCCTACCTGAAAAAAAAAAAAAAAAAAAAAAAAGAGTTTGAAAATGTCTCTGCTGCCATTACTCAGAGCATTAAAACTCCAGACAGCGGAGGAGGAAAAAGCAGCACTTCTGTAGAGCAGAGCCACTGAAAGAAATGGCATTGCAGTTGGCTTTAGCTCTTATCTCAGAACTATGGGACATACAGTAAGAGCAAAAGGGAACAGCAGCTGGCAATCTACATTGATTGCTGACAGATCCAAGTCTGGATAAGGTTCACATTATTTCAGGATGGATAAAGAGGGAACGATAAAACCACACTTTCACACTAAAAAACTAACAAGACTATTATAAGGAAGGAAAACACCCCCCCCACACACACACACACACATATTTTAAAAGATATGTCCAAGTCAATCATAAACAATTTTTTAAACAAAAAGTTATAAGCAAAAATCCCTCAATATTTTAAAATGTTAATAAACTAAGACCAAGTTGGATTTATTCTAGGAATAAAAGATGAGTTTAACATTGTTAAAGACATCATTCTAATCATTCTAACTTACTTAAACAGAAAAAGAAAAAATATATATGATCATTTCAATAGCCTCAGAAATAGCATGTGTTAAAATTTAGCATACATTCTTAGCAAACAAGAAATAAAAGGAGATTTTTTATTTGACAAAGAGTAATTACAAAAACAATGGCAATTATTTTTTATTTTATTTTATTTTAAAAATAAATCTACAGCAAATATCAAACTTAATAGGGAAACGTTGAGAGCTTTCCCTATGAGATTGGAAACAAGATCTTGCCACTTGCATTTAATGCTAATATATGCACATAAGAAAGATTAAAATTAAATTCAAAAGACTGATAACACTAAGTGTTTAGAAGTATATGGAGAAACAAACTCTTTCATGGATGGTGGGTCTTTAAATTAGTATAACTTATTTGGAAAACTGCCTTCATTTACTAAAGCTCAAAATACACGTAGCTATGACCCATCAAGTCCTGTCCTAACTGTGTATCAACAGAAATGTGTGCAAGTGTGCAGCAAAAGAAATGGAGAAGGAGATCCATGGAAGCCTTACTCACAATGATCAAAGCATAAAACTATACTGTGTGCTATTCATAACAAGTTCAAAACAGGAATACATATGCTTTAGAAATGTGTGCCTTTAAAATTAAAAATAAAATGAAAGTGGTAATGATCATAAAAGCTAGAATAGTGAATACTGAATAGCTTTTAGGGACATGGATACAGATCTTATCAGGACAAAGCTCAATTATAAGTCATGAGGTTATGCATGTTTGTTTTGTATTTTTCTTAAATGTCAGAATTAGATGTCAAAGTTGCCATTATTTACACATGAGTACTTACTTTAAAAACTTAGAGTGGTATATGAATAAAAGTGTTCAATAAAATCATAATTTGGTAATTGAAAGCCTTTAAAAGGTAAAGGATAATATAGACTTTATGGATAACTAAAGGTAAATATAATATAAATAAGTGTATATTTTTATTATATACTTAACTATTACAAACATTTAAAATATAAAGTAACAGTAAAATAATATAAATTTAAAATTTGTGAAGGATAGCATATATATTTAAAAAATTTTAAAGATAACGTAAGAAAACATAAATAAGCAGAAAAGCATGTTATGCTCCCAGATGAAATATTCAAATTATAAAGATTTTAATTCACTGCAAATTGATCTATGAGTTGAATGTAATCTTAATCATTCAATAACTTCAATGTGAATAAGTAACAGTAACTCCAGCATTCATCTGGAAATATAAATATAAGAATAGCTAAGAGGAGAATGGCAGAAAAATCAGAAATTCCAACTTTGGCCCTTCCTTAAAAGCAATAAGAAAACTGTCAAAAACTGTCAGAATCAACTTTCTTCAGAACTCTGAAAATTTACCAAAGGGTTGCAACAAGCAGAAGAGCCCTTACTCAACGTAACAACTGAGTCCTGAATCTGTTGTTAGTAAGAAATGAGGATCATGAGATTGGTTGCATTTTTACTTTCTCCAGCTCCATTTCCAACTCCCTAGCTCATTGGTAAGAAGCCATGAAATAAGTATCCACATTCCCTGTACTGGGTGGAGCAGAACAGATCTCATTCACAAAGACTTTTATAATTTACTGTGACCTATCTGATGTCTCCCTGGCAGACCGGCTCAAAAGGCTTGTCGTCCTCTCACCTGACTCAGAACTCCTCCAGGGCTAATGCTGCTGCCAGGGGAGGGGAGGACATTTATGGAAAAGATTTATAGGTGAGTCTTTTAGTTGCTGCTTCCTGTAGATAGATAACATTTGGGGAAAACAATGAACAAAGCAGAAACCTTGAGAGGGAAGACTACTGAAAGGAGATGTCCATAGGGCTTAAAACCTCTATTACATCCTGGAACTCTAGATGGCTGGATGCTAACAAAGAACCTGAGAAGGCTCTGAAGTCTCTGTGAATAAGTGAAGAGTAAGACAGAGGTGCAAACTGCCTGAGTGTTAAAGGCATGCCCCAACACACCACACACACACACACACACACACACACACACACACACACACACACCCCTCTTTAGCAAAGACTGGGAGATTTGTGATTTGTTGGTTCCAGTCATTTAGGAAAACATCTGTCCCGAGTGAATGCTGGAATAAGTTAAGACTTTGGGGGACTATTGAGAGGTCATGACTGTATTCTGCAATGTGAGAAGGACCTGAGATTTGAAGCTGGGCAGGAGGAGGGGTAGAATGATGTCGTTCGGATTTTGTCCCCACCAAAATTTCATGTTGAAATATAATCTCCAATGTTAGAGATGGGGCCTGGTGGGAGGTGCTTGGGTCATGGGGACAGATCCTTCGTGGCTTGGTGCTGTCTTTGCAATGGTGAGTGAGGGCTCATGAGATATGGTTAAGTGTATGGCGCCTCCCCACCACCAACTCTCTTTCTCTTGCACCAACTCTGCATGTGACGCATCTCCTCCTAGTTCACCTTCATCCCTGAGTAAAAGTTCCCTGAGGTCTCCCCAGAAGCTAAGCAGATATCAGCACTATGTACCCTACAAAGCCTGTGGAACCATGAGCCAATTAAACCTCTTTTCTTTATAAATTACCCAGCCTCAGATATTTCGTTATAGCAACACAGGGGGAACAGAGTGAAGCCAGCCTGCTTCCACATCATTTTGGAACTAAGAGTCTATAACTGTTGTTTATAATTGTTGCTTTTTACACCTGTATTATAAAAGATTTAAAAAGTAAAAGATGTTACAATGAAAATACATTTAAGCTATCTTTTATATTTACCTATTTAGTTACCTTTATTTTTATTTTTTTATTTCTCCGTGTGGGTTTGAGTTATTTTCTACCTAAAAAAACTCCTTGTGGCATTGGTTATAGGGAAGTTCTGGCAACAGTGGACCCTCTTAATTTTTGTTTATATAAAATGCCTTAATTTCTTCTACATTTTTGAAGGATCATTTTGCTGGATATAGAATGATTGGTTGAACTTTTTAGTTTTCAGCATTGGACCTCATTGCCTTTTAGACACCATGGTTTCTAAGGAGAAATCAACTGATAATCTTATTCAAGATCCCTTGCATGTGATAAACCACCATGTCTTGCTGCTTTCAAAAATTGTCTCTTTGTCTTTTGGCACTTTGCTTATGACGTATCTGGGTACAGATAACTGAGTTTATTCGACTTGGAGTTTGTTGCAACTTTGAAACCCAGCAGGGCAGGCATTAAATCTTAAAGTTCCAAAATAATCTCCTTTGACTTCATGTCCCACATGATAGGCACACTACTGCAAGAAGTAGGTGACCAAGGCCTTGGGAAGCCCCACCCCTATGGCTTTGCAGGGTTCAGACCCAATGGCTGCTCTCATGGGTTAGAACTGAGTGCTTGCAGCTTTTCCAGGCACAGGGTGCAAGCTGTCAGTGATCTACCATTCTGGGGTCTGGAGGGCAGCACCCCATTCCCACAGCTCCGCTAAGCAGTTCCCTCTACAAGACTCTGTGTGGGGCCTCCAACCCTGCATTTCCCCTCTGAACTGACCTAGTAGAGGTTCTACGTGGCAGCTCTGTCCCTGCAGCAGGCTTCTGCCTGGCACCCAGGCTTTTTCATACATCTTCTGAAATCCAGGCAGAGGCTGCCAAGCCTCTTTCACTCTTGCACTCTGCATTACTACAGCTTAATGGCACATGGAAGCCACCAATGCTTATGGCTTGTGCTCTCTTAAGTGACAGCATAAGCTGTACCTGGGGTCCTTTGAGCTGTGGCTGGAGCTAGAGTGGCCTAGATGCAGGCAACACTGTCACAAAACTGCACAAGGCAGTGGGGCTCTGGGCCTAACCCTTGAAATTGTTCTTCTCCCCTAGGTCTGTGGGGCTATGATAGGAGGGGCTGCCTCTTAGATCTCTGAAATGCTTCTGAGACCTTTTTCCCATTGTCTTGGCTGTCTTTTAGTTAGGCAAATTTCTCTAGCACGTGGCTGCTCAGCAGCCTGCTTGAATTCCTCCCCTGAAAACCCTTTTTCTTTCTCTGCCATATGGCCAGGCTGCAAATTTTCCAAACTTATATGCTCTGTTTCTCGTTTCAACACAAATTGCAATTTGAAGTCATTTCTCTGCTCACACATCTGACCAAAGGCTGTTGGAAGCATCCAGGCGACATCTTGAACACTTTATTGCTTAGAAATTTCCTCCACCAGATATCCTAGGTTGTCACTCTTGAAGTTCAAACTTCCACAGGTCCCTAGGGCATGAACAGAATGCAGCCAACTTCTTTGCTAGGGCACAACAAGGGTGACCCTTGCTCCAGTTCCCAATAATTTCCTCATTCCCATCTGAGACTTCGTCAACCTTCATTGTCCATAGCACTATCGGCATTTTGGTCATAACCATTTAACCAGTCTTTTTAACTTCTCTAAGAAGTTCCAAACTTTCCCTCATCTTTCTATCTGCTTCTGAGCCCTCCAAACTCTTCCAAACTCTGCCTGTTATCCAGTTCCAAAGTCACTTCTACATTTTCAGGTATCTTCATAGCAATACCCCATTCTTCAGTACCAATTTTCTGTGTTAGTTCACTCATGCATTGCAAAAAAGAAAAACATGAGACTGGGCAATTTATGAAGAAAAGAGGTTTAATTGGCTCACAGTTCTACAGGCTAGGAAGCATGACACTAGCATTTTCTTGGCTCCTGAGGAGGAGTCAGGGAGTTTTAATTCATGGCAGAAGGCAAAGCAGGAGGATCATGTGACAGAGCAGAAGCAACAGAGAGTGGGGAGTGGGAGAGTGCCATATACTTAACTAGATCTCATGAGAACTCACCCACTATTGTAAGGAGAGCACCAAGCCATGAGAGATCTGTCCCCATGATCCAAACGGTTACCACCAGGCTCTACCTCCAACATTGGGGATTACATTTCAACATGAGATTTGGGTGTGGGAAATAGCCAAACTATATCACCCCCTACCAACAAAAGCAAAAATAATATACAGCACCAATATTATCACCATCAACATCCCAGAACTCAATATGAATATAAGACAGTTCTTGGGGCCACAGAAACGTGAAAAAACTCTAAGCTGACAGTGAGAAAACCAGAGTTACTTATCTGTAATGGCTTTCCCCCATTTTCCAGGCATGAAATACATGGAAAATTTCCCCCCAACTCATGGTTTCTACACACAAAAAAGGTGAGATTGAGGTGGAGAAGCAGCTTCCCTACCACCTTGTACTACTTGATGTGAGACGTCTCCCTGCCTAAACCCCTGGGAAGCATCAAGAGTGCCTAAAAAGAGAAAAAAGAGAAATATCCCTAAGAACAACTAGAGACAAAAGGGGGAAGTGGGACTACCAACCCACCCTAGAAATTTTTATCTGTAGCTTGACAAAAAGAGATACCAAATCGGAGTGACTGTTCAGCACCAACACACTGTAGGAGGTTTATTCCACTGCTCCCCAGGGCATGAACCCATAGCCAGCCACACTGCTGGTATATCCCTTTGGCACTTCTCCTGTTCAGTGTAGTTGGTACTCTGATTATTTACTAGAACTGAAGCAAACCTGAGCTTAAGGCACCATCTAGTGCCAGAAAGGAGGCAGCAACATAGCAGATTTTTTTTTTTAACAAAAAGGAAATCAAAAGGTAAATTACAAAGAATTTTTTAGTAAACATATCTGACAAAAAACAAAACAAGCCAGATAGAGAATACTGGAATAAATAATACTTCAGTACAAACTCAGATGTATATCCACAGGAAACAACAGCAAACAGGGAACCATGACTTCCTCAAACATACAAAGCATGGAGCCAGTGACTGATTCTCAGAAGATGATGATATTGTGAACTCTCTGACCAAGAATTCAGACTAGCAGTTTTAAGGAAATTCAATGATATTCTAAGTAACACAGAAAAGCAGTTCAGAAATGTATCAGAAAGAAATTAACAAAGAGATTAAAATAAAAAGAAAATCTTGGAATTGAGAAATATATTTGCTGAACTGAAAAAATCATTAGAGGCTCTCAACAACAGAAGGGACCAAGCAGAAGAAAGAATCAGTGAGTTCAAAGATAGGGTATTTGAAATACACAGAAGAGAAAAAAAGGAAAAAGGAATGAAAAGCAATGAAGAATGCCCATGAGATATAGAAAATTACCTCAAAAGATAAAATCTAAGAATTATTAGTATTCAAGAGCAAATTGAACAAGAACAAGGAGGTAGAAAACTTATTCAAAGACATATGAACAGAAAACTTGCCAAAATTTGAGAAAGACATAAGTATCCAGGTACAGAAGGTCAGAGAACACCAAACAGATTTGATAATCAAACTCCTAAACTTCAAGGACAGAGAAATAATCCTAAAAACAGCAAGAGAAAAGTAAATAAAATGTAAAGAAGCTCCAATTCATCTGGCAACAGATTTCTCAATGGAAACTGTACACTCCATGAGCGAGTAGGATGACATTTTCAAAGTGTTGAAAGAAAAATAAATAATTTATATCCAAGAATATTGTCTCCTTAAAGCTATCTTTCAAATATGAGGGAGAGAAAAAGTCTTTCCCAGATAAACAAAAGCTGAGAGAATTCACTACCACGAGACCTGTCTATAAGAAATGCTAAAAAAAGTTCTTCAATCTAAAGAAAAAAATTAAGAAAAAAAACTAACTTGCAAGAAGAAAGCATTCCAAGGTATTAAACCCACTGATAAAATTTAGCACATAGACAAACCCAAAATGCTCTACTGTTGTAACTGTGATGTTCAATCCATTCATAATAATAGTATGAAGCTCAGAAGACAAATATTTGAAAAACAATAATGTCTACAGCCACCTTTTAAGAAACAGTTAACATAAAATATGTAAATTGAGGCTACTAAAAAGTCAAAATAGCTGGAGTTAAGTGTAAAGTGGTATTTTTTTCTTTGTTTCAATTTTTTCTTTGTGTTCTAAGGTAAGTTGTCATTTATTTAAAATAACTTATTATATCTATAAGATGTGTTTTGTAATCCTCATAGTAACCACAATGTAAAAGCCTATAATACAGTCACAAAAATTAAAAGCAGCAAATTAAAACATGCTACCAGAGAAAATCAGTTAAACACAAAGGAAGACAAAAAGAAAAAAGAGAGGGATTATAAAACAACCAGAAAACAAGCAAAAAATAGCAATTGTAAGTCTTTACTTATCAACAATAACACTGAATGTAAATGGACTAAAAATTCCAATTAAAAGGCAAAGATTGGCTGAATGAATAAAGAAATGTGACCCAACTATATGCTGCCTACAAGAAATTCACTTACTGTGTAAAGACACACAGACTGAAAGTAAAGGGGTGGAAAAAGATATTCCATGTAACCAGAAACCAAAAAAGATCAAGAGTAGCTATACTTATATCAGATAAATAGACTACAAATCAAAGACTGTAAAAAGAGACAAAGAAAATCACTATATAATGATAAAGGGGTCAATTCAGAAAGAGGGTATAAAAATCATAATTATCTATATACCCAATACCATAGCTCTCAACTATATAAACATTAATAGATCCAAAGGGATAGACTATAATGTAATAATAATAGGGAACTGCAATAACCCATTTTCAGTAATGAACAGATCATCCATACAAAAAAATCAATAAATATTAAACTACATAGTTGACCAAATAGGCCTAAATGTCATTTACAGAACATTTCACACGGTTGCTGCAGAATACATATTCTTTTCATTAGCACATGGTACATTCTACAGAATAGGTCATATCACAGACCACAAAGCAAGTTTCAACAAATTTTTAAAAAGTAGTAATCATATAAATATCTTTTCTGATCAAAATGAAATAAAACTAGACATCAATAACAAGAGAAACCTTGGAAAATACAGAAACACATGAAAATTAAACAACATGCCACTGAATGACCAATGGATCAATAAATAAATTAAAAAGAAAATTTAAAAATATCTTAAAAAATAAAATGGAATATACCAAGATCTAAGGATATAGCAAAAGCAGTACTAAGAGGGAAGTTTATAGGAATAAATTTTCTTCATAAATCGAAAAAGTAGAAAGCCTTCAAATAAACAACCTAACAATGTTCCTCAAAGAAAGAGAAAAGGAAGAATAAGTGAAACCCAAAATTAGTAGAAGGAAAGAAATAATAAAGATCAGAGGGAAACGAATGAAATAAGACTTAAAAAGCAATAAAGACAATCAAGAAAATGAAAAGTTGGTTTGGCTAGACTAAGAAACATTTGGCTAGACTAAGATAAATAGAGAGAAAATCCAAATAAATAGTATCAAAAACACAAAAAGAAAACATAACAACTAAGACCACAGTAAGACAAAGAATCATTAGAGATTATTATGAAAAATGATATGCCAACAAATTGGAAAATCTAGAAGAAATCAATAAATTCTGGACACATGCAATTTATCAAGACTGAAGCATGAAGAAATAGAAAACTTCAAGAAACTGATAATGAACAATGAGATCAAAGCTGCAATGAAAGTATGCCATCAAAGAAAAGCCCACAGTCTGTTGACTTCACTGCTGAATTCTATCAAACACTTAAGTAAGAACTAATACCAATTTCACTCAAATTTTTAAATAAAATTGAAGAGGAGAGAATACTTCCAAACTCATCCTATGAGGCCAGCATTACTCTAATATCAAAACCAGATAAGGACACGACAACAACAACAAAAAGAAAACTACAGGCCAATATCCCTGATGAATATAGATGTGAAAATCCTCAACAACAAACTAGCAAACCAAATTCAACAACACATTAAAAAGATCATTCACTGTGGTCAGGTGGGATTCATCCCAAGGATGCAAAAGTGGGCCCACATATACAAATTAATAAACAGGATACATCACATCAACAGAATTAAGGACAAAAACCATATAATCATTTCAATAGATGTTGAAAAATCATTTCATAATATTCAACATCCTTTTATGATTTAAAAAACCCTCAATAAACTACATATAGAAGGAACATATGTCAAAATAATAAAGGTTATATATGACAAAACCACAGCTAACATTGTACTGAATAAGTAAAAATTGAAAGTCTTAAGATCTGGAACAAAACAAGAATGTCCACTTTTATTATGTTTATTCCACATAGTCTTGGAAGACCTGGCCAGAGCAATTAGGTAAGAGAAAGAATTAGTAGATATAATAGGAAGGGAAGAAATCTAATTAGCTTCATTCACAAATGACATGATCTTATGCTTAGAAAAACCTAAAAACTCCACCAAAAACTCTTAGAACTGATAAATTCAGTAAAGTTGCAGTATACAAAATCAATATTAAAAAATCAGTAGTATTTAAATATACCAACAAAAAATAATCTTAAAAAGAAATCAAGAAAGCAATCCCATTACAATAGCTACAAAAAATATAAAAGGCCTAGGAGTCAATTTATCCAATGAAGTGAAAGATCTAATAAGGAAAAATATAAAACAATGATGAAAGAAACTGAAGAGGACATTTAAAAATGGAAAGATGTTCCATGCTTACAGATTGGGAGAATTAATATTGTTAAAATGATAATTCTATCCAAAGTAACTTACAGATTCAGTGCAATTCCTATTAAAATTTCAATGAAGTTCTTCACAGAAATAGGAGAAAATTCTAATATTTATTATACACACCCACAAAAGACTCCAAATAGCCAATGTAGTCCTGAGCAAAAAGAACAAAGCTGAAGGTATCACACTCACCTGACTTCAAAATGTCCTCCAAATTTATAGTAATCAAATCAGCACGGAACTGGCATAAAAACAAGTACATAGAGCAATGAAACACAATAAAGAACCCAGATATAACTCCAAACATTTATAGCCAACTCATTTCGACAGAGGCAGCAAAAGTTGCAATGGAAAAAGGACAGTCTTTTCAATAAATGGTGCTGGGAAAACTGAATAACCATATGCAGAGAAATGAAACTGGACCCCTATCTCTCCTCATATACAAAAATCAAATAAAATTGGATTAAAGACTTAAATCCAAGACCTGAATCTATGAAACTACTAGAAGAAAACACTGGGCTAATGCTCAAGGATTTAGGTCTGGGCAAAGATTTTTTTGTGTGTAAAATCGCAAAGCACAGGCAACCAAAGCAAAAATAGACAAATGGAATGACATCAAGGTAGAAAGCTTTTGTACAGTAAGTGAAACGTTAAACTAAGTGAAGAGACAGCTCAGAGAATGGGAGAAAATACTTGCAAATTATCTATCTGACAAGGATTAATAACCAGAATATATAAGAAGCTGAAGCAACATAATAGTTAAAAAAATCCAATTTTAAAAAATCTGAATAGACATTTCTCAAAAGAATACATACAAATAACTAATAAGTATAAACATGCTCAAATATCACTAATCATCAGAGAAATGTACATCAAAACCACAATGAGATATCATCTCACCCCAGTTACAATGGCTTTTATCAAAAAGACAGGGAATAACAGATGTTGGCAAGGATGTAGAAAAAGAGGAACCCTAATACACTGCTGCTGAGAATATAAATTAGCACAGCCACTATGGAAAATTGCATGGAGGTTTCTCAAAAAAAACTATAAATAGGACTACCGTATATATGATCCAGCATCCACTACTGGGTATATATCCAAATCAATATATCAAAGAGATACATACATTCTCATGTTTATTACAGAACTATTCACAATAGCCAAAATATAGAATCAACATAAATGCCCATCAATGGACAAATGGATAAAGACAATGTGATATATATACACAATGGAATATTGTTCAGCCATAAAAAAAAAAATGCAATCCTGTCATTTACAGCAACATAGATGGAACTGGAAGTCATTAAGTGAAATAAGCCAGACACAAAAAGATAAATATTGCATATTTTCCTTTGTATGTGGAAGCTAAAAAGAAGTGGATCTCATGAAGATAGACAGAGAATAGAGTGGTGGTTACCAGAGGCTGAGAAGGGCAGAGGAACGATAAGAAGTTAATTAATGGGCACAAATGTACCACTAGATAGAAGAAATAAGACCTAGTGCTCGACCGGGCAGTAAGGTGGCTGCAGTTTACAATAATCCATTATGTGCAAATGGATCAGAGGCTTAAACATCAGAGCTAAAGTTACAAAACTCTTGGAAGAGTTTTTTTGTTTGTTTTTTTTTTTTTTTTCCAGCCAATGAAAAATTTTATTCAGTAGTCAACAGCAGAAAGAGCCACCACTTAAACAAGAATTTATTTTCAGGACTATATTTTTACTATAGATTAAAATTTAATATAACTTAATTCACATATAAAGACAACTCTGAAGACTATCCGGATATGATAATGGGGCCTAAGTGGAATAACTGAGGTCACGCTCAGGCCTGAGCAGATACCAACTTGCTCAAGCCTGAGAAATAGGACTTCTCTCTTTCACTCATCACTTCAAATTGCAGTGGCCTCCTACAGAAGTTGCACTCATCTGAGGAATGTGGCTTCAGTTCCAGCCCCACCTGCTTCCACGTGACCAGCAGATTCTCAAGGAAGTAGTTCATCATCTGGGGTGTGTGGTGAGGGGTGGCGGCGATCCGTAGGAGCTCTTCCCCCTGGGGCACTGTAAGGTAATTGATTGCTTGCACATAGATGTTATGTCTGCTCATTAGTTCATCACAGACTTCTGTGTTTTTAGCAGCATCTGCAACCTGCACAAGGATGATGTGGCTGGGGCAGTGGACCAAAGGGAGACCAGCATCCATTAGCATCTGTCTCATGAGCTTGACGTTGCATTGGTGGTGAAGCACCCGTCCCTCAGCGCTCTTCAGGATCCGCACAGGCTGCAGGGCTCCAGCCAGCAGCATGGGTGGCAGAGGGGTGGTGAAGATGAAGCCAGCAGCATAGGGCCGTACAGTGTCAATCAGAGAACTCGTGCTGGCGATGTACCCTCCAACACAGCCAAAGTCTTTGCCAAGTGTTCCAGAAATGATGTCCATTTTTGGCATGTTGGTCAGGTAGGTTTCAAACTCCTGGCTTCAAATGATCTGTCTGCCTCAGCCTCCCAAAGTGCTGGGATTACAGGTATGAGCCATCATGCCTGGCCTAAAATAATTTTTTTTCTTTGATGTAGACAGTTTCCTCACACTTTATAAGAAGATATATATGTTGGCCAAAACTTTTTAGGGAAAATTTGGCAATATGTATCAAAAGCTATTAAACAATGAAGACACTGACTCAGCAGTTACACTGCTAAAAAGTATTATGAGAAAATAATCACCCAAATATAAAAATGTGTTTACAGTGATGCTTATCATAGCGTGATATATATTGGTAACACAAATCAGAAGCTACCTGAATGTACAACAGAAATGAATCAGATAAATTATGCTGCACCCACATGAAAGAATTATATGCAACCATCAAAACTAAGTAGGTGAAAAATCAGGCTAAAAAACAGTATTTGCACTAGAATCTCATTTCACTATGTGTATGTGCATGTATGTACGAATAGACACATACATGCCCACACATTCAGGGAGAGAATTAGGTTTACACACTAGCACATTAACAGTGGTTACCTCTGCGAGGTGGAGCAGCTAATGCTAATAAGCTATTGTGTTTTTTCCCTTAGTTTGTTTCCTTTGTTTTGTCTGTTTATACTTTCTATTTTCCAAAATATGTTGTTTCTTTAAAAAGTGAGAAAACATTTAGAAATAATATTTCTGAAGTTAAAAAATAATTACACCAACATATTATTTTTCTGTATCTGCATCTTACACTTCCCATAAAATAACTACATATTCTACAAAGATTCTACTAAGAATAGAGGGTTGTTTTAATGGCCAAACTACACTCATTAAATCAGAGTTATGGTTCACTTTTTATTCAACTCTCGCTTGTCTTTCAGTAAATAACTGAAATAAGTATGCTTTGGACAGGCACATTCAAATGGACCACCATTTTAAAAGTCTATTAGAATACTATAAGCACAAATGCTTCAAAATTTGCATAAGCCTTTACAATGTGGGGTTTTCTATGTAGAAAATTTCATTGTATCTTTTCCCTTGGTATTATTTGTTTACTTTAAGGTTATTTATCCTTGAAGTGCAAAAAAAAATAGTTGCCATATTTTTGTACTTCTCAAACTTCACTAGAAATAATAGAATTAGATGTGTAATAGGAATCCTATGTGCTGAGTATAACCAAAATGCTGCAACCTATTTCAAGATTAATTTTTCAAGTTGCATTTATAAATCATTTACAAAGAAATTGAGCAGAACTAAAATTACAGTCCAACTGTCACATTCCTGCGATGTGACCACAATGTGCTCGGGCTGGAAGCCACGGCAATGAGTGTTTGCAGAGCCGAAAGCTCTGCCAGGCCATCAGGAACAAATATCTCCCACTGGCCAGATACTGGATCAACAACCATTAAATATAATATGAACCATCTTCCATGGCCATAGCTCAAAAGCTACAAACACAAACAGTTGCAAATATGTCATTGGAAACTCAGGCACTCTCACACTGATTTGTCCATGCACTGCACAAACTGCCTCCATTCTAGCTCAAGAGAAATCCCCATGACCTTTCAAAACAGAGATGAAAACAAGTCCTCAGTGACTAATTTTAGAGACCTGCCTTTTCTCTTATCCCTCCTTTGATATGTTTTTTGTTCTGTGCATCAACATTTTCAAATGCTGCTCCATTTTCCTCAAGTTGCACACACTAGGGCCTCCCCACCTCTGCTCCTCAGCATGTGTGACTGTTTACGTTTTAGGAGGGGACATAAATGGCCTCAAATGTATGAAAGCATGACACAGCCTTTGGGATGATTCTGTAGTTTCACTTGCTCATCCACGTTATGTGGGAGGCTGCAGTGCATGGAAGCAGCTGATGTTTATGGCTGGTATAATGCAGCACTGCCCAGCAGCAGCTCAGCCTGCAAACACAGGCAGGGCCTCCAGGGAAAGAGTTCTGTTCACAGAAACACGCAAGAACCAGCTCATGGTTCCATCTGCTGCAGTGATAAGCATATGCTTCACCTTGAAACTCTCAAGGAAGGTGACAATCCCACAAGCAACCATGCATCACCAAGTGTTAATGGTTCTCAAGAAGGTAAGCCTGTGTGTGTGTATGTGTGTGTGTGTGTGCATGCACATGCACGCACATGCACATGCACACACACACATGTATACATGCACGTGCATGTGTGCATGTGTTCTGCCTAACTGCCCTGACTAGAACATCCAGCACAATGATGAATAGAAGTGAGTGGTGAGAATGAACATCCTTGTTTTTCCTCATCTTGGGGAAAGCACCTAGCCCTTCACCATTAAGACTGATGCTAGTCACAGATTTCACAGGTGGCTACATTAGGCTGAGGAAGCCCTTTTCCATTTGCTACTGTTGCTGGGTGTTTGTAACATGGATGGGAGTTAAATTTTGTCAAATCATTTCCTGTGTATGTTGAGATGATTGTGTGGTTTTTGTCTTGCTGCTGTGATGCATTGGATGAGCTAATATTTTCATTTGTTAAACCAACCTTGCATTCTAGGGATGAATCCTACTTGCTGATGGTATGTAATCCTTTTCATAGATTGCTAGATTTGATTTTATTCCCTCCTCTTCTATCTATTGGAAGAATTTGTGAAGAATTGGTATTAATTTCCTTTTAAGTGTCTGGTAGGAATAACCAGTGAAGCCATCTTATCTTAGCTTTTCTTTGTGGGAAGACTTTGTTTTTGTTTAGTTTGTTTACTAAGTTAATCTCTTTACTTGTTATAGATTTATTTCAATGTTCTACTTATTCTTGAGTCAATTTCAGCAACTCATGTGTTTCTAGGAATTTGTTCAGTTTATCTAAGTTATCTAATTTATAATATAGTAGTTAAAATATTCATTGATAATTTTTAAAATCTGTATAAATTTGGTAGTAATAGTCTCTCTTTTGTTCCTGGTTTTAGTAATTTGAGTCTTCTCCTTTTTTTTTCTTGGTCAGCTCTAGCTTTTATTCTTTGCTTCCCTGCTTTAGGAATTTCATAAATTCAACATCTGGATATAGTAATTTGTTAGCCAGGTAAAACATGAACTTATTTATACTTAAGAATATATTAGTATGAAAAATACCTATGAATATCTATTAAATTATTCTGTGAATTATTTAAGGTATAAAAAAATAACATCTATAAAATAAAATATGAAATCATTAAAAAGCAGAATTCTAACTAATACTACAAGGCTACCATGGCATAGTGTGAAAACAGCACCAATCCAGGACTCAGGATACCTCTATGATGCTAGCTCTGCTATGAACTAGCACATCATTTTCAATAAGTCACTTATTTTCTTTTGGCTAAAAATGGAATCAGGTGGCCTTTAGGTCCCATCTGGCATGAAGATTCTATCATTGTTTGATGCCTAACAGTAAAGTGAACAACTACATTCACATCAGTGTCAGAGCACCTAAGAAACATCAGATAAAATTCTATTCAGATCCAAATAATAAATACAGCTCACCAGACATGCCAGGGTCCATTTTCCCTTTCCATGGTTTTCTTTAAGACTCAAAACTGTATTATTAGATTGTCTTGGATCTGACAATTAAAAGGTATTGGAGCCACATAGGAATACCATGAAGGATTTCAAACTCAAATTTAGCAACAAGGAAAAAATAGGCTAACCTATCAGAAGTCCTTTCTTTCTTTCTTTTATAATCTAACATAAATCATGAAAATTCAAAGGCAAAATTAAAAGGCAATAAAATATGTTCCAGTAGTTCACCTTATCCTGGGAAGTGAGGCTTACTGTTGCGCAGATATACTTAATGCAGCTTAAAATGACCGTGTCATTCTAAAGTGTGGGGCAATAACTTAACCATGTGCATGTGCCTGTCCAAGACCACCCTGGCTTAGGAAAGCTCCACTTTCATAAAGTATGTGGACCACAGAACTTGGTAAGTCAGACAAGGGCAACAAAGGAGGTTCAAGATGAAGGTTAGAAACTGCAAGTTTCTCACCAGAATTGTACACACTAAATGATAAACAAGAGCGATTATTGTTTAGCTCTGACACCCAGTGTATTCACTTCAGAGTAATGTTTCCAGCAGAAAATACCAGTGCTAAGCCATGGTTCCAGACTTTGTCTCCATTAAATCCAATACTGTTTCCACACACTTAATTTAAAGGAATTAAGACCAATAACTACACACAGGCTGAAAGATCACTTTACAGAAGCAAATCCAGAAGTTGCCAGCGTGCCTGTAAGATTTCATCTCTGGAAAGCATTAAATTATCCTTTTGTGCCAACAGCAAAAACAGGCTCAAAAGGAATAAAAATGAAGTACTGGGCTAATAGTTCAAAGAAGCATGAGGCTTTCTGTGATTTATAACTTGAGGACTTTTTCCTTTTAAGATTCCCTTCAGGGAGAGCTTTTAAAAATACAATCATAAGCCTTATATCAGGACTACATCTGATGTGAGCCTTGTGTAACAAGGACACCCCACTTTCCTCAAGCTCAATCCATGTGCATCACCAGAGCTGCACTTTCACTCCACTAGTTACAGCAGAGTCATTAAATATTTGCAAGGGTGCATTTTCCAAATTAGGTCCATTATTTTTATGAATCTCAATTCCAACAAATGCTATGATAAACCTAGGTTTATTTCTAGATATCTGGATCTCCCATTTAAAGTGCAGAACTAATGAAACAGGTCTTATTCTGACATGGATTGCTTATGAAGGAAAAAATACTACTACAAAAGAAAACCATGGCTCTGCCAACCATTGCACAAATGTGTGATCATGCTCACTCACACAACAAATATTCACTAAATGCTCTTTAAGCCAAGCAGTGCTCTAGGCTCTGGGATTAGGCAGCTGGGCTCACAAAAGTGATCAGATGTTAAGTCAAACATAAACCAGAAATCTTACCCAGGACCCAGCTTTTCCAATCATTTCAGGGATACAGCCACCAAGAAGCACCAGAAAAGCAGGAAAAGGTTAAGCCATCCTGTGTGGGTCTCCAGGTCTTCTCTTCCCTCTTAGTCTCTGGGCAAGGGACATGGTTTAGTTCACATGAGGGCAAGGATGTAGGTTATGAAACATCTCCATTTAATATCTCAAATAGCTTTCTGGTTCTCCAGAAAGCCATGACTCCACATATTTATTTACCATGCAATCCTAACCCAGAGACATCCTGCTAAAACCAGCACATAGAAAAGGGCTCTTTTCATATCAAACATCATGACTCTATTTACCAGGAGGTCCATTATCCTCACATAACAGAGACTCAAGTAGGTCATATGTCTTACTTCTTTTTCTTCAAGTGCCCCCTTGTATTCCTAGTGGCTGAGAGGGAGGAATCATGGCCAGCTACCTCCCAGACATTAAATAATATAGGCAAGATCTCTCTTCTTGTGTAGCTTATGTTCTGTGGGGAGGAGCATCCAATAAGTAAATGTATGAATAGACAAGACAATTTTTGTATTTTTAGCAGAGACAGGGTTTCACCATGTTGGTCAGGCTGGTTTTGAACTCCTGACCTCATGATCTGCCTGCCTTGGCCTCCCAAAGTGCTGGGATTACAGGCGTAAGCCACCATGCCTGGCAGATCACTCTTAAGAACAGATATACCACCTTTCACAAGCTAAACTGCTAATTCTTTAAGTCACTCCTGAAACCAAAAATAGATATTTTCTTTAGAAATGTTATTTTCCTATTCTTTTCCTTTTCTTCATTCAAGGAAAACTCACTCCCTTTAGGACCTTGCAATTTCAATTAAGGTCTCCCTTTTCACTGGTTCACTGATTTATTTTTATAGGCCTGCAATATAGTCAAGCCTCCACATGCTGGAATACACACACACACACATGTGTATATATGTGTGTATAAACACACACACACACACACACACACACTAACGATATGCAGTAATATCAAGATTTTTTGTTCTTCAGTACACATAGTAATGACATTACTCCTAAGATAAAATTGCACGGAAATACACACATTAAATGCTACCAAATAAATGTGTAGACCATATGGTTTCCAGCACTTACCCTGTTTTACCTTAATAAAGGAAACATAGCTCAGCTTAAGAAAGATTTTATTTTGGAGACAAATTTGAATCTCTAATTTATTAGAATGAGTTGACATTCTTGTCCCTTATTAATAAGCAATAGCTTAGGGCATAATTCACAACTGGATGGGATGTACACTGCCCTTTCGTGGTTTACATGCTTTCCATTTTGTACTAAGGATGTACAGAACTTTGGAATTGTTTTCATTGCACAGCCCCCTGGTCTGCTGACAGCCACACCATAGCATCCCAGTCCCTTCTGTGTACTGCTTCTAAGGACAGGACCTCCACATCCTTCATTGACGGATCTCCCCCTTTGCCCCAACCCCCTGGGTAGCAACTTGGTTGTCACTTGTCCACAGTTAATTGGACCAAGTATAGGCAACTGACCCAGCCATAATATTCCATTTCATGTTCACAGAAAATAGTGATTCCAAATAAAGCTCCAGCAGTCAGCCGTCTCTGTCAGTGTTTCATTTTGCCTGCTGTCCCAACTACATCACTTCCTTCTTGCTCTGCAAATCATGTCAGACATCCACCACCATCCCTTACTACAAAAATAACTTAACAAATAACACGATTCACAACTGAATCTAAGCAGCTCAAAGAACTCATACCCCAAATCAACAATCTTTCATCCCAGCCCTCCCCACTCACAAGCCTGCCCCAAAGAGGCAATGTCAGCTCTAAGGCTGACCATGCTGGGTGCTGTTTCTGGACTGATCAAAACCAGCTGGTAGCCTGTCCACAGGTGGGGGTGAAAGAATTTTAAAAAACAAGCTTTTGTCTGTTGACTCCCTCTTGTGAAAGAAGAGAGATTACCTCAGCTACAATAACTCCTGTGGACTTCGTATTCCCAGGGCTACACAATTATATTATGACTTTTACTATTTTCTTCCATTAACCTACATAGACTCCTCTCTCTGAACAATGCGTCCATCAGCAATGCTATCTCCCAACATCAAGCTACCCACCTTTACTTCTCACATCTTTTAGCCAAATTTTAAATGGACAGAGCTGCTAACATTTAGGTGGTTTTCTACAGCTACAACCAGGTTTTCTATCCTTTCCTATGAATGGTATAAAGAAATTCAAAATCAACAATCAGCATTTACTTGCTTTTTCTTGTGTAAAATTATTCATCATGCAGTCAAGTAACATACTAGGATTGCTCTTCTTTCTCTATGGCCCCTAGAATGATTATTTAGGTAACAAAAGCACATAATTCCTGGCACCCTGCTGAAATGCACCCTTGCCTCACACCATATAACTTGCTTACAATCACAGTTTAATATCGCATTGACTTCTTTCACATTGAGATCACACATTCTTTTGTTTTCTTAAACTATCTAATTATCCTTTGATTTCTTATTAATGAAACAAATATTTTTCTCATATCTTGAAGATTTTCTATCTTCTCAATATTGCTCTTATTGAATAGAATCTCTTTTAAGCCAAAATTTTCTGTCTACCTGCATGAACCTGGGCCTGTTATTTTCTAACCCTGAGGCACAGCTGAGGCCTGAGATTTCCTTCCATTACTCTCCTGGGTTAGATTAGTTATTTCCTAGATTCTGTACCTTCTCTGTTCTCAGAACCCTCATTTTATTGGTGTATCTGCTCAATTAAACTCTCTAGGAGGTGTGCCTTGGACATGAACACCATTTCTCAGCATCACTGAAGAAATGTTTATTCTAGCATTCAATGTAATTGTTTGCTATCTAAAGTAAGCCTCCCTCAGAATTTATGATAAATTACAAGGTGAATGAGGAAAAACAGACTCAAATAAAAAGGTAATAATGAGCATTAAGGAAAGGCAAGGAAAAAAACCCCTAAAATAGAAATGAAGTTAAAAAGACATAAAAAGGGTAAGAAAAACAGTAAAATGCATGAGAGGCAAACAAGAAATAACATACATAAAACAAGATTCCTTGAAGACAGTAAAAATAAACAGTGGAAAAAGCCAATATTTAAAACCATAATCTAATAAAATTTTCCAGATTAATAAAAGAGAATACAAATCTATATCCTGACCCACAATGATCTACTCTGAGCCGTGTGTCACTGAAACAATGCGACTTCAGTGATAATCCTCTAGGTGGGATCGGATGAGCTGCAAGGAATTCGAATGTGTCAAGCACAGCATGCAGGGCAGGGCAGCACCACTGTCAGACACATTGATAAGAAAATGTGTGCTGAAAATTGCAGAGCCAGCCTGCCTAGCCTTTGGGCATGAGGCCATAGGAAAATAGCTTTAACAGGCAGGAACTCGGGTGTTCTCTAACCATGAACTCTTTTTGAGGGATTTAATAGAAGAAAAGCTTGGTCTAACTGAGAGATGACAAGAAAATTTGCAGCAAAAGGACTGATGGCCCTGGTAACCCCTATTAGTTGCATCCATAAGCAAATCTGGCAAATAGAAAAGAAAAAAGGACTTAATAATTTTATACTCTATCCAAGTAGGCATAAATCAAGCAAATCCTGAGACCTAAAAAATTCTTAAGTGATAAATAATGATGATAAATCTTAACATATCACTTAATAAAGATTAATTATTTTCTTAATGAATGACTATTGCTAGGTTTTCTCCTCCTCCAGACAAATAGGGAACAAAATTTTATATTAAGGGAACAAACTGTTACATGGGTCCACTGCTCCTCCTTCAAAACTTTTTATAATAAAAAGCTGTAGATTTTAGATATTTGCAGAAATCCTGAGGATGACAGTTTCATACTGTATTGTATAATATATCTCATAATTTATTTTAAAAATGAGTTTAAGGAGGTAAAAATGTATATACAAAAATGCCAGTTTATCAATGAATCATCAAATTGGTAGTTAAAAGTTTAATGATAAATAGTATATTTATATCATTTCAAAGCATCTGGCCAAAAACTACTTCTTAATTTTATAAAGAAAATATTGACTTAATAATAGGGAAATCTGATAAGCAGTATCTAAGCCAGTTATTAAACAAACTAGTTGGAACAAACCAATATCATTTAACTGCTGATATAAGAAAAATACAACTTTGTTTCTGTGGCATTTCTGGCCCCCAAAAAATCTAATTATAAGAAAATATCAAAAAAGTCAAATGAGAAAAATTTTACAAAACAATTGACCCACACTTTTTTAAAATGTTAAGGTCAAGAAAGCCAGAAAGGCTTAGAATTTATTCCAAGAGACTAAGATAAAATAACTAAATGAAATGCATCATCCTGAAGTAGAAAAATAGTGACAAAGCATTTTTAAATGTTAAAATTGGAAGTGAACTGTAGAGTAGATAAACAGGGAATAGTCTTGTATTAATGTTACATTTCCTGACTTTGATAACTGTCCTCCATTTATGTAAGGGGATGTACCAGGTCTTAGGGAATGCATACTAAAGTGTTTAGGCATAAAGGGAATCATATTTCAACTAACTCTCAAGCAGTTTGAAAACCAAATTTATAATATACACAATCTAATAAAAATATTATGCAAGTCATATGTATATTCTTAAATTTTCCAGTAGCCATATTTTAATAAGTAATTTGATATTTGAGTTATTCAGTACACAAAAATATTTCAATACATAATCAAGATAAAATTATTATTGAGAAAACACATCTTTTATATGTCTTCAAAATCTCATGTGTATTTTAGACTTATAGAGCATCTCAGCATGGACTAACCAGAGTGAAGGTGCTAATCAGCTACATGTAGGAAGAATGAGAAGGAAGGAATATGAATAAATAATAACTCAATAAAGAAAATTATTTTATTTACATGTATAAATAAATCTGTTTAAAATATATATAGTATTTTATATATTATTTTGTTTTTCTATAAATTTCAAATACTATCAAAATTTTTACAATTACAAAAGTTAAGCAAAAAATGATAAGAAAATGCAATGAACAACTTTACACCAACAAATCTGAAAACTCAGCAAATAGGCAAAGTTCTAGAGAAATGTCTTACCAAACTGAGTACACCAAACTATTTAAAACCAGAATAATCCCATCATAGGACAGCAATTCTTAAAAGCTGTAGTCTTAATACCCCCTCATACTCTTAAATTATTGAGGATTCCAAAGGGCTTTTACTCATATGGGTCATTTCCATCAATATTTGGTAAATTAGAAATTAAAAATGCAAAGTTTTAAAAATATGTATTTATGAATTTAATAATGAATCCATTACCTTTTAACATAGCTTTTTTAAAGTAATTATATTTTCCAATATAACAAAAATATTTTCCAAAAAAACAAACTTGGTGAGATGAATGTCATGGTTTTATATTTTTTCATATCTCATTAATGTCTAATCTAATAGAAGACAGCTGGATCCTCACATCTGCTCAACATTCAGTCTGTTGCAATCTGTTGTGTGGGTTGAAGACATGAAGTTGAAAAAGGAAGAATTATTTTTAATAGTAGTTTCAGATCATTGTGAATATTTTTAATACTACTTCAAAACATGATGAGTATATATTTTTTAAAGGTTATGTGACTTGTGAAATTTGAAACCTTGTCAATAAATTGTTTGCATTTTGAAGCATTAAAATCTATTGGTCCACTTTGAATAGATTTTCACCAATGAATGATTTTGTAACAACATGCATTAATCATATAAATACATCGGTTTATTGAGTCATGCGGATTTCAAATATTGACATATTATACTATACAGCATCAAAATATCACAGTTGACCACACCAATAAGCTAAAGAAGAAAAATTATATGATATCAATTGGTGCAGAAAAGTATTTGAAAAAGGCAACACATATTTATGATAAACTCAGCAATTCAGCATGAGCGGAGCATTGCCTCAACTTGATAAACAGCATCAAAAAAATACAACTAATGTCACATTTAACGGTGATGATTGGATGCTTTCCCCTAAGTTTGGGTATAATCAGAAAATGTCTACTCTCACACCCTCAGTCCACATACTGCTCTAGGGTCTAGCAACTGAGATAGGCAAGAGCAGGACAGATTCAGGGGAGGAAACAAACTGTCCCTATTTGCAGATGGCATGCTTATTTACAGAGAAAATCCCAAGAAATTTATAAAAACAAAACAAAACAAAAAACTTCTTAAAACTAATAAGTAAATTCATTAAAGTTGCAAGATATAATATCATCACACAAAATCAGTCTCAATTTCTTTTTCTTTTTTTTGAGATTTTGTCTTGCTTAGTCACCCAGCCTGGAGTGCAGTGGTGGGATCTCAGCTCACTGCAACCTCTGCCTCCCAAGTTCAAGTGATCCTCTTACCTCAGCCTCCCGAGTCGCTGAGACCACAGGCACCACCACACCTGGCTAGCTTTCGTATTTTTAGCAGAGATGGGGTTGGCCAGGATGGTTTTAAATTCCTGGCCTGAAGTGATCCAGCTGCTTTGGTCTCCCAAAATGCTGGGATTACAGGTGTGAGCCACTGCACCAGGCCCAAATCAGTCTAATTTCTATATACTATACAATGATCATGTAGAAACCAACTTTAATTTACAATCATTCTAAAGAAAATTATATATCTAACTTTTTTAAAAAAAGTTTATAGTATATGCATGCTGACAATTATAAAACGTTGATACAAAATGTTGATAAATAAAATTAAATGTCAAAATAAATAGAAAGACAAACCATGCTACATGGACTGGAAGACTCAACATAGTAAAAATGTAAATTCTCTCCCAGATTTATCTATAAGGTTAATGTAATTTTTATCAAAATCCCAAAAAGAATTTTTGTAGACACAGACAAACTCATTCTAATGATTATTTCGAATGGCACAAGCCCAAACATAGCTAAAACTTGACAAGCAAGAATATAATGAGAGGAATTACTCTACCTCACAGTATAGCTTACTATACAGCAACGCTATAGCAAGACAGCATGGCACTGGGTGAAGAGATGAGACATGGAGCAATGAGACAGGATAGAGAACGAAGAAATGGACCCACACAAATATGCCCAACTGATATTTGATAAAGGTATAAAAGAAATTATAAAATTTTTAGAAAAACAAATAGGAAAACATCCATGGGATCTAGGGTTAGGCAGAGTTCTCAGACTTTGCATCAAAGAAGAATCTATGAAAAGAAAAATTGATAAATTATACCTCATCCAGCTGGGCCTGGTGGCTCACACCTGTAATCCCAGCACTTTGGGAGGCTGAAGCAGGTGGATTGCTTGAGCCCAGGATTTTGAGGTGGTGAGACCCCATCTCTACATAAAAACACAAAAATTAGCACAACATGGTAGTGTCTATAAACCCTGGTACTCAGGAGGCTGACGTGAGAGCATCACTTGAGCCCAGGAGGCAGAGACTGCAGTGAGCTGAGATCACACCACTGTGCTCCAGCCTGGGAGACAGAGTGAGATCCTGTCTCCGAAAAATAAAAATAAAAAACTTTTGCTCTGTGAAAGACCCTGTTAAGAGGGTAAGAAGGTGAAAAAGCAAGATGAAAAGAGAACATATTTTCAAGCTAATTATCTGACAAAAGACTAGTATCTAGACTACATACTTTATATAACACACAAATATATAAATTGTATGATATATAATAATAATATATATATATTTATTTATTTATATATGTGAAACAACGCTAAAAACTCATCAGGAAACAACAAACAGTGCAATTAGAAAAAGGGAAGAAAAAAAGAAAAAGGGTAAGAGATATGAACAGATAATCTGTAGGACACCAAGAGGTTTACACAGATGACAAATAAGCATATTAAAGATGCTCAGCCTCGCCAGCCATTAAGGAAATGCAGATCAAAGCCACAGTGAGGTTTCTATCAGACACACCTATCTCTGGCTCAAATAGAAAACGGTGATATAATCCAATGCTGGCAAAGACGACAAGAAATAAATTGCTCACACACGCTTCGTGGGAATGTAAGAAGGTATGGTCACTCTGAAAAGAGTTCAGTGTTTCCAATAAAATGAAACAAACAACTGCCCAACAACCCAGCAACTGCATACCTAGACATTTGCCCCAGAGGAGAGACAACGTCTGTTCACAAAAAAAAACCTGTGTACAGGAGCATTCATGGCAGCCCTATCTGTGACAGCTGTGCCAAGGGAACCTGAACTCTAGCTGCCACAGGAAGCTGACTCACTGCCAGCCTTCATGGGTGCTCCCTTCTGCTTCCCTTTTGCATTTTCCTGGGCCCGCAGGAGCTCAGGGAGAGCCAGGGACACTGAGGATAGGGCAGGTGTGTATCCACAGTCTCCTCAGACTTGCCTGGCTGCAGATTCTAATCCATTGAAGCCACCCTCTTCATGCCACTGAGCATACCTGAGGCCATCTCTTCTCCAGTTTCCAGATGAGAAATAGGACACAAACCCCTTCTACCCCTAGACCCTCAAACCCATCATGGAAGGGTTCCACAGTTCAAGCAAAGCTTAGCATGGATGCTATGGTTGAGGAGCTACCACAAAATGAGATTAATTTTATGAAAGAAACTTTATAATATCTCTAGCTGTCTGGCCATGTTTTTAATCAACAATAACTGTACTAGAGTTCTGGCTTATGTAAAACTCAAACTACTGGAGAGACTTTACAGTCCCTGCTTAGTTTGTTAGAGACAATTTTTACTTATAATCTAGCTCTTAGCTATGTTCTGACAAGTCAAAGTGGGAAGATAGCCAAGAAAAAGAGAGGACATAAATTACTAGTATCAAAAATGAAGGAGGGGATACAAGTACAGATCTTATAATATAAGAAAGATAAAAAAGGAATTCTATACACAATTTTATGCCCATAAATGTGATAACCTACACAAAATGGACTAATTCCTTGAAAGACACAATATGCCAAAACTCACACAAGAAGAAACAAACAATTTAAATAAGACTACATCTCAAATTGAATCAATAATTAGTAACTGTTCAAAACAGAAATCACCAGGCCCAGGTGGGTTCACTGGTGAATAATACTAGAAATTTAAATAAGAAATGACTCCAATTCTCTATAATCTCCTTCAAAGCATAGAAACAGAAAGAATGCTTCTAAACTCATTCTATGAGGCCAATATTACTCTAACAACAACAACAAAAAAATAAAACAAGGACAGTACAATGAGAAAAAAACAAGGTAGAGACTAACATTTCTCATGTACACAGACACGAAAATCCTCAATAAAATACTTCCAGTTATTGTATTTTCCTGTCAGGAAGTTCTATTTGGTTCTTTACCAAATCCACCTAGTAAGTGTAGATCTATTGTTTCTCATTATATTTTCAATACTTGGTTTTGTGAAAACATATCAAACACACTCTCTTTACATTCTGTTTCTTATCATTTTAATGTCTGCTGGCTTTGCAAGTTTACTTCTGTGCTTTGGTTTTTTTTTTTTTTTTTGCTGTTTCCTTTTTTTTATTAACGGCTTGGTTTTGCTTAAATTTTCTAAGAAATTATGAACCCATATCCTTTAGCAGTTTTTGTATGAGAAATTTCTGAGGCCATAGCAGAAACTGTGTTTATCTAGGGAGTATTTGCATTTGCTTCTGTCAAACTTCCAGAAGCACTACCAACACAAGATTACTGTAAATTAATTCTTCTACAACTGAACAGGCAGAGGGATTTTGGTCCCCAACCTTGCGATTACAGGCCTATGATGAGAACTAAGTGGAAAATCTTTTTCATCCAATTTATTAAAAGTCAAGATTAAGACAGAAAACAAAACAAAAAAAAAAAAGTTGACTCCAACAATGTACAAAAGAAATTATACACCTTGACCAGGTGGGATTTATCCCAGGTATGCAAGGCTGATTCAACATTTTAAAATCAATTGGTGTAATCTAGCCCATCAATAGACTAAAAAACATCAATAGATGCAGAAAATCATTTGACAAAATATAACACCCATTCATAATAACAATTATTGGTAAACTAAAAACAGAGGGAAACTTCTTCAATTTCATAAAGAATATCTACCAAAAATCTATATCTAACATCACACTTAAATGTGAGAAATTTAAAGCTTTCCCACTAAGATCAGGAACAAAGCAAGGATGTCCCCTTTCACCACTGCTTTTCAACATTGTACTGGAATTCCTAGCTAATGCAATCAGATAAGAAAAGGAAATAAAACATATACAGATTGGTAAAGAAGAAATTAAGACTGCCTTTGTTTACAGATGACATGATTGTCTACATAGAACATTTGAAAGAATTTACCTCCCCCCCCAAAAAAAAACTTCTGGAACAAACAGTGGTTTTAGCAGGGCTACAGAATTCAAGGTTAATATACAAAAGTTAATCACTTTCCTATATACCAGCAATGAAGAAGTTGAATTTGAAATTAAAAACACAATATCATTTACATTAGCACCCAAAAAATGAAATAGGTGTAAATCTAGTGAAATAAGTACAATATATATATATGAGTAAAATGACAAAACTCTAATGAAGGATATCAAAGAGGATCTAAATAAATGGAGATCTATTCCATGTCCATGGATAGGAAGACAATACTGTCAAGGTGTCAGTTCTTCCCAATTGGATCTAAAGCTCCATTGCAATCTCAATCAAAATTGCAGCCAATTATTTTGTGTATATCAACAAAATGATTCTGAAGCTTATATAGAAAGGCAAAAAATCTATAATAAACAATAATTTATTGTATTTTTCAAACAGCTAGAAGAGAGGATTTTGAATTTTACCAACACCAGGAAATCAGAAAGATTTGAAGTGATTGATATGCTAATTACCCTGATTTGATCATCATACAATGTATGCATGTATTGAAACATCCCCCCGCTGTATATATGAAAAGCAAAATACCTTTCATATATACATAGAAATATTTAATATTTCATATACTGAGAATAGCCAACTCAGTACTGAAAGAGAAGAACAAAGTTAAAAGGGTAACATTTCCCTACTTCAAGACTTACTATGAATCTATGGTAATCAAGAAAGTGTGATGCTGAAAAAAGAAGAGACAAACAGAGCAATGGAACAGAATAGAGAGCCCAGAAATAGACACACCCACATAAATACAGCCAATGGATCTTTGACAGAGGAGCAAAGATAATACAATGAAGAAAAAAGTCTTTCAACAAATGGTGCTACAGAACAACTGGACATACACATGCAAAAAAAAATGAATCTAGACATTGAACTTACACCCTTCACACAAAAGTTAACTTAGCACTGATCACAAACCTAACGGCAAAATGCAAAGCTGTATAATTCCTAGAAGATAACAGAGAAGAAAACCTAGATAATCTTGGATATGGCAATGACTTTTTAGCTACAACGAAAGAAGCCATGATCTACAAAAGAATAATTGATAATCAGGACTGCACTGAAATTAAAAACTTCTCTGAAAAAGATAATGTCAAGTGAATGAGAAGACAACCCACAAACCGGGAGAAAATAATTGCAAAAGACAATCCGATAAAGAACGCTAATATATGTAAAAGAAAATAACCCGATTAAAAATTGGGCCAAAAACCTCAACAGATGCCTCATCAAAGAGGACATACCAATGGCCAATAGCATATAAAAATGCTCCACATCATATGTATCAGGAAAATGCACATTTAAACAACAATGAGATACTTTGCACACCTATGAGAATGGCTAGAGTCCAGAACACGGACAACACCAAATGCTGGTGAGGATGCGGAGCAACAGGAACTCCCATTCATTGCTGGTGGGAATGCAAAATGATGCAGCCTTTTTGGAAGACAATTGGCAGTTTCTCACAAAAGTAAACATATACTTACCATGTGATTCAGCAACTGTACTCCTTGGTATTTACCAAAAGAAGCTGAAAATTGTGGATCACACAAAAAAACTGCACACAGATGTTTACAGCAGCTTTATTCATAATTGCCAAAATATGAAAGTTACAAAGATTCGCTTCAGTAGGTGAACTAATAAATAAAACTGTGGTGCATCCAGACAATTGACTGTTACACAGCACTAAAAAGAAGTGAGCAAGCAAGCCATGAAGATGTGGAGGAAGATTAAATACAGGCTATATAGAGAAAGGCACCAATCTGAATAGGCTGCCTGCTGTGTGATTCCAACTCTATGATCTCCTGGAAAAGGCAACACTATGGAGATAGTAAAGAAATTAGTGGTTGCTGGGAGTTAGGAAGGAGAGAGGGATGAATAGGCAGATTCTCAAGGCAGTGGAACTACAGTATGTAGAGAACATATGCTATGATGCTGTCATGGTGGATGCTGCCATTATACACCTGTCAGAACCCAGAGAAGGCACACCAGCATGAGTGAACCCTGGTAAACTGTGGACTTTGGCGGTGATGATGTGTCAACCTAGGTTTATCAACAGTGGTAATGGTAACAAGTGTACCACTCTGATGGAAGATGTGGACAGCAGGCCAGGGGGGACATGGGAAATCTCCATACCTTCCTCACAGTGTTGCTGTGAACCTAAAACTGCTCTTTAAAAAGAATTTAACTTTCAGAAAAGCTGCAGATATCATTATAAGAATGTTCAGTTACTTTTTATGTTTCTAAAAGAACACATCTAGCATCAACAAGAAGGTTGATGAGTCTAGGCACTCCTGTCCACTAAGTGGGTGAAACAGTAATCTAGGGTTTTTTATTTTCATTTATGTATTTATTTATTTTATTTTATTTTTCAGATGGAGTCTTGCTCTGTCACCCAGGCTGGAGTGCAATGGTGTGATCTCCGCTCACTGCAACCTCCACCTCCTGGATGCAAGCAATTCTCCTGCCTCAGCCTCCTGAGTAGCTGGAATTACAGGTAAATGCCACCACGCCCGGCTATTTTTTTTCAATTTTTAGTAGAGACAGGGTTTCACCATGTTGGCTAGGATGGTCTTGATCTCCTGACCTTGTGATCCACCCACCTTGGCCTCCCAAAGTGCTGGGATTATAGGCATGAGCCACCATGCCTGGACTATTTTTATTTTTATTGTATTTTATTTATCTTTTTTTTTTTTTTTTTTTGAGACAGAGTATCATTCTATCATCCAGGCTGGAGTATAGTGGCACAATCTCAGCTCATTGCAACCTCTGCCTCCTGAGTTCAAGCAATTCTCCTGCTTCAGCCACCTGAATACCTAAGATTGTAGGCACGTGCCACCACGCTTGGCTAATTTTTGTATTTTTAGCAGAGACAGGGTTTCACCATGTTTTCCAGGCTGTTCTTGAACTGCTGGCCTCAAGTGATCCACCTACCTCAGCTTTCCAAAGTGCTGGGATTATAGGTGTGAGCCAGTGCACCTGGCCTTATTTAATTTTAAGACAAGGTCTCACTCTGCTGCCCAGGCTGTAGTGCAGTGACTCAATCAGAGCTCACTTGCAGCCTTGACCTCCCGGGCTCAAGCAATCCTCCTACCTCAGCACCCCAAGTGGCCAGGACCACAGGCATGTGCCACCATGCCTGGCTAATATTTGTAGAGAGGGGGTCTTACAAGACCAGCTAGTCTTGAACTCCTGGACTCAAGCAGTCTGCCTGCCTAGGTCTCTCAAAGTGGAGGGTTTACAGGTGTGAGCCACTGTGTCTGGCCATTTTGAGTTATTTTTATGTGGGCATAAATTAAAATAAATAAGGAAAATGAACTCTTCTAAGAAAAAATAAATGAGGAAAAATATTACAAAATTCCAAAGGCAATTGGGCTAGCATGTCCATTCATGCTATTTGGAAAGGTGAATGAGTCCCCACTTCATAAAAATAAATCATATTTCATTTGGACTAAACCACTACAGTAAACAAACTGACTTCTACCACCCCTACAGCTAATGTGCAAGGCTCTAATCACTTCATTACGTAACTTAGACACAAAGAGACCCCATGTCCATCTTCACTGGGCCCCCCTTATCTGGGCTATGTTTTTCATAGAACTTACCACTGTCTCTCCCGTTTTATTGCGGTCACCTCCTAGTTGGTCTCCATGTCCACCCTCCTCTAGAGATTTTTCTCAACACAACAACCTTAGTGGTTCTCTTAAAACAAGAGGAAGACCCAGCACTTTGGGAGGCCAAGGCGGATGGATCATCTGAGGTCAGGAGTTTGAGACCAGCCTGGTCAACATGGTGAAACTCTGCCTTTACTAAAAATACAAAAAAAAAAAAAAAAAATTAGCCAGGCACAGTGGTGTGCGCCTGTACACCCAGCTCCTTGGGAGGCTGAGGCAAGAGAATTGCTTGAACTCAGGAGGTGGAGGCTGCAGTGAGCCGAGATCCCACCATTGCATTCCAGCCTGGGTGACAAGAGCTAGAATCCATCTCAAAAAAAAAAAAAGTGTCTCATTAGCGGCCAGAGAGTAAGGATGATTCTGGCTTTGAAGGCCACATGGCTTGCATCATGACTACTCAACTCTACTGTTGCTATCCTGAACACAGTCACAGTTGACACTTACACAAATGCCTGCACACTGATAAAACTTTACAAAAACAGTGTCATCTGCAAACCGATGTCTTAGACGCCAATTTTTCTCAGCCGTCTACTCAAAACCCTCCCATGGCTTTTGTTCCATGCAGAGAAGCCGCATACAGAAAGGCGTCCAGGGTCTGCGCCCCACTGCCCCCCGCCACTCAGGAGGTCTTCTGCTCACTGCTGCCCCAGTGTTCATCTTGCTGCTCCAAGCATCCAGGCTCTGGCCTGTGTTCTCATCGTCCTGCCACCTGGCAGTTAGGCAGCCCACCCTGACCACACGTTCAGAGTCACAGTCCCCACCCGCACAAGCCGTCCCCCACTTCCTTTCATTTAGCCATAGAACCTGTCACCTTTTCATAAGCACATAACTGACCACTCATTTTAATACTGTTCATCTCCCCCACTGCACAAACACAATGCACTGAAATGCCAGCTCCACGAGGACTTTTAGCCTGTGCCCGCTGTAGTCCTCATTCCCAGCACAATGGCTGAACACAGAGGACACGGAATACAGCTGTGTTGGACAAATGATATCTATTTAACAGCCTTACACCCTGAAGTAGCTCCTTCATAAACCTTTCTTGAATTAATTTACTTAATAATATTTCACTGATGAAACTAGCAATAAAAGAGGTGAAATAACTTGTCCAAGGTCATATAGCCAGTAAGAGGTAAAGGCAAGATTCATGTCAGGTTCCACTGAAGAACGGGCTTGCTCTAAATCATTCAACTGCCTCCCTGGAACCTAATTTATTGTGATGCAATTATCCCTCACTATCTTCTATTATCTAATGTTTAAACATTGTTAGCAGAATTTTATTACCATATATGTAAAAAGAATTGTATTTCTATGCATGCCATCTGTAATTGAGGATTTTTAACTGGTTTAAAATACTTTCTCTCAGTTGAGGCTAAAATAATCACCCTTCATTGATGTCCTCATGGTATGAACCTGAGTTTTACAGCGGCAGATGCTGTTTTGAAAGGCAGTTAACTGCTGCTTACAGGCGTTCTGTGTGTTACTTGGGGAGGACCCACCCAGGGTGTGTGTGTGTGTGTGTGTGTGTGTGTGTGTGTGTGTGTGTGTGAATGCAGGGAGGTGGGAGGGCCCTGGCGGGGACACCATCAGAGATACCTGAGCACCGTGGAACAGCAGCACCCACCAGGATTACATGTGCTCAGGGAACTGTTCTCAGACAGCACCACAGTCCTGGCTGTCCTGATGTGGCCCCTGCTCTAGGGAGCCTCCAACCCGTCACTGCCAGCTGGGCTGTGCACCATCTCCCTGCCAATCTGTGAGCTGTTTTCTCATGTTTAGTACACAGGTCAGGGTGTACTAAACAGGAGGAAGACATGGCACCATTTTTACCTTTAGAAAAGAAGAGCAATATAAAATATTCTCTGTCAAATTTTCATAGAATCTTTATGACACATCTTAGAATATAAATAAGAAATGAAGTGCCACAAAAGCATGAATAAATATGATAATAAAATGGAAAGGCCAAAACATACAGATCAGCTGTTCTATAGCAGGGGGATTTCTGGTTTTGGATGCAGGATTTCTGCTTCAGAACCTTCTCTGCCATTTGGTAATTGAGTGGCCAGGGGTCAACCTCAAGCACTTTAAATCTCAGTCTCCTTTACATGGGAATGATAACACCTTCTTTGTGGGACTGCTTTGAAGGCTAAATTGATACTGACTTTATGTGAACATTACAACTTGCTAGAAGAGCATAACAGGCTTAAGGTGATACTTAAGGTTCTTTTCTCCCAGAACAAACTGAAAATATTTTCACAAATGCAGGGGACGTTACTGCTCACATGTTCAGACTGCATTGTGTTCTGAAACCCTACCCAGATGTTCTGAGGAGGCAGAATGGAGAGACGGAGAGAATGCTGGCTGAAGGCGGAAGACCTGATTTTGCTCTAAAGTTTGCCACAAATTATGTCTATGGCATTTTACAATTCCTGACTCCTCTAAATGGCAGACGTTTTATCTGTAAAATGTCATTATTCTTTATAATCTTTTAAGTCACTTTTTCTAGTGTGCTATTATTCTAGTTCTGCTAAAATTTAGCGTGAACAAACACACTGATAACAAAGTCATGATTATCTGAGGAAATGAAGTAATAGCACATGGAATGCGCTTCCCCAGTCAAGACAACTCAAGAAACCCAACAGCAAAGCGCAGATCTGAGGCTAGAACCGTGTGGTTATGCCCGGCTTTTAGTTCATGCCCAATTCATGCCCAGCCCATGTTCCCTTCAGCCTCAGGGTCTGGAAAGACTCAGTGGCTGGGTGGGACGGAGCTGCAGACAGGCACAAGTGCCTACCATGTTCTAAGGGAAAGCTTGATGGTTTATGCAAGAAGATGGGGACGCATCAGCAGGGGCAAGTCCTCTGATCGAGAAAACACGAGCAAAGAGGCCTGTCAGTGCTTTGCCAGCAAATCACAGATGTGCTACGGTTCATAGCCCTGTTTGTCAACTCCAGTACTTTTTATATAAATCATTGCTGGCAAAATGCAATTTTAGATATTAAAATAGCATAAAGGATAACCAAATGAAAATATTGAAGTGGGTTGCATACTTAAAACTATAAGCATTTCTGTATTACGGATCCCAAACCTTTGGAGCCACAAAGCAAATACTGCTCCTGTGTGGCTTCTGTGCCACCTGGATCTTCTGCGTTTCAGCTCAAGCAATGACTGCACCACCAGCCTCCGTGCTAGTCAACAACCGCCATGCACGACCGTAAAAGGAGATTAGTGGCACTTTCCCTGCCGGTGCATTAATAAACTCCTAGGTTATGTTACAGTCTACTTTTATGCATAAAATTCGCTTGCCTTCTGGTGATTTATCATTTTAAATGTTTTAAAAGTAAATTTACTGCATAGATTTTGTTTTCTAGAATTCTGTGTGGTAGATGTACATTTTTACCTCCATGATGATATAAATACTCTTGGATGAAAAATACTCTGCTTTCTAGGCAATATTAAAATAAGTAACTTGTTAGAAATAACTGGTTTTAACACACAAGAATATGGATTGATTTATTTCACCAGCATTCATTGAGCATCTGATCTATACCAATGATTAGGCTAATAATAATGAAAATGAAAAACTATTCTTCCCTTGAATAACAAAAATTCCAGTGGCACACAGGATATATAAGTTGACAGTTTACAATATGTTGCCTGGGCGCTCTTCACATCAATGTCTGAAGCCTGTGATGGAGACACCAAGGTCTGAAGCTAACTTCACCTCAGGGGATGTCTCAGAAAGGGTAACACTTGAAGGTGGACAAAGGGATAAGGAGGAGTCTGGAAAGAGGGAGTGGGAAAAATGTTCCAAGCAAACCAAAACACAGACTGCTCTAGGCCAAGCTCATCTCCAGAGCAGAAGAGGGTTCTGGGAACCAGTACACCAGAGAAGGACAGAAGGGAGACCAGTCAAAAAGGTAGACTTGGCAGCCTGAGGTCAACCTTGTTAGCACTAAATCCTACAGGCAGTGGAGAGGATGAAAAAACAATGATCACTTATATTTCTCACTAAAATTTAGGGGAAAAATAAAAATTTTGTAAAAACACAGCAAAACTATGACACATGAGGTCAATTACAATATAATTAACTGATCCTAATGGGTAATTTTCCATAATAATATTAGTGAGCCTTCACTTTCATAATGGAGCCACAAGATCATCAAATATTTTAGAGGTATCATTAGGAAAGGCAACAAGTTTCTTCACTAGGCAACTACAAGAACAACCATACCATTGGAAGAATAAGCCAAATTCACTTGAAATATCTTTTGAAATTATGATAAGATTATTAAGCAAGAGATTTAACTTACAGAGATAATGAAGTTTCACAACGGACAGCAGTGACATTTAGTGCGAAAAGGAAATTGTTTTAACACGTGTTGCTGGAACACATAGATACTCATATAAGGAAAAATGACTCTTTATTTTACCTTTCTCCCCACCCAAAACCAGTTCATGATGGAGGTGGAGGAGGGACCCAAGCCTTCATGTGACCCCTCTCTGTGAGCATGGGAGGTGCCTGTGACATAGAGCACAGCACGTGTGACAGATCAGGGCCTACCTGTGCACAGGGTTGCATCTTGCTGGAGTCCTTCTCCCTTGCTGGTTTTGAGGACACATGGTCGTGCTGGGGACCCTGTGAGGCAAGAGCCTTGGGGGCCTCAGGCAGCTGACAGTGGCTTCCACCCTGTAGACAGCAAGAAACTGAGGCCCTCAGTCCTGCAGCCACAAGGAACTAAAATCTGCCAACACTTCGGTGAGTCTGCAAGCAGATCTGTCCCCATGGGGGCCTCTGAATGGACCCAAGGCCCTGCTAACAGCTTGGTCTCAGCCTTGTGAGACGCTGGGCAGAGGACCCACCTTCCCCATACCCTGACTCTTGACCCACAGGAGCTGTGAGATAAAGAGGGTGTGGTTTCAAGCCAGGACAATTTTGCTAATACTGTTATGTAGCAATGGGTCATAGATCTAAAAAATAAAATAAAAACCACAAACATCGTAGAAGGAAAGACAGAGAAGAGTATTTTCTCAGTCTCTGGGTTAGCAAAGGTTTCTTAGGACGCAGAAAGCATTAAACAAATCTAATTTTAATTAAAAATTAGATTTCATAAAAATGTAAAACTTCTGTTCATTCAAGGATGCCATGATAATACCAATAGGCAAGCCACAGATTAGGGGAAAATAATGCAATACATATATCCTGACACCTGTCTAGGGCTAAGAATACATTTTTTTAAAAGTTCTACAACTCTATACTGTTGACAAGAACCCAATTAAAAATAGGCATATAAGTATACAGTAAAGTGTTCAATATCATTCATTACAAAAGAAATGCAAATTAAAACCACAATTTAAATACCACTCCATATCCACCTCAATGTTAAAATTAAAAAGCCTAAAGAAATGAAATGTAACTGACATTATGGCACTGGGACTCTTGTACCTTGCTGGGGAGTGTCAAGCAATGCAACCCCATGCACAACTGAGGGGTGGTTATGTTGCGGTTGAACACACTCTGCCCTCAGCAACTGCACTCCAGTGTCTCTAGTAAGAGAAGCAAGAACATGTGTTCACACAAACAGCTGTGCAAGAATTTTTATGGCAGCTTTATTTGTAATCACCAAAAACTAGAAACATCAAAAGATCCTCAATTGAGGGGTAAGCTGTATTTCTCCCACATGGGGGAAAACACCTCCATGATGTAAAGGAAGGAACTAGAACGCGTGCAACATTGCGGAGGGATTTCTAAATCATTAACGCAGGTGCCAAGCAGAGAAGAAAACTTGCCAAATGGCATTCATGTGATAATCCAGAACAGACAAAGCCAGGCTGAGACAGACACTGGAACAGTTTCCACCTTGGAGGGTGGAAATGAGGACTGACTGGGGATGTACGAAGACCCTGAGGTGGACAATGGGGTGCAGGTGCATCTGTGCCATGGGACTGGGGCCTCTGGCTGTTCATTTGTTCGTTAAAACACCAAAGAAAGGAGCCCTCACGCTACGTGATTTAGAACATATGCCTATTCAGTGCCTCTGTAGTTGAACTGCCAATACTTTTATTTCTTTATTTTCAGTCTTTCCTTTTCAATTCTTCTTCCAAAATTATTTTATTTTGATAAAAACATCAGAGTAATATCTGGGCATGGTGGCCCACACCTGGGGTCCCAGACACTCAAGAGGCTAGGGTAGGAAGATTGCAGGAGTCCAAGAGTTAGAATCCAGCCCAGACAACATAGGGAGACTCTGTCTCTAATTTTTTTTTAATAAAAATAAATACATTGAAGTATTTTTAAAAACCTGCATTCCCCTCCACATACTGAATAAGTTGTCAGGACAGAAGATTATCACTAAAATAAGAGATAGTTTTCATTGCCCTTTTCTATACTGTATACTATTTCAGACTTCAAAAAACATATTGACTTGAATATAAAAATCAAAGAATTTTTTTATAGCAGCCTGAGTGTCTATAAAGCCCTGTTAACTTTATAGTGTTTCTATGATGGCTAAGTACTATGAGAACTGTATTTCCCAACACTATCAAAAAATTTCTTAGTTCAAACAAGGCAGTGTGCCCTGCATTTCCTCAGAAATTGGTATAAGTTCAATATTCCCTTTGACATTTCCATTTCCCACAAACAGCAATGGATTCTGCACATAAAAACTCACTGAAGTGATCTTGTGTCAGAGTATATTAATTAGTGATTTTGCTAGTATCTGAATTTAGCCTCTTCTGATAGCTGTTCTAACAGATCAGTTGATATTCTGGCCTCAGGAAGCATCAGTTGAACAGGGCATGCTCAAAATATTACATTTCATATTTAATAATTCATGCTTAGAATATCATTGGCCAGGCTGGAAACAGAGGCAGGTGCACTGCACATTGCCAAGTTCGAGAATAAGAACCGGGCTCCCATCCCAGTGGAGTCCTTCTACCAGATGTGGGTCTTGCCGGTCAAATGAGTGGAGGGCAGCAGTGGAGACCCAGGGCACAGGCAGCTGAGGGTTGGGCAGTTGTTGGGAAGGCGGCTCATCTGGAAACGGTCAGTGAGCACCTCCAGGCCACAGGATGAAAAGTCTCCGCAGTGTGCCCTGAGACCCTGCAACAAAGTCCTGAGATGGAAAAGCCAAACTTCCAGGCTCTTCCATGGACCACTGAAATAAAAAGTCTGGGATAAGGGCACAGAAATCTTCATTTTTTTCAGAAACACTCTCATGGATTTGTATGCGGTTCCATTCTGTATGCCATGATTTTCCAATTCAATTATTTGTCACTCCACGAAGATAAATGCAGTACTTATCCAGACTGCCTAAGCCACAAATCCACAGCATAGCAGGCTTCTCATTTTGACTACTGTTGGTGAGAGGTAAGTTACTCACATATGAATCCTGGAATAAACCAGCTATTACTGACTCGAGTTCAGAATCTTTTGTTTTACACTGTAGATCATAATGCATTGCACTTGGAAGTCACAGGTCTGACAGGCTTGGATGGTTTACAGTAAGAATAACAATATCCCACCAGTTTCATAGTTCAGTTTCCTTCCCTTTCTGTTGAAGAAATTCTGTCGGCAACCGCAAATCTTGAAGCCAATCCCTTATTTTCTCATTGTCTTAATTTATCATCTAGACAGCTCATCTCTGCACGGCAGTGAAAGATAAATACTATGTAGGGTACATTTTTCTTGGCTCTTATAAAAAATACTTGAATGTAAAGTAGGTAACGTGGCAATGGCAAGTTGCCTGCTTCTGTAGTCTGCATGGCGGCGTTTACATTCACAGTTTGGCTGTTGCCTTTGCCAGAATCTGTAGAACATTTTCCGAAAGGAAGGTAGTGTAGATTCCTTAGGAATGAAATTAACATTTAAGATGTGGGCATTGATGAGACAGTCAGGAAATATCTGGAAATGACACACTTTTCAGAACTAGAAATTGTACATGAAAACACACATTTGAAACCACTCAGGGAATAAAAAAGAAAAAAACAAGCATTAATGCCACGCTAATAGAAATATAATATATATTGCTACTCAAAGAAACAAGCAACTTTTTTAAATGTTGATTTGGAACTGAGTTCTAGTCAAAAAAATCTGAGAAGGAAACCTTTCTCCAGTTCCTGAGTGCCCATAGTAAGAAAGACGTGGCTTCTGCTCTTGAATCTGCCCCGAAAGGCTCCATACAGCTCACCCCCCTTTTCTTCGCAATGCTTCCTCGTCCTTGCTGGTGGTAGCAGAACTCACGTCTCTCTTCTGCCCTTATACAGCTTTGTGGGTGAGTAGGTGGGCACCATACTGAAGAAGACAGAATCTGAAGTCAGACCAATGAGGTGCAAAGCGTTGCGTGTCCACTCACCCACTGTTTGGTTTGTTCAGGCACTTTAACTTCGTGTGCCTCAGTTTCCTTACCTGCGATAGGAAGGCAATAAAGTAACCACTTGCTAAGGTTGTGATGATTGCATAAAGCACTTATAGTGACTGTGACACAGTAAGCACCTAATCAGTGCAAGTAAATGTTTAAATTGACCTCTGATATGGTTTGGCTGTGTCCCCACTCAAATCTCAAATTGAATTATATCTCCCAAAATTCCCATATGTTGTGGGAGAGACCCAGGGGGAGGTAACTGAACCACAGGGGCCTATTTTTCCTGTGCTGTTCTCATGATAGTGACTAACTTTCACAAAATCCGATGATTTTATCAGGGATTTCTGCTTTTGCTTCTCTCTCATTCTCTCTTCCCTGCTGCCATGTAAGACGTGACTTTCACCCTCCCCCATGATTGTGAGGCCTCCCCAGCCACATGGAAATGTAAGTTCAATTAAATCTACTTTTCTTCCCGGTCTCAGGTATGTCTTTATCAGCAGTGCAAAATGGACTAATATAACCTCAAACTATTTTGCCTTTGGCTACAAATAAGAAGATGTGAGCAGGTGGCCCCGACAAGAAAGTCCAAGTAACAGCCAGGCAAACCCAGTGCAGGGAGGCCGCCAGTGCCTGACAGGATGGCACCAAGCTGTCGGGCAGACCCAAGTCTACAGGGAAGGCCCTGTGGCTCTGAATCCAAAGATGGGCTTCATGCTGTCCCTGTCATTTGTTGATGAGACACTAACTTTGGTCGCTTTACCCCATCATTCTCAGCGACATATCCAGTACACACAATAATTATCAGACTGCTTACTGTTAATGTTTATATATTTCACACATTTGTAAAACATAGACTATATGTAAAAATGTAAACTATACATTCTATACTACTGCAAGCAGATACACACACATGCCCCCTCCAGAGTGTCACACCATATCAATCCACTCTGTGGATGGGAGACCTACTCAGGGGTCACAAAGATCATATAACCCAATACCTAATTTTAGAGATAAGAAAATCTAGGTTGAAAAGGTTTGCTGAGGAACCAAATAGGCAAATATATATAATTTTTTCTTATTATTTAAGTATCTTTAAGAAGTAACTGTTCAAACCAAGTCAGTAATGACACAGTGTGGAATTTAGAACAAATGCTGTCTTCATCCACTCAGGCTGCTATCACAAGATGCCATCAATTGGGTGGTTTCTGAATGACAGACATTTCTTTCTCACCATTCTGGAGGCTAGAAGTCCAAGATCATGGTGCTGGCAGTGTCTGGCAAGGACGCTTCCTCACAGACAGTGCCTTCTCGCTGCCCCTCACGTGATGGAAAGCTCCACCAAGTGCCCTCAGGCCTCTTTTATGACAGCATTATTCCTCTCATGAGGCTCTTCCCTTGTGACCTCATCACCTCCCAGTGGTCCCACCTCTAACACCATCATCTTGGGCATGAGGCTTTCAACATATGAATTTGGGGGGCATAAAACAAACATTTAGATCATAACATTGTAAAAGTAAAATGCACGTTAGTAATAACACACAGCCTGAAGAGGAGACATGGAAGTTTGCTATTGTGAGATTAAGTGGTATCATATCACTTAACCATAGAATGCCACAGTTAAAGATTTATACTTTAAACCTTAAAGCAACCTCAAATTAACTAAATAATCACACCTAAGAAACAAAAAAAAAAAAAAAACATGATAAATGGAAATACAAAAAATATCCAATGGGGCCAAAAGAAAGCACAAAAATAAAAAGAAAAGAAAGATCAGATGGAGCAGATAGAAAACAAATAAGCAAGACCAAGTTTTAAATATATGTTAATAATCATATTAAATATGAATGGTCTACACACACATTAAAAGGCAGAAATAGTCAAACTGGATAAAAGATCAAGACCTAACTAAATACAGCCTATAAGAAATGCACTCCAAACGTACAGACCCAAATAGGTTTAAGAAAATAATTTTAAAAGATATGCCATCTGAACACTGCTAAAAAGAAAAGCTAGAGTGGCTATATTAACATTGGACAAAGTATATTTCAAAGCAAAAAATATTCCCGGAATAAAGACCACCATGGCATTACAATAAAGGTGTCTACTCATTAAGCAGAGACAATAACCCTAACCTAATAAAATAGCTTCAAAATAAAGAAAAAAAAAAAAAAAAGGATAGAATTACAGGGAAAAAGAGAACACCTGGAGGTACAGTCAGAGATTTCAATGCTGCCCTCAATACTGGAAAGGACAGACACCACATAAGGACGCTGCCCTCAATACTGGAAAGGACAGGCACCACATAAGGACGCAGAAGGCTTGAGGAACGCTCTTAACCAACGTGACGTTTCTCAGATGCTCCGCTGCCAACAGCAGAGTCTACTTTCTTTTCAGGTGTACACAGATCACAAAGCAAAAGCAATAAATTCAAGCCATGCAAAGCATTCCCTTTGTCCACATGGAGTTAAATTGGAAATCAATAAAAAAGTATTTCAAGAAAGACTTCAAATATTTGAAAACAAAACGGCACGCTTTTAGATAACCCATGAATAAATGACAAAACTCAAAAGAGAACTTCAAAAGTATCTTGAACTAAATGAGGATGAAAACATTTTCACAATTTGAGGGATGCCCTAATGCAGCATACAGGGGAGCACACGGCATCCACAGCTGTGTCAGGGGCTTCAGAGAACAGAAGGGGACCCTGGATCTGCGTCAGGGGCTTCTGAGGACTGAAGTGGACCCTGGGAAGGCACAGACACGACTCAGACTCTGCAGGATGACAAGCACCAGCCTCTACACCTCTGTGCCAGGCTGCACAAGTCCCCTGGCACAGAACAGGAGAGATGAGAGAGAACGTGGGCATCACAGTGAGACCAGCGGGAGCAGAACAAAGGTCGGTCTCAGGAGCATTTGAGACATAGAAACTGGTCAAAAAAAAAAAAATCTGTACAATCTGCGGAAGTGAAATAAGGAACAGAGAGGATGGGGAGGCCAAGGAGATGGAGGATGAGCTTGCAGGAGGGCTCCAAGACTCCGGCTCAGGCTCTGGGAGTTGCAGGTGACAAAGTCAGAAGAGCACGCTACAGACCAGGAAGGAAACACCTGGGCTGGATCAGAGTCAGGAGTGTGAGCACGGCGGCGCTTCCAGGGGGAACGCCCAGGGCAAGTGGGTCTAAAGGACACATGTTGAAGCTGTTAGAAAATACTCAGAGATCATCGGTTAAGATGAGGAAAAGTATGATAAATTCAGAGGCAGCATAGAGTGAGGAAACAATAAAGCTGACAGCGGATCCCAGAGAAACCTGCACGTGGAGTGACCATTTCCTGTTCGGTCTGCCTCCCTGTGCCGTGGCCTCCCGAGGCCCTCTAACTGTCTGGCCATGGTTCCTCCACTGCAGCCAGGGCTGGGGACAGAGGAAATGGAGTTGGTGAAAAAGAGAAAACAAAGCCAAAAAATCACAGCTGAAGCACACATGAGTCCTGATGGGAGGCCGTAACCCCAGCAGGGTCTTCACAAAGCTGGACCCTGAACACTGAAGTGTTCAACTCACACCAGTCAGACCCAACTTGGGTTCTAATCCAAACATGTGCCTGGACTAACATCTGTGTGTCTGTAACAAACCAAAGGTCATTTTCAGTTTAAAATGTCAAGTGTACCTTAAAAGAAACGCTGTACTCGAGGCAGAGGGGATGTCTGTGAAGATGGGGCCACAGGGAAAGGCGCTCTCACGAGAGACAAGAAGAGGCGCTGGCCACAGGGACGTGCTGCAGCCATCTCTTCCACTTCAACATCATTAGGAAATAAGCAAAACAGAATCCCTTTCTTTCAAATTTTACAATTTAAAAACCTAATCCATGAGGATAAGAAAGTCTACTTTCCAAATTCAGAGTCTGCCTTCGTTTCATGATTTCTGAATCCACACCTGGAGGGGGGCACGGGTGGGTGGAGGTTTAAAAGAAAGTCTGTGTTTCGTGAGCAGCTCAGAGGCACTAAAAACATATCCGTGACATGATGTGGCCTTCACAAGACAGTGGCTGCATGAGTCAGGGTTTCTGAAGGGACAGGACTCATGGGATGGATTAATATACGGAGGGGGTTTACCAGGAGAGTTGACTCACACCATCACAAGGGGAAGCCCCACATTGATGTCTATCTACAAGCTGAGGAGCAAGAAGCCAGACCCAGTCCCAAAACCCCACAGGTGGGGAAGCCGACAGTGCAGCCTTCAGTCTGTGGCCGAAGGCCCGAGAGCCCCTGGCAAGCCATGGTAAAGGTCCAAGAGTCCAGAAGCCAAAGAACTTGGAGTGTGGTGTTCGGGTGCTGTAAGCACCCAGCACAGGAGAAAGACGGCGACTGGGAGACTCAGCCAGTCCCGTCCTTCCACGTTCCCCTGCCTGCTTTTATTCTAGCCACAGGGACAGCTAATTAGACGGTGCCCACTCAGACTAGGGGTGGGTCTTCCTTTCCCAGCCCACAGACCTCACAGACATACCCAGGACAATACTTTGTATCCTTCATTCCAGTCAAGTTGGCACTCAATATTCACCATCACAGTGGTACAGGGAGCAGCAGGCAACAGGAGGCTGAGGGGGGCTGCGCTGTTTTGTGGTTCCCAATCCGTGTCCCTCCCTCGTCACTTCCTGCCCTCTCCATGGCTGACCACCCTCTGCATTTGGGGAGAGCCGTGCTGGGCTTCGAGTCAGGTGCAGTCTCCCCAGAGGACAGCCAGCTGGAGGCAGCTCTACCACTCAGCATCCGGATGGAGTGCAGCAGTCACACTGGCTCCCACGCAAGAGGTGAGTGGGAAATAGAGATTTCTAACACCTGGGGAGGTGGGAGGGAAAAAGAGATTTCTTACACTTGGGGAGATGTTTTCAAGAGCTGAGACTTCAGAGTCCCTCTGAACTATTAAATGGATAATAGATATGGGGCAATGTTCTGCCTTACCTGAAACTGAATTCCTTAGATGTTTCTAATTTAAAATAATATGTAGAATTTCATATTAAAAGTTAGTCTTCTGATGAGTGACTGAAGTTTAATCTTGGTATAAAATTTAATGCAAAAAAATTAGGCTCTGCATTTAGGACCTTGGGCTTACTCATCCACCCTGGGAGTTGCCCTGACCTCTCTTCTAGCACTGGAACACTCTGTGCCTCCCATCTCCCAGCCCAGTTTTCTGACCCTGTCACCCATTCTGTCAGCTAGCCCTTGATATGCCTCAGGTAACCAACGTGTGATTAAGTGAGTGAGTGAAGTAATCAACAACCATGTCCTCATGCAAACACCCATGTGAGCCCCACATGCAACCACAGGTGCAGAACACGTTAGGGAGGTAAGTGCCCACTCCAGGGACCTGCATCACTGGGTCTGGGGAGACCCTGCCAGGTGCTTGTCAGCATGCACCCCCTTCCCACCTGCACACCCGCCGCAAAGCCTTGCCGAGCCTCAGAAGCCTCCCGGCCTGGGGGCCTGCTCCTGCCACGTTACTTATAAGGTAGCAGATGTGTTCTGACCAGGACAGGAAAGAAACTGAGAATCAAGAGATACTTGGTGAGACGCCATCTCTACAAAAAAAAAAAAAAAAATTAGTCGGGGGTGGTGGCTTGAGCCTGTAGTCCCAGCAACTCAGGAAGCTGAGGTGGGAGCGTCACTTGAGCCAGGGAGTTTGAGGTTGTAGTGAGCCATGATTATACCACTTGACTCCAGCCTGGGTGACAGAGCAAGACTGTCTAAGACAAACAAACAAACAAAAAACTACAACACACCCAAAAATCCGGGGAGGTTTGGAGGGAGACCAACTGTCTCTCAACAGAACAATTAACAGAACCAGATTCAGAAATAACCCAGATATTGGCAATGTCAGTCAGGAATTAAAAATTATTATAATATGCTAAAAGTTCTGTAATTTCAGCAGAGATACAAATCTCTGGAGGAAGTATTTTCTAGATATTTATTCTAAGATAATCAGAATAAATCAAACTGGAAAAAGAAAATGAAACAAAACATAAAAATCCAAACCAAATCTAGAATATACATTTACTGTAAATACAAAGATGAAAATTTTAGTTTTAAATTAAAAGCTATAGCAATCATTAACTAAAACATTGAAGTATAAAGAGATGAAGGATATAAACATGCAATTTAAAAATTAAAAGAATTCCAGGCCAGGCTAAGGTGGACAGATCACAAGATGAAGATCATGAGGTCAAGAGATTGAGACCACCCTGGCCAACTTGGTGAAATGCTGTCTCTACTAAAAATACAAAAATTAGCCGGGCATAGTGGCTTGCACCTATAATCCCAACTACTCGGGAGGCTGAGGCAGAAGAATCGCTTGAACCCAGGAGGTGGGTTGCAGTGAGCCGAGATCGCTCCACTGCATTCCAGCCTGGCGACAAAGCAAGACTGTCTCAAAAAAAGTAGCCTGTGGGACAATGGGTAATCTCACTAGTATTCAAGGAGAGGTAAATTAAAATTTGGGAGGTACTGTTTCTTGATAATTAACAAAGGTAATGCAAGTGTCAACAACCAAAGCTGATGAGGAAGCAAATAAGAGAAAACATTTTGAGAAGCGTTTGTCCATAGTAGAAACCTTTCAAAGTTTATTTTTCTCAGTAATGCTGCTTCTTGAGAAAGTAATATATCTTAAGAAAATAAATCCAGATACAAAAAACACTGTATGCCCAAAGACATGAATCAAAACACTACTGATAATACCAAAATATTGAAAAACATGTCTATGTCCACTCTAAATGATATAAATATATTAAAGATAAATCAGTTCACAAATGTTCATTTCTGCCTTTCCTGCGTGTGTCCCTGGGCTGCATGCCAGCCACCAAGGCAGAGCTGTCCCCACACCGCCCTGCTGGCCTTCCCTCCGCAATCCAGCATTCCTCCCTTCCCAGGAGGTTGCGTTGCAACCTGAACCACGCCAGGTGCACCTGGGCTCTGTACACACACCTCTGCCTTCGTCTGTGTCTTGTCTTTCACAAAAACTCTCTGAGAAACCCCCCAGATTTCTACCTTGTGTTCTAGGGTAACAGTACTGACAGGGTCTAGATGCAACCCAGTATAGCTGGAAAGACAAGAGCAAATTTTCTTACAATAAATCTTGCACAACTGAAAAATGCAAAATTGAAAATAAAGCCAAACTACCCAATATAATTTCATATTGAGCTTTCATATCATTTTACATTAATCCTCTTTTATTTCATTACAGGTGACCCCTGGACAACATGGGTTTGAACTGTGCAAGTCCATTTATAGACGGAATTTTTTTCAACCAAACTTGGATCAAAAATACAGCATTTCCAGATGTGAAACCCAGGCATACAGAGGGCAGACTTTCTGACTATGTGGGTTCTGCAGGACTTGAGTGTGTGAGGATTTGGGAGCACGTGGGGAACCTGGAACCAATCCCCCATGTACATGGAGGGTGACTGTAACTATTTTACAACTGACAAAAGATAAAACTGATGATTGTGATAGTAATAGAAAATCAATTAGGGACCAGGCACGGTGGCTCACGCCTTGTAATACCAGCACTTTGGGAAGGAAGCTGAGGCAGGCAGATCACGAGGTCAGGAGTTCAAGACTAGCCTCACCAACATAGTGAAACCCCATCTCTACTAAATATACAAAAAAATAGCTGGCTGTGGTGGCGCATACCTGTAATCCCAGTTACTCAGGGGGCTGAGGCAGAATTGCTTGAACCTGGGAAGCGGAGGTGGCAGTGAGCCAAGATCACACCACTGCACTCCAGCCCAGTGACAGTGTGAGACTCTTTCTCAAAAAAAAAAAATCAATTTGATAATATAAGGTGGGGTGATATTTGTGACTCTGTTATCCATTCAATAAATTGTATCTCTGTATCTGCATGTGAAGCAGCTTTCTCCACACCTAACCTGCATACTTCCTGTTTTTCCTGAACTCCTTGTGTGAACAGTAGGCCCCCTCTGCAGGCCACACTTTCAAACCCAGGGACCCATCAGTTTACATCACAGCTTTCTTTCATCTTTTGCATCCCTGGTTTGAAGTACGTCTGCCTTGCTAGTATTTTGCTGAAAATAAGTCTTGCTTAGCTACAATCTCAGCCAGGATAATTTAACTAGGAAGCTTCTTGAATTTGTGTTCCCATCCTAAGCAGTTAAACAGCTATACTGATATGACAAAAACGCCACTGTCCTCGGACGTCCAATAAACTGGAGCTGACAATGCATCCCTAAGTGACATCTGACAGCGCGCATGTGGCGTGCAGCTGCAGTTCCTGGCAGGACACCCAGGTGTGCTTCAGAATCTTGGATTGTGAAGCCACTCTGCAGAGCCTGTGGTCCCTTGTGAGCTGTTACGGTTCCTCACTCATTTTTAGAGTCACAGAAATTGTTAGAATAATTTTGTAAGTAGGAGTATAATCCGCTTTTTCCAAAAGACTCGCAAGTCTTATTTTGACAATTGAGCAATAACAGTGATGAAAAACATTACTTTTTCGTTAATTATATCTAAGAAATTTACTCTGAGAGGCTCAAAACTTTAGTTTTGGAAAGAGGATAATAGTTCTCACAATTAAAACGTATTAAAACAAAAACAAGTCATGGAATCTGTCTCCTGCTTTTCAAAAGTGATGTGAGTTCCCTGAAACAAGATTGGTGAATGTAACATCTGCCCCAGGTCACACACTGGAAAACAGTGGTCTCAGAACATGCCGCATCCCTGCCCCAGCAAGAGGTGGGAAGCTCATCCTGCTGTGCCAGATCTTCAGGATGATGAGCCTGAAATCGTGGGGAGGGTGGGCCAGCTTCCAGCACTGGAAGAGTGTATGGTGGGGGCCAGCATCCTGTCCCCAACCCTTTCTCACAGCCCAGTGCTCTCACCCTCAGTCCTGAAACCACAGAAGCCACCTGGAAGGGCCAGGCCAGCCACACAGCCAGGAAAGAAGGGCTTGAAAGAATAGCTTATCTCTGCAAGCTCGTATTCAAATCAAGGAAGTCACCCAAAAGCATGAGATGAGAGAGAGGAAGCGGGGAATGTGGGTGGGCATAGTGCAATCCGTTGAAGGTCTGAATAGGGCAGAAAGGTAGAGGAGGATGACTTCAACCCTGGTCTTTCTACCTGCCTGTTCAAGCTAGGACACTGGTGTTCTCCTGCCTTCGGTCTGGGACTTACACCAGTACCCCCCAACTCTTTCCCCACTCTCAGGCCTTTGGACTCAGGCTGGAACAACACCATCAGCTCCCCTGGGGCTCCAGCTTGCAGATAGCAGATATTGGGACTTCTCAGCCTCTACAACTGCATGAGCCAATTCACATTAAAAAAATTCAATCCATCCATTCATCCATCTCTCTATCCATACATCCATCTGTCCGCCCAACTGTCACCTATTGATTCCATTTCTCCCTTCCTCTCTCTCTGTCCATCCGTCCGTTCCTTACCTACTGATTCTGTTTCTTTGGAAATGTGTTTCTGTAACATGTATTTTATCCTCCTACTGGAAAGTTGGTGTTAACTGCTCCCTGCCGCTGATCCCTGGGCTGCTGATGGCAGGCAGCCCGTGTTTCCCATCTGGTGGGAGGGGGGCTGCCCTGTGGGACCTAACGTCTCATTCTCCTCAATATTCAGCCTGGTCTCTTGGCTGACACACACACTTTACATGTTAATATGCCTGGGCGGGATCTTAGAGGGGTCTTTTCCATAATAAAAGTTTCAACTCATTATTTTGATGCACCTTCTAATAGATTTTCTTAAAACAAAAGCATGAGTCCCATGTTTCATTTTATGGGCATGATTTTAAAGATTATGTGTAGGGTGCACCTGGGATTTAATAAAACTGAGAAAGAACATGCTACTTTAAAAACAAAGAATGAATATTTTAAGGTTCAACGATTTCACAAATGTTAGTGAAGGGAGAATATGTCTCTTAAAATCAAATGTTTTACTGTAAAATAAAGGCTTCTCAGCCTATCTGCCATGGGTTCCTGAAGAAGCATTGCTATTTCAGAGACAACCATGACTGCAAAAACTGCCTGCTTTTGGAGCAGTGGGAGCAATGGGCCTGCATGTTAGATATTTCTATGGACAAAGACAATTAGCACCAGATTAACAGCATTCCTAAAATTCAGTTAACAACATTACAAAATGAAATGTGGTAGAGTGTGTTCATGTTTGGAAATATTCATTCTCTGTGTCCACCCAACCTCAGGGGACTCACTCTCCACTCTGCTGGGCGGGCTGGACTTCATGGTGGGTGTGACCATGGGGTATGGGATAGTGGGCAGCCTCCACCTTGCCCCACAGTAGCCAGCAGGTCTGGTGGGACTTCATCATCAGCCATGCTCCGAGATGAAGGGGATGCCCAACTGAACTGATGATCTTCCATGTGTGTCAGGGAAAGCCTCTGGTATTTGGGGAGTTCTGTCACATAACAAAGATGAAGACTACCATAAAATAAATTTTTTTCAGGCCAGGCATGGTGGCAAACACCTGTAGTCCCAGCACTTTGGGAGGCTGAGGTGGGAGGATTGCTTGAGGGCAGGAGTTTGAGACCAGCCTGGGCAAGACAGCCAGACCCCATCTCTACTAAAAATAACAATTAAAAAATTAGCCAGGTATGGTGGTACATGCCTGTAGTCTCAGCTACTTGGGAAGCTGAGGCAGGAGGATTGCTTGAACCCAAGAGTTTGAGGCTGAAGTGAGCTGTGATTGCACCACTGCACTCTAGCCTGGGCAAGAGTGAGACCCTGTCATACAAAAAAAAAAGCGGGGGGGGGGGGGGGGGGGGGGAAAGAAGAAGAAAAGAAAAGGATTTTTTTTTCAAGACTGGAACTCAAGGATTTTTCAAAATGTACCAAGTACTTTACAGGGTACTTTCTTAGCAGAGGAAACAAAGAAGATGGCAACTTTCCTCAAGGGTTTGTTTGTAATTAACACAAAGAGAATTATGAAAATCACACAGTTAAGTAACTATTTGATGTGACTATAAACTCATTAGTCATACAGTCAGGTACTTTACGTGACTATAAACTGGCTTAATTGGTTGCAAGGAAGAAGGATTCTCTTAGATACGCTAAACAAAAAAAAAAAAAAAAAAACGCTGCCTGGGACACAAGAGGGATGCCGGCGGTGACCGAGGAGACGAGGCCCCTGCGCCCAAAGGGAGAGACGCGCCAGCAGCCGGCCCAGTCCACAGGGTAGTTTCCTGCCGGGTGGGTGCGTGTCAGCGGGAAAACCAGGAGCGCTGTAAGAAGGTGGGACCGGCACGCGGAGGTGGCGGCGAGGGCGGCGTCCAGACAGGGCCGGCCGAGGAGCGGCGTCTGCGTGAAGCCAGGAATGGCGCCCCCGGATGTTCACACCATGGTCTGGGCACCTGGAACTGGCGGCCACAGATTCCGTCGCAGGGAAAGGGGACTTTGCGGGTGAGGCTGCGCGGGGAGCCTGGAGACGGGGAGATGGTTCTGGATGTTCCAGGTGTCCTCGCGGGGCGCAGTGTGAGGACAAAGGGGTCCACACGTTGAGAAGGGCAGAGAGAAGGTCGGAGTGAGGCCCGCGGGTCGGAATCGGCCGGAAGACCGAGGACCCGAGCCGGGACAGGCGCCCCCGGAAGCCGGGAGAGGCCGAGAC
>NW_022437105.1:1921661-2112235 GCF_009761245.1 Sapajus apella
AGGGCGCGGAGGAGCGGCCTGCGTGTGGGGCTGGGCCCGCGAGCCCCGCAGCCTCCGACCCACAGAGCTGCAGACAGGAAACCTGCCTTTTCCTCAGCCGCCCCTGGGAGTAATTTGTTGCAGCAGCGACCGGAAGCTTCTCCGGGTCCCACGCCGGCATTCGCCGCGACCGTTTTTAAACCATTTGCTTTCTTTCTGCCTGCCTGTTGGAGCCGGGACTCTGGTCTTCTGCCCTTGGGCTGGGACTCAGTACCCGCAACTCTTCCCCCATTCTCACGCCTTCGGACTCCGGCTGGAACACCACCACCAGCTCTCCTAGGGCTCCAGCTTGCACACGGAAGATCGTGGCACTTCTCAGCCTCTGCAACTGCGTGGGCCAATTCACGTTAAAAAAAATTCCTCTCCTTCTCCCTCCATCCGTCTATCGCTTATTGATTCCACGAAACGCGTTTCTCTAACATGTGTTTTATCCTCCTGCTGGGACGTTGGTGTCGTCACTCCCCAGTGCTAACCCGTGGAGTATGCTTGGTGAGGAAACGCGGGTCCTTTTGAGATTTCAGGCTGGAAGGCACGCTCTGTGAAAGTGTGACAGGGTCCCGAAATAACGGTGCTTACACCGTGCATTAGGTAAGAGGTCAGCATAAAGTTTACTTCCTTATCCATAGCCACAGTGTGGGCTGCCATTTGGGAAATAAAAACAATGGCAAGGCTTATCTTCCAGAAAGTCCTCTTGTGAATGTGAGAGGCCAGGAAGTTGTTTCAGCGCCCAGGAAGGACTTGCAAAACAGGCCTGCATTTTGGATTAATGTCAAGTCTATCTAGATTTTTTTTTTTTTTACAATTTCAAAAAGAACTTTAAATATTTAAATGCAAATAGCAAAAACAATGTATTTTATCTCATTACAAATGTGTGCAGCGCTTAACAGATTTCCCGCACAGAAGCTCACAGTGGGGCTTAAGTGTGTGGGCTTGGAAGCCGTCGGGATGCTGGTACAAACTCTGCATATAAACTGATGTGTCTGCATCCCCACACTCTCATCTGAGACACAGCTGCACTAACACTGCAAACAGAGCTACTGACAAGAACTAGATAATATGAGGAAAGACGCTCAAACAGCTCCTCATTCTTGGGGGATGCTCAACAGTGGCTTTGGTTATTATTTTATATGGCATCATTTACTCCCAAGCAACCTTGTAGAATACAGACAAATGCTATTAGTGACCATCTGTGTCTGAGAGACTCAGAGAGATCGAGACGTCTACAGCCTGACAGACACCCGTGTTAAGAAGGAATAAGAAGTGGGAGCTGCAGTAGATATCATCACGCTCCGGGTCCGTAATGTAAGGACTCTCACCAGCACCCTAGGTACGTGGCAGCAGCCAGAGTCTGCCTCCTGGCTGAGCCGATTTCCATGAGTTTCTCCTGATTGCAAAGGTCACCACAAGCTGGGTGTCAGTGGCATCAGGTGTGCTTCTGTGACATTTTTCCACCAGGTTACAACAGTCAATAGTGAACTGGCCATTCCCAAAACCTGCTTACTCCTGGCATCAGATGTCATCCTGCAATGACCACCTGTATATTTTATCAAGAAAAACTTGATGAAGTCATAAATGAAAGGTCTGATCATTTGACGAGGCTGTAATGTGGAGGTAGATTAGAGAAACTTAAACCATCTAACAAAACAGCCCACTTCAAAGTAGCAGTAGTGACTGTGGAGCTAAAAATTTATTTATCATAAGATACATATTTTAAATCAAATTTATATAAAAGAGAACATTAACAAGTACCCATCGGAAATTAACAATTACAGGGTCTGAGGCAGGGGTCAGCAGGGCTTGTTTCCAGAGCCTAGGTCATGACTCTGCTGATCAAAACAGGATGTAGCGCAGGAACTGGCCCAAACCAGCTGGGACCAAATCTCTGGTTGCCCTCATTATCCATTATGCACGAATTATAATTCATCTGCATAAGACGCTCTCACTGACACGGTGAGAGTTTACAAATGCATGGAAACAACCCAGACGTTAATGTCTATGGTTCTGGGAACTCCCACCCCTTTTCCAGAAAGTTCATGAATAGCTCACCCGCTATTTGGCATATAATTAAGAGTGGGTATAACTATGCCCACCAGCAACCCACATGTGCTGCGGCCAGCAGCTCCACCAGTGGCGTGGCCCTGCTCTGTCTGTGCAACTGCTGTTTTGCTGCACACTTTGCTTTAAAAAACTTGCTTTCTTTCACTACCAGCTCACTCTTGAATTCTTCCCTAAGCAAAGCCAAGAACCCTCCCAGGGTAAGCCCCAATTTTGGGATTTCCTGCATCAGGTCTGGACCTGTTCTATAAAATTGTGAATAGTTGATAATCAATAAAGAAAGTAGCAATTCCCCAAGTATGACCTGTGCTCTCACTGCTTCACTCCCCAATTTTCACAGCTCCAATATTTCTCTCATTACCCAGATCCGATTGTTAGGGGAAATGCTGTTGGTGTTTGTGGCACAGACTTCCAGCATTTGACCATACTTGTTCCCGTGTTTTCCTTGTATGTGTGTTTTTATATCATAAACAAGATACACCATGCTTAGGAGAGTACTGTCAATCTTTCCTTCAAAACAGCAGCACCCTCATATACTGTAAAATGGAATCACATATTAAATATGAGTTTACCTCCAAGTTTACCTGTGCTTCACATGAGAACTTTACTTGCTACCCAATGGTATTGATTTTAAAGTGAAGCTCTCCTTGTTTATTAAATTATGCAGGATAGGCTTCAAAGGGTGCTGTTTTACTGAGACTCAGCCATTTTTCTTTCATACATGTTCTTTGGATTGTTGCAAGCCTCTGGTTAATTTCAGAGTTCTAAGGAAGCAGGTTTTGACAATTACTGTTACTGTTTTCATTGCCTTTGTGAAGGAGAAGATTTTCAGTGTCCTGTCCCTCCATCCCAAGTGCTTCTTTATCATGTTTACTTTTAACAAAAATTTTTCCGGCCTGTTGTTTCCAAATCTTAACTTTTACTCAATTTTATGTGGTTAACTGTCTCTTCAATACTTACTAATACTGTCCAAACCTGAGAAAACCTACATGATCAGCAAACATAATTTAAAAGTTATTGTTGTCATAATAATTATTTTAATACCATTTAAATAACAACTGAATAACAACTGAAATACTTCCAGTTGTTTGATTTACAATGCTGGGAAACAGAGGAACAGTAGTGAGGTGATATATGTGGAAGAAAGTGGACTAATATCAGTAAAGAAAGGAAATTTTAAAAAATTAACAAAGAACCAATAATTATACTCACTCCTATATACATGAATAAGTATAATGAACTTAGTGAAATATATATATATAATTCAGTGTTATATCATTATGTTTAATGAATCAGTATGATGAATATGTATACATAACTGGCTTCTCTCTGCCTAATCTTTAGCAGCCCTTCATCAAGAAGCAAGGTTCATGACAACTACAACTTGTTGCTTTTTCCTCTTTCTTTCTTAGAACGATATTTACACCATATTTACTTCTTTTATTCATTAATCTCAAGGCCAGTAGAGACCTACACAACTTTTCATTGAAAATGTTCAAGTAGTCAAAAAAATTCCCTTAATCAGGCTAAAAGACATTTTGATGCCAAATACTGAAGTGTCAAGACAACTAACATCTGATTCCCCCCATAAATCACTATACCACTCCCCGCCGTCCACCCTGCTGGGTCTAGCTTTGCACTTTTCATCTTTCTTTCCTGACCACTCCTCCATCTCACTGCCCAAATGCTGTTCAAAGGACTAAAAAAGAATACAACACAAAACAGTACATTTTAAAAATGCAGAAATAGGTGATGGCACAAGTATTATCTAGAAAAGCAGGTGCTTTACAGTGTACATGGCACAGTCTCATCATGGGAAGTGTAAAGCATCATCAAGATGTACTTTTCAGTATTGTTTATAATAGGGAAGGAAAACTTAAATTCAAATTCTCATCTGCAGCAAACTGAAAAGATAAATTAGGGCCAAGGATGGAACTCTGGAGTATCTCGAAGCCTTCAAACCACAGTGCTGATGGGAACTCTAGTCCGTGATAACAAAGATGCACTTACTCATTTTCAACATTCAGTACACAGTGGCAGGACCACTTGTGCCAGGCACTGCAACGTGCCCTGAACGGGGTCACAAGACACATGTAGAGTGCCGTTCCACCTGGTCACATTCACTAGGCCAGAGCACACAGTCACAGAATGACGCTATTCTCTGAATCAAAGCCTCATTCTTAAAGAGACAAAATGAAATTATTCCCAAACACTGGAGATTAATTAATACCCAATATTTATTTTTTAAATTTTTTTTTTTTTTGAGACAGTCTCATTTTGTTGCCCAGGCTGAAGTGCAGTGCTGCGATCTTGGCTCACTGCAACCTCCGCCTCCCAGATTTAAGAGATTCTCCTGCTTTGGCCTCCAGAGTAGCTGGGATTACAGGTGCCCACCACCATGCCCAGCTAATTTTTGTATTTTTTAGTAGAGACAGGGTTTCGCCATGTTGGCCAGGCAGGTCTTGAACTCCTGATCTCAGGTGATCCACCCGCCTCGGACTCCCAAAGTGTTGGGATTACAGGTGTGAGCCACCATGCCTGGCCAATATCTAATATTTTTAATCTTTTGCTAAAAATCTCTCTATACATTTAACAGAAGACCATTAATTTTTATATACAATTGATTTGCAATTGTTATTTTCATGTTTTTTTCTAATTAAGAAAGTTTCTGGAAATGTTGTGGTCTTTTTTCCATAAGAATTTTCAAAATCCTGTTCTTACCTGCTCTGCTGCTTGCTTTTTTGCTGGCACTGGTGTCCATGTTAGTGCCCCATGTAACTGTATTTGTCCATGAGTCTTCCCATACATTCCTGTTTCATTCGGATCAAACATGCACGAGTGCTGAGTGGCAAACACCTTCATTATAAAGAAACTTTTCCAGATTCATTTTCCTACAATAAAGGTTTCTTTCTTTTTCTCCCCAGTAGAAGTTTGTTTCCCAATTTCTCCCTGTAGTCAGTGAACACTGGCATGTAACCTTAAATACTGTAAGATTTCACCAAAATGAAGTCATAAAGATAAAAATATATAATGTAAGACTTGTGTGCAGCAGAGGTGCCCCGCCCACTCAGCAAGACTGTACCTGGGGTGCTGATGGGTTGAAGGCCACTCCGGTGACGATGTCTGTGTGCCCAGCCAGCCGGTGAGAAAACGTGCTGGAGCCCATTTCATACATGTAAGCCTACAAGACAAGATGACCAGGTGTGCCATGTTAACTCAGAGTCAGTAATCAGCTATAAGCTACACAGAGCAGAAAGACAGTATATACATTAGTCTATAGATTAGTGTCATTGATGAAATGCAACAGCAACAACCAAGATGGCTGACAAAACGTCATCCAACTTATGGAACTAGCTTTATAAAATAGGCATATTTTCCTCTTCTGTCTTGTAGATTTTTAACATCTTAGTGAACTTATGTCATACTTTTTATTTACATCAAAAGCCTCCATAGTATCCTGTGAACAGTTTTAAATATATGCTTATGTTTGATAACTAATTTTAAGGAAGGAGTATAGATTCTGTAATTCAACCTTACCTTGAATTTCCAAATTGAATGAAGAAATAAAAGATGCACTATTGTCCTCCCCCATAAACTTGATAGCTACATACAATATACTTTCCTTCCTACTCATCAGCTTAGAATTTAAACAATTCAAATACTTAGATGTTTATAGCTGTTGATAAATAAGTTCTTCTCTAATTGTGTATGTGTGTATATATGTATATATGCACACACACACAAACAATTCTGGAAATATACATCCAGAATTGCCATCAAATATTTTATTTCACAGACAAACTCTGTTATCAGATACCATTCTGATAGAATTGAAAGATGAGCTCATCATTAAGTAACAAAGTATATCAACAAATATTTTCAAAAGCCTACTAGTAATAAAGAGCAATGTCACACTGCAGCAGAAGGTGTCAAAGTTGATTCTTTTCCCACAAAAACCTACTATTTTTTTTAATTAAGTGTATTATGTATACTTGAAGTTTGTAACATGATCTTATGGGATCCATACCTACAGATATGAAGATAATAGTACTGATAACTGTAGTGAGGCACATTCGTGTATCTATCATCTCATATCGCTAATTTTATTTGTGACAAGAACAGCTAAAATCTATGTAGCTCACGAAAATCCCTAATATACTATGGTTTCATTACCTTTAGCACTTGTGTTGCATGTTACATACCGGGAATTCTTCATCCTAGCATCTGCTGTTTCATATCCTTTCACCCACATCTCCCTATTTCCTCCCCCTCCCCGCCTATCCCGTTAACCACACTTCCATCATCTATCTTGGTGTCTTTGAGCTCTGGTTAAGACACAGATTTCACACAGAAGTGAGATCCTGCAGCTTTGTATGTGTGTGTGTGTGTGTGTCTGGTTTATTTCACTTAGCATAATGTCCTCCAGGTCCATCCACAGTGTGGCAAATGGCAAGCTCTCCTTTTGAAAAGCTGAATATTCTATTGTGTGTACGTGTGTGTATACACATATGCACACACACTCCTGTATCATATTTTTTATTAATTTGTTCATTGATGGGTTTTTAGGTTGTTTCCATAGCTTGGCTGTTGTGACTAATGCTCAGTGAACATGGGAGGGCAGATGACTTTTGAGATGTTGATTTTCTCTCCTTTGAGTATATACCAGAAGGAGGACCACTGGGTCATATTGTAGTTCTATTGTCAATGTTTTCCATGGCGTTTTCCAGAGTGGCTGCAACAACCTACATTCCTACAAACAGTGCACACAGTTCCCTTTTTTCGCACCCTCACGAACATTTGCTATCTCGTCTTTTTGATAACAGCCATTCTTACAGGTATGAGGTACTAGCTCAGTGGTTTTAATTTGCATTTCCCTTATGATTAGTGATGTGCACTAATCATATATGAAAAGGAGCACCTTTTCATATAGCTTTTTGGCCATTTTTATGTTGTCTTTGGAGAAATGTCTATTCAGGTCCTTTACCCATTTTTTAATCAGGTCATTTGTTTTTCTGCTATTGAGTTGCAAGAGTTCTTTATAAACGTTGGATATTAAACCCTTATCAGATATGTGGTTTGCAAATAATTATTTCCCAGCCCATAGGTTGCTTTTTCATTTAAGAAAAATGAAGTTGGAGGCATCATACTTGATTTAAGATTATATTACAAAGCTATAGTAACTAAAACAATGTGGTACTGGCAGAAAAACAAAAACACAGACCAATTAAACAGAGTATAGAGCTCAGAAATAAATCTAAATATATATGGACAACTAATTTTCAATAAAGCCATCGAGAACATAATCAGGAAAGAATAATCTCTTTAACAAATGGTGTTAGGAAAACTGGATTTCTGCACACAAAATAATGAAATTGGACCTTTATTTTACTATACACAAAAACCAACTCAAAATGGGTGAAAGACCAAAAATCATAAAACTTCTAGAAGAGAACATAGTGGAAAAGCACCTCAACATTGACCTTGGCAATATTTTGAATGTCGCAACAAAAGCTCAGGCTACAAAACAAAAGTAAATAAATGGGACTGCATCAAAGGAGCTTCTGCTCAGCAAATAATCACAAAACAAAAACAAACCATTTTAATGTAAGAATGAGTCCTTTAGATTTAGGCCTTCCCAATTATTCTGTCAATGAGTAAGCAGGTTTTGAAGTAAAGTCTACAAATGAAAGTCTGATACACAGTTGACCATTGAGCAACGTGGTGGCTAGGAGTGCCGGCCCTTCATGCAGTCAAAAATCCACATGAAACTTCTGACTCTCCAAAAACTTTAAACCTACTGTTGACTAGAAGCCTTACCAATAACATAAACAATTACCATACATTTTATATACTATATGTATTAATGGTTTATTCTAACAATACAGTAAGCTGAAGAAAAGAAAATGTTATTTAAAAAATTATCAGGAAGAGAAAATATATTCACTATTCATAAAGGTCTTCATTCTCAACATCTTCATGTTGAGTGGTCTGTGGAGGAGGAGGAGCAGAAGTTGATCTTGCTGTCTCAGTGGCGGCCAAGCCAGAAGAGGTGGAGGAGGTGGAAGGGGATGTAGCAGAAGCAGGCTTGCTTGATCTAACTTTACAAAAACACATCATAATTTCTGCCTGACATTTTTGCTTTTTCATTTCTCTAAACATTTTTCCATACAGTACCAATCCTTTTTCCACCATTTGCTTTTGTTTCAGTGCCTGTATCATAAAAGCATCCATGTTGTGAAAGATGTCAAAAGCATTGAGTCATCAGGATCCTTCTGCCACATTGTCTAATGTCAATTTGTTTCCTGGCACTGCTTCTTCTATGTCTTCTTCCTTATTGTCCGGTATTGGTTTGAATATATTTTCTCTTCCTGACAATTTTTTAAATAACATTCTTTTCTTTAGCTTACTGTATTGTTAGAATAAACCATTAATACATATAGCACATAAAATGTATGGTAATTGTTTATGTTATTGGTAAGGCTTCTCCATCAAGTGGTCTTCTGTTAATTCCTCTGGTGTGGTGTCTGTTAGCTCTTGAATTTCTCCAAGATCCATACCTTGAAACTTTTTTTGCCATAGCCACGATTTCTTCATGATTTCCTTGATTGGCCCTGTCATAAATCCTGTGATGTCATGAACAACTCTGGACAGTTATCTCCAGTGGAAACTGTTTCAGGGCTGATGGTCTGCATGGCTTTTCCTGTAACGCTAATGGCAGCTTCATTGGTGCAGTCTCTCCAGATTTTCATGATGTTCTCTCTATCAAAGTTCTCTTCCATAGCATTAACAACCCTTTCCATAGAGTTCTACGTGTAATAAGCCTCTGATCTAGAGGCTGGATTAGAGGCATTGTTTTGGGGCAAGACCACTTTGACACCTTTGGTGTTAAACTCAGGGGGTTCTGGGTGGCCAGGGGCATTGCATAATACCAAGAGAACTTTAAAAGGCAGTCACTTACTGGCAAGGTACTTTCTGACTTCAGGGACAAGGTATCAAAGGAACCAATCCAGGAAAAGGTTCTCACTGTCCTCCTTTCTTAATAAACAATGAAAAGATTGGCAGGTGATGTCTATCTTTTCCCTTCAAGGTTCAGTTTTATGGATAAGGGCAGTTCTGATCACAAGCTCAGCTGCATTTGCACAAACCAGCAGAGTTGATCTATCCCTTTCCAAGTCCTGGTGCTCCTTCTCTTCCTTACCAATAAATGTCCTTTGTGGAATGTTTTTTCCTAAGAATAGGGCCCAGGCTGAAGTGCAATGGCATCATCTCAGCTCACTGCAATCTCCACCTCCCAGGTTCAAGCAATTCTCCTGCCTCAGTCTCCCAAGTAGCTAGGATTACAGGTGCCCACCACCATGCTTGGCTACTTTTTGTAGTATTAGTAGAGACAGTGCTTCACCATGTTAGCCAGGCTGGTCTCAAACTCCTGACCTCAGGTGATTCACCTGCCTCAGCCTCCCAAAGTGCTGGGATTACAGGTGAGAGCCACCATGCCTGGCCCTCAGTGATTTTCTTAATGCTGTCTGGGAACTCATCTGCTGCCTCTTGGTCAGCTGAAGCTGCTTCTCCTGTTATCTTGAACTTTTAAAGCCAAATCTCTTTCTAAAATTATCAAACCATCCTTCACCTTCCTTTTGCTTTAAGTTGTCAGATAATGACTTCACTTTTTCTTGAATCATATTAGAGTTTATAGGTATGTCTTTCTTATAGCAATACTGTACTCACATAAAAGCTTCATTTGCAATATGAGATTAAAAAGGATTTAACAAAACGTGCTAGGTTTTCCTGCCTGCTGGCGTAGCTGCAGCAGTGGTTTCACGAGTTTTCTTTTGTTACACTATTTCTTACACTGGATTCATTTATCTTGAAATGTCAGCCGACTGACAGCAATTCAGCTTTTTTTGTAAAGTTGTGGCTTTCTCTGCTTCTTGGGAGAAGGTTCAGCATCTCTAGGGGCACTTCCTATGGGCCCCATAGTGTAATTCAAGGTTTACGGTATTATATTAGGCACAATGTAAAATACACAAGAGCCGTAAGAGAACACCTTTTACTGCAACACACAATTTACTGGACAGATGAACAGTTCACGCAGAGGCGATGAGCATCACAGAGCATTTTAAGGGATACCTGCAACTCCTGAGCTCACCACAACAGCTACAGGAGGGGCGATGAAATGAGGACAGTAGTGCTGGATGGACTACAGTTAAATTTACAAAGAGATGATTTAATACTGCATTTCTGCATGTGCTTATGTTTCTCTTGACTAAAAACATGCATACATTCTAATAAAGTTTAACTTTTTGAAAAGATGTGTGCATATTTTATGATAGTAAATGATAAAATAGACTACATATAATTTATGCATTCATGACATATCTTTTTCATGGTTTTTTTCAAAAACCATATACTTTTAGGGTATGTGGTTCATCTGCGAGTTTTTTTCAAATTGTTGAAAATCTCCAAAAATTTTAATATATTTGTTGAAAAAAATCACGTATAAGTGGACCCATGCATTTCAAACCCATGCTGTTCAAGAGTCAGCTGTATTTTGAAGGAAAGTGGGGAAATAAAATGTCTACTTTTTATTTTCTTCTGTCACAAGCATATATTTATTTGAAAAGTATAGATTTGTTTAACTCTGAAAGTTCCTGTGCCATTGCTGCTGGAAGGGGTAGTGTAGGGCCAGGGAATGTGTACTCCTAACACAAGTTCCCAGGTCAGGCTGACGCTGCTGGTCCACGGCACCCAACTTTGGGAACCACTGGGTGAGGGCAACTCTAACATTTGCACAGTTTGTCACTATTTATAAAACACAACTGTTACATAAACCATTTACAATAAGGAGCCAAGGTGCATCCATATTTTATTGAAACTTACATTTTTTATTGAGAAACTCATGACAGGTAAAGAGCACATTACCAGTCTAGCCTGGAGCCTTGGTGCTAAGATTCCAGACTGATTTTTCTGACTACGTTTTTGCTGTTTATTTCACTAGGCTGCCAACGACAACTCCCATTCACACAGGGCTCAGGGCATCCTCAAATTCCCTCTAATTTCACAGGTGTTTCCAAACCCATCTTTGCTTATTTTGCTATTTTTTTCTTCAGGACTGATTTAATATCAAAGGGTTTCTGAGGATCCAAAACTCCTGTCTGTCTGCTGTTTATGTTAAATGGTTAAAGGAAATTATAATGACTGAATCTCTTTTCCATCCATTATTTCCAATAATAAAATACAGAGGTTGACAACAGCAAGTACTTACTGCACACTGACTTTTTGCCAGGCACTCTGATAAGAATTTTATATAAATTTTCTTGTGTAACCCTCTCGACAGCACTATGAAGAAAACACTCTTGTTGTCCCAATTCTATAGACAAGGAAGCCAGGCTGAGGGCAGGCAGCCTTCCGAGGCCTCTCACCTCTGTTGAAAAGCCCTTCCTGAGGTCAACTAGCTTCTATGTGCATGAAACCTCAAAACACACATAGAATGACATAATATAGTGGCAGGAAGCGAAGTAAAACTTATCCAGGGAACAGCCTTTTGTTTCCTGTTCGAGAATGGAATTAAATAAAACACATCTTTTGGTTCAGGGGATTCTTGGGGTTCATGAATTTTCTGATCATAACAACTTTACATGTGAGAGACCAATTTGAAGCCCAAATATCAGAAATATTTTAGTAGATACACAGGTTTCTTATGCTGTGATCCTACACAGTGTCCATAAATACAGAAGGACACTAAGCCCCTTGTATGACACAGAGCAATGGTAATGAACAGCTCTGCAAATGATTCAATGTAACCACAGTTCATGTGTAAAAAAACGTTTTAATTAGTGGTACTCACTTGAGTCATGAAGCACTTCCCCCACCATAGAGAAACGAACTCTGGCTAAGACATATTCAGAAAACAAACAGAACTAGAAATAAAACCTATGTAAGTAAATCCTATGCCAGAACCAAATCAAGAAGGCCTGAGAGAAGCATCAAGAAAAAAGGAAGCAATATTATTCAGGCAAAAGATGAGGATATGGCATAAATCTGTGGGTGCTGGAATAACGCTTGACTGCTTAAAAATGTTTTCACAAAAATCATACGGGACTGAATGTACTACTGAAGAAGGGAAGTGTTTTGGAAAGAGGACTACACCGATTCATTACAACTATTTTGTAATTCTGTTGAGCCGTGTCCTCGAGGATGAAGTTTCTTTCATTTTTCCTTTCACAGAGTTCCTAACATGTGACCTTCATTTCCCTTTACCCAAATTAACCCCACAGAAGAAAGGGGACAAAGAATTACAAACAGAAGTGAGTTCTGCACTTCTGAAACTTGACAATGGTAGTGATGTTTTCCACAGGATAATCAACTATTGTATTATGCTCACTTATTTTGTTTTTGAAAATAATTCCAGAAATGACATTTTCTGAGTATTCTGCACATTTCTTCAGATCACTGAATTTTTAGTTTACAAAACAGTAAACTATTCTCAGAAGACCAAAACTTTCAAGATGTATTAAACTCACACTAAGAAGCTTTGCCTTCTTACAGCAAGGAGCAAAGGCTCTGTTGGAGAATTCCAGATTGTGGCATGCAGAGCCACCTGGCCGCCTGCCACACAAGCAATGGGAGGCGAATGGCATTGCTCGGCACCACCTCATCAGGCTTTAAGGCTGACACACAATCTGCAACTCTTGTCAACCTCCATCAAGGTCTGGCAAAATAAATATGGCACACACAGTAATAAACCCCACCCTTTTCTCTGGCACTTCCTCTTGCAAAGATGCAGCAGAATAGGATACTGGTGTGATACCACCCACTGGTCTAACTAGTAGACAGTGGAAAATGTCTAAGGCAGCAGTAACTTTTTAAGGCCTTGGTATCCCAATATGTCATTCCACATCTATGCTACATTTTCCTTATCCATTCCTCTGTGATGGACATTTAGGGCACTTCCACATTTTGGACATTCTGAAGGGTGCTGCAGTGGCCATGGAAGTGCATGTATCTCTTCGATATACTGATTTCAATTCTTTTGGACAAACACTCAGGAGTTTTTTGTCCTGAGTAAAATCTCAGGATAATGTGGAGTCGACTGGATCATGTGGAGTCGACTCTTTGCTTTGTGATGAAAAACACACCCTTTTCCACAGTGGCTGCCTCATTTTGCATCCCCCCAACAGTGGTCAGGAGCTCCCCTTCTCCACATCTTCATCATCACTCAGTACCACTTGTCTTTCTGATATTCTAATAGGTGTGAGGTGGTATCTCATTATGTTTTTGACATGCATTTTCCTTATGATTGGTGATGTAAGTCCTTTTTCCTGTACCTCTTGGCCATTTGTGTGTGTGTTCTTAAGCAAAATATCTATTATCCAAGCTTCCTTTGGGCCATTATCTTTATCTGATAATTTCATCTACTGATGTCATTTGCTTAAGTCAATTACTGCATCTGAGATTGCAAGACAGTGATTTTCTAATTCTGTCATTCATCCATTCCAGTTGTCTGCAATTCTCTAAGAAGTAACTTTCCCTTACCAAGTAGGGTATCTGGTTTACTTAAAATACAGTCTGAACAGGAAAGACAGACAAATGTTTAATTATTTTACTTTATAAGGCACACTTCTGAGTAAGGGACTGGTGCCCTAGTTACCTCCAATGGGGACCAATGACATTTGGTTTTATGTTTTTGTTTTAGCTACAGCTTTTTGGGGGAAGTATTATCAAATATGATGAGGGTTTAGATATACAGTGTTTGAAGTCAATCACAGTCAGTACTCTTTGGATGCTCAGCTAGCCCTCCTTTGGCTGACAGAATAGGGCACTGGTGTGGTGCTGCCCACTGGTCTAACCAGTAGACAGTGGTACATGCCTCACGCAGCAGTAGCTTTAAGGCCTTAGGAACTGGTTGCTGCCTGTGGCCTTGTTATGACTCCTTCTTTTGATTTCGCCTTTGATTTCTTCTTTCCTCTTTGGCAAAAGATATCCCTGACTCATCTTGTAAGTCTTCTGCCATAGACCTGGAACTAGCTCTCCACCCAGGGAGTTCTGGCTTCTATTAGTGAGGAACGGTATTTAGAGACTGCAAAGGGGATACTGAGGGTTGTCACCGGAACATTGCCGCTTCCAAGAACCTTCCCCAGTGGGAGCTAGGAAATACTGGTATTCATGCACCAGTTCCACATGGTTTTAATCTGAAAGGCTTTCTAACATAGGTTAATGGCTGACAGAGCAAGTTCTCCCCATCATAACGTTCTTTGTTTCAGGGGTATTTTGACCACTGTTACTTGTTGATTCTCCCAAGTAACTTTACAATCAAACAGTACAGCTACAGAAAAACCTACTGGTATTTTGTTGTTGTTGTTGGGGCAGTGTTAAATTTACAAATTGCCTACAGAGAACTGCCTCTTTAAGAGATTAAACCTATCTATCCAAGAACAAGTTACAATTTTGCATTTATTTAAGTCTACACTTCCGGAGGAAAAATAAAATGTTCTTAATGCAGGTTTTGTGGAAAACTTGTTAATACCTGAATGGTTTATCCTTTTGCAGAAATCTTGTTTATCCTTTCTGAGGCTATTCTAAGTGAATTCTCCTCTTCCACTATCACTTTTCAGAGGTTATTGTTTGTATCTCTAAAGATCATTGAATTCCATATATTAGTTTTAACACTACTATTAATCTTACATTTAATTATTTTATTGCCACTAAGTCTCTTCACCTTTCCAGATATGCAATCTTGTCACCTATGAATAAAGACAATTTTAACTGTTCTTTTCAATGGTAATGTCTGTAAGTTCTCCTGTCAAATTTCATAGGGAACTACCTCCAATACCCTGTAAAATAGTCATGGAATTAATGAACATTCTGGCTCTGTTCCCAACCACTTTTCTCAGTAAGATATCAGCTTTTGGGCTGAGATGAGCATTTTATCATTTAAAAGCAGCATTCATGGATTCCTCTTTTACCGGGTGTTTTAGCAGAAATCCAGAATTTTGTTGAAGTAGCTTTCTGCATCCAGGAACATGGTTATAAGAGTATTCTTTTTATATCAGTTAATATTACTAGAGAATTATTAACGGATTTATTCATAGTGAATCATCCTTGCATTCTACGCATAAACCCCACTTAGGCATGATAAATTATTGTTAACACACTATGTTCCCATTTAAGATTTTGAATTAATATTCATAAATATAACTCTTCTCTGAAATTTCGTCAAGTTTTCTATCAGTTATGGATACTTGAAAAAGCAGTCTGATGTCTTATTTCTCTATGCTTTAAAACAGTTAGGTATCTTTAAGACTATTTGATGTTTAAGAGGTTAGTAAAATCCTCTGAGAAAGCACATGGGCCTGGTACTATTTCACAAGGAGCTCTTATAAAATGTTCTCTATTTCTTCTATGAAAAGTGGCCTGTTTAATTTGTTTCTACTTTGGAGGGAAGTCTGATAACTAAATTTCCATAACTCAACTATTTTTATAGAGGCTTTCATATTAATTTGCACAAATTATGAGAACCGGTCTCATGATTTTCAAAATCCTTCTGCTCCATGCTTTTGCCTCCTTCTTATTTCTTAATTATAGATTAAGCTTTCTCTGTTTTTAAAAAAATACTTGCACTGGCTAAAGTTTATTTTGTTGCTTGTGTTTTTAAAAAACTAGTGTTTTGGCAGGCACAGTGGTTCATGCCTGTAATCCCTGCAATTTGGGAGGCTGAGGCAGGTGCATTATTTGAGGTCAGGAGTCCGAGAACAGCCTGGTCAACATGGTGAAATCTCATCTCTAATAAAAACACAAAAAATTAGTTGGGTGTGGTGGCAGGCGCCTCTAATCCCAGCTACTTGGGAGGATGAGGCCAGAGAATCTCTTGAATCCGGGAGGCAGAGGTTACAGTGAGCTGAGATCACACCACTGCGTGCCAGCTTGGGTGACAGAGTGAGAATCCATCTCAAAAAAAAAGAAAAAAAAAATGGGGATCAGGGAAAGATGGCTGACTAGGAACAGCTCAGGATTACAGCTCCCAGTGAAAGTGCAGAGGCTGCTGCAGGTGATCCCCGGCAAGCAGGGCCTGGAGTGGACCTCAGGAGTCCTACAGCAGAGGGGCCAGGCTGTTAGAAGGAAAGCTAAGAAAAAGAAGTAACTTCAGCATCCACAAACTGGAAGTTCACTCAGAGACCCAATCTGAAAGTAAGTAACTACAAAGGCAACAGGTGGATAAACCCACAAAGATGGGAAGAAACCAGCGCTAAAAGGATGAAAACACCCAAAACCAGAACACCTCTCCTCCTAAAAGGGATCACAACTCCTCGCCAGCAAGGGAACAAGGCTGGATGGAGAAGGAGTGTGATGAAATGACAGAATCAGACTTCAGAAGGTAGGTAATAAGAAACTACAGTGAGCTAAAAGAACATGTTCTAACCCAATGCAAAGAAACTAAGAACCTTAAAAAAAGATGTGACAAAATGCTAACGAGAATGGACAACACAGAGAGGAATATAAGTGAATTGATGGAGCTGAAAAACACAACACAAGAACTTCACGAAACATGAACAAGTTTCAACAGCCGAATTGACCAAGCAGAAGAAAGGATATTGGAGGTCGAAGATCAACTCAATGAAATAAAATGAGAAGGCAAGAATAGAGAAAAAAGAGTAAAAAGGAATGAACAAAGTCTCCAAGAAATGTGGGACTATGTGAAAAGACCATAACTACATCTGATAGGTGTACCTGAATGTGACAAAGAGAATGAATCCAAGCTGGAAAATACTTTTCAGGATATTATCCAGGAAAAATTCCCCAACCTAGCAAGGCAGGCCAATATTCAAGTCCAGGAAATACAGAGAACACCACAAAGATATTCCTCAAGAAGAGCAACCCGAAGGCACATAATCGTCAGATTCACCAGGGTTGAAATGAAGGAGAAAATACTAAGGGCAGCCAGAGAGAAAGGTCGGGTTACCTACAAAAGAAAGCCCATCAGACTCACAACAGATCTCTCAGCAGAAACCCTACAAGCCAGAAGAGAGTGGGGGCCAATATTCAACATCCTTAAAGAAAAGAACTTTCAACCCAGAATCTCCTATCCAGCCAAACTATGCTTCATAAGTGAAGGAAAACTAAAATCCTTTGCAAACAAGGAAGTACTCAGAGGTTTCGTCACCACCATACCTGCTTTACAAGAGCTCCTGAAAGAGGCACTAAACATATAAAGGAACAACCAGTACCAGCCACTCCAAAAACATACCGAAGGGTAAAGAGCATTAACACAATAATCTGCATCAACTAAAGAACAAAACAGCCAGCTAGCATCAAATGGCAGTATCAAATTCACACATAACAATATTATCCCTAAATGTAAATGCACTAAATGCCTCAATCAAAAGACACAGACTGGCAAATTGGATAAAAAGCCAAAACCCATCAGTGTGCTGTATCCAGGAAACCCATCTCACATGCAAGGATACTCAAAGGCTCAAAATAAAGGGATGCAGGAAGATTTACCAAGCAAATGGAGAGCAAAAAAAAGCAGGAGTTGCAATTCTCATCTCTGATAAAATAGACTTTAAAGCAACAAAGAGCAAAAGAGACAAAGAAGGACATTACATAATGGTAAAAGGATCAATGCAACAAGAAGAGCTAATGATCCTAAATATATATGCACCCACTACAGAAGCACCCAGATACATAAGGCAAGTTCTTAATGACTTACAAAGAGACTTAGACTCCCACACAATAATAGTGGGAGACTTTAACACCCCATTGTCATTATTAGACAGATCAACCAGACAGAAAATTAACAAGGATATCCAGGACCTGAACTCAGACCTGGAACAAACAAACCTAATAGACGCTTACAGAACTCTCCACCCCAAATCCACAGAATATACATTCTTCTCAGCACCAAATCACACCTACTCTAAAATTGACCACATAATTGGAAATAAATCACTCCTCAGCAAATGCAAAAGAATGGAAATCATAACAAAGTCTCTCAGACCACAGTGCAATCAAGTTAGAACTCAGAATGCAGAAACTAATTCAGAACCGCACAGCTTCATGGAAACTGAACAACTGGCTCTTGAATGTTGACTGGATAAACAATGAAATGAAGGCAGAAATAAAGATGTTCTTCAAAACCAACGAGAACGAAGACACAACATACCAGAATATCTGGTACACATTTAAAGCAGTCTCTAGAGGAAAATATATAGCAATAAGTGCCCACATGAGAAGCAAGGAGAGATCTAAAATTGAAACCCTAGCATCAAAATTGAAAGAGCTAGAGGAGCAAGATAAAAAAAACCTCAAAACCTAGCAGAAGACAAGAAATAACTAAGATCAGAGCAGAACTGAAGGAGATAGAGACACAAAAAACCCTTCAAAAAAATCAATAAATCCAGGAGCTGGCTTTTCGAAAAGATCAACAAAATGGACAGACCACTAGCCAGATTAATAAAAAAGAAAAGAGAGAATAACCAAATGGATGCAATAAAAATCGATAAAGGGGATATCACCACAGATTCCACAGAAATTCAAACCATCATCACAGATTATTACAAACAACTCTATGCACATAAACTAGTAAACCTGGAAGAAATGGATAAATTCCTGGACACTTGCCTCCTCCCAAGCCTAAACCAGGAAGAAGATGAAACCCTGAATAGACCAATAAAATGGTCTGAAGTTGAGGCAACTGTTAAGAGCCTATCACCCAAAAAAAGCCCAGGTCCAGATGGGTTCACAGCCGAATTCTACCAGACATACAAAGAGGAACTGGTACCATTCCTTCTGAAACTATTCCAAACAATACAAAAAGAGGGAATACTTCCCAAATCATTTTATGAGAACAACATCATCCTGATACCAAAACCTGGCAGAGACTCAATAAAAAAGAAAACTTCAGGCCAATATCCATGATAAACATAGATGCAAAAATCTTCAATAAAATACTGGCAAGCGGATTGCAACAGCACATCAAAAAACTTATCCACCATGATCAAGCAGGCTTCATCCCACGGATGCAAGGCTGGTTCAACATACGCAAGTCTATAAACGTAATTCACCACATAAACAGAACCAAAGACAAAAACCACATGATTATCTCAATTGATGAAGAGAAGACCTTTGACAAAATTCAACAGCCCTTTATGCTAAAAACCCTCAATAAGCTAGGTATTGATGGAATGTATCTCAAAATAATAAAAGCTATTTACGACAAACTAACAGCCAATATCATACTGAATGGGCAAAAACTGGAAGCATTCCCTTTGAAATCTGGCTCTACACAAGGATGCCCACTCTCACCACTCCTATTCAATATAGTACTGGAAGTTGTAGCCAGAGCAATCAGGCAACAAAAAGAAATAAAGTGTATTCAAATAGGAAAGAAGGAAGTCAAATTGTCTCTATTTACAGACGACATGATTGTGTATCTAGAAGACCCCATCGTCTCAGCCCAAAACCTCCTGAAACTGATAAGCAACTTCAGCAAACTCTCAGGATACAAAATCAATATGCGAAAATCACATGCATTCCTATACACCAATAACAGACTTAAAGAGAGCCACATCAAGAAGGAACTGCCATTCACAATTGCCACAAAGAGAATAAAATACCTAGGAATACAACTAACAAGGAACATAAAGGACCTCTTCAAGGAGAACTACAAGCCACTGCTCAAGGAAATAAGAGAGGACACAAACAGATGGAGAAACATTCCATGTTCATGGTTAGGAAGAATCAATATCGTGAAAATGGCCATACTGCCCAAAGTAATTTACAGATTCAACGCTATTCCCATCAAGCTACCAATGACCTTCTTCGCAGAACTGAAAAAAACCACCTTAAACTTCATATGGAACCAAAAGAGAGCCCGCAGAGCCAAGTTAATTCTAAGCGAAAAGAACAAAGCAGGAGGCATCACACTACCAGATTTCAAACTATACTACAAGGCTACAGTAATCAAAACAGCATGATACTGGTACCAAAACAGAGATATAGACCAATGGAACAGAACAGAGGTCTCGGAAGCAACGCAACATATCTACAACCATCCGATCTTTGACAAACCTGAAAAAAACAAGCAATGGGGAAAGGATTCCCTGTTTAATAAATGGTGTTGGGAAAACTCGCTAGCCATGTGCAGAAAGCAGAAACTGGACCCCTTCCTGACACCTTACACTAAAATTAACTCCAGATGGATTAAAGACTTAAACATAAGAACTAACACCATAAAAACCCTAGAAGAAAATCTAGGCAAAACCATTCAGGACATAGGCGTAGGCAAGGACTTCATGACCAAAACACCAAAAGCACTGGCAACAAAAGCCAAAATAGACAAATGGGACCTAATCAAACTCCACAGCTTCTGCACGGCAAAAGAAACAGTCATTAGACTGAATCGGCAACCAACAGAATGGGAAAAAATTTTTGCAGTTTACCCATCTGACAAAGGGCTGATATCGAAAATTTACAAAGAACTAAAACAGATTTACAAGAAAAAAACAAACAAGCCCATTCAAAAGTGGGCGAAGGATATGAACAGATACTTTACAAAAGAAGACATACGTGAGGACAACAAACATATGAAAAAATGCTCATCATCACTGCTCATTAGAGAAATGCAAATCAAAACTACATTGAGATACCATCTCACGCCAGTTAGAATGGTGATCATTAAAAAATCTGGAGACAACAGATGCTGGGGGGGGGTGTGGAGAAATAGGAACACTTTTACACTGTTGGTGGGAGTGTAAATTAGTTCAACCATTGTGGAAGACAGTGTGGCGATTCCTTTAGGACCTAGACATAGAAATTCCATTTGACCCAGCAATCCCATCACTGGGTATATATCCAAAGGATTATAAATTGTTCTACTATAAGGACACATGCACACGAATGTTCATTGCAGCACAGTTTACAATAGTAAAGACCTGGAACCAACCCAAATGCCCATCAATGATAGACTCGACAGGGAAAATGTGGCACATATACACCATGGAATATTATGCAGCCATCAAAAATGATGAGTTTGTGTCCTTTGTAGGGACATGGATGAACCTGGAAACCATCATTCTCAGCAAACTGACACAAGAGCAGAAAATCAAACACCACATGTTCTCACTCACAGGCGGGTGTTGAACAATGAGAACACATGGACACAGGGAGGGGAGCACTACACACTGGGGTCTGTTGGGGGGAAATAGGGGAGGGACGGTCGGGGGTGGGGAGGTGGGGAGAGATAGCATGGGGAGAAATGCCAGATATAGGTGAAGGGGAGGAAGGCAGCAAATCACACTGCCGTGTGTGTACCTATGGAACAATCTTGCATGTTCTTCACATGTACCCCAAAACCTAAAATGCAATAAAAAAAAACCCAACAACAATAACAACAAAACTCGTTTTAATATGTTTATTAGTTGTACTGATATTCTGTTTTTTTATTTATCACCTGCTTTTATCTCTATCGATTTATTTTTTCTGATTTGTTATTCCTTTTCTGGCTTTTAGATATTCATTTATTTTTTTCCTTTTTAAAATTGTATATGATACTATAAATTTCCCTCCAAGAACTGGTTTATGGAAACAGCATTATTTTCAAGATATTCAACACTTTCATATTTTGTTTATCACCTTTAAAGAGTTGCTTAACAGAATATTAATATGTACATGAATAAACTTTTTGTTTTTAAAATTTGTACTTTGATTGCATTATAGTGAGAGAATGATAATTTTTTTGTTCTTATTTTAATTTCTTGAGCTTTTCCATATGGATTCATTTATAGTCATTGTTCATAGATGTTTGATGTGCACTTGAAAATAAGACATCTTTCTTGTTGGCAGATGAACATTGCTATGAAGATGTTTCCTATAACCTTATAATTTCTGTGCACTTGACCTGCCACAGACTGAGACAGACACGTTTGTCTCCATTATTAATGTGTGGCTACTTATTATTTGGTTCTTATGGTTTCCACCTTGTGAAATTTATCTTCTTCAAGGGTTAAATATTAACATATATTGTATTTTTGATGTAAATTTTAGCTTTGGAATCATAAGTATCTTTGTCTTGTAATTTTTTGGTTGAATTGTGCTTTGTGTGACATTAAAATCACATAATCTGCTTTATTTTTATTTTCATTTGCCTGGTATACATTTCATATCTCTTCTCTTTATCCTTTCTGGATCACTGTGTCTTAAGGCATCTCCTATATTCAGCATGGACTCAGATTTTTTCCACATCTGTAAAATCCAATCTGAAAGTTTTTTTCTTTTTTTCATTAAACATTGATATCAGCCAGGCATGGTAGCTCAGGCCTGTAATCCCAGCACTTTGGGAGGCTGAGGCTGAAGGCTTGAGGCCAATTGTTTGAGAACAGCTTGGACAACACAGTGAAACCTCATGTCTATAAAACTAAGAAGCCAGGCCAGGCGGCATGTGCCTGTAGTTCCAGCTGTGTGGGAGGCCGGGGAAAGGGGATGGATTGAGCCCAGAAGTTCAAGTTCATAGTGAGCCATGATCATGCCACTGCAGTTCAGCCTGGGCAACAGAGCAAGACTCTGTTTCAAAAATAAACAACAACAACAAAGACGTCAATATGACTGACATTTTCATCATATTGTTTTATACTTAATTCTATTTAATGTATGGTACTTTATGGTCTATTTTATTTGTTCTATCTGGATATTTCTTTGGGTACTTAAAAATGGCATAATTATTGTTTCAGCAGTTATCTTTTATTAAAATCTTTATACAAAACTCTCGGTCTACTCCTGTATAAGACAATGTATGTTAGCTCCCTACTATGCCCAATAGTGAGGTTGTCTAGCAACTATTCTTCCATCTCTCTTCCTCTACATCCAATTTTAGTCATAATTATCTTAATATTTATACTCTTAATTACCTTTAAGGGTTTACAGTTCTATTGTCAGTTTCAACTGATCTCTTAATTAACATTTGCAAGAAGAATCAAGAGACTTACTCTACTTTCTATATATATTCTCACATTTCCCATTTTTGTACTATTAAACTCCAACAGATAGAACATTTACAGAGTATTCTGGTACCTTCATTCCCATATTTTGATCTTACATAGTTAAACATATTCACTGTTCACCTGGAACCTTTTGCTGAAACTTCTTCAATCTTATCTCGGTTTAATTTTATTTATTTATTTATTTTGAGACAGTCTCACTCAGTCACCCGGGCTGGAGTGCAATGGTACAATCTTGGCTCACTGCAATCTCCGCCTCCCACGTTCAAGTGATTCTCCTGCTTCAGCCTCCTGAGTAGCTGGGATTATAGGTGTGCACCACCACACCTGACCAATTTTTGTACTTTTAGTAGAAATGGGGTTTTACCATGTTGGTCAGGCTGGTCTCGAACTCCTGACCTTGTGATCCACTTGCCTCAGCCTCCAAAAGTGCTGAGATTACAGGCATGAGCCATTTCACTCAGCCTTACCTTCATTTTATAAAGCTTTTTTATTCAATATAACTCAAGCAAACACCATTCAGTTCTGGCAGATTCACAACTGTGTGTCTGGTTTTATACTCAAGAAACAATTTAGCTAGATAGTAAAATTTTTGACTCAGATTCTCTTTTTGAGTATGTTAAATATGTTCTTCCCAATGTTTTTTAACAAGAAAAAATGATGATTTACAAAAGTTCAATCCAAGCTGATACTCTTTCCCTTATAAGCATTTGAACATGTTCATGGATCCACAAAGGTGTTTTATTGTTAATGTTTATAGTCAAATAGATTTATTAAGCTATATTTCTTTGCAAACTAGTCTGAGTCAGTTTTCCCAGGCATGTATTCAATATTTAGATTTAACTAAATTTTTTTAAATTTAGGAAATATATTTTTGTATTTTTAAAAAAATATTTATTCTGTTTAATACCTGTTTTAAAAATTTATCCAGGGACTCATTTATATGCAGGTTGAATTTCTTTTGCCAAACTTCTATATCTACCCTTTCATCCTGAATTTCTTTTATCATTTTCTTTATTTGCTTTTCTCATTGGTATCCTTTTTCCCTATTGTGCTCTCTGGAGAATTTGCCTTCTATTGTATTCCTTTTCATTTGGTCTTTATTTCTGAATTTTTTTCTAATGCTTTCCTAACTTCCATCAGTTCTAATTTCATATATTCCTGTTGTCTAGCAATTCCTGATGTTTTATGTGTTTTCTTAACTTTTTAAAGCTAATTTGCAAATATATCATTAGTTTTCACTTCTTTAGAAGACAAATTTTTCTGGTGTAGTCTTGCTGTCTGTGAGAATATTGGTTCATTCTCATTTTTTTTTTTTGTATTATAAAAAGGACTGTGATATCCAGAAGTTGTATGACACAGAAAGTAGTATATATAGAAAAAAATAGAGAGAGAAGGTAGATAGGCAATTTGAAGGCACGTTATAAAAGTCCTTTTAAGCCACACATAAGATCTTGGCTCTACATAGAGAACTGGCAGAATATTGTAAACACATAGTATTTACAAAGAAAAGTGTAATAGTATTTACATGAAAAAGTGTCATGATCATCAATAATCTGTTTTCTTTCTAGTCATTAACAGAAGTTTGTTAAAGTCTTCCATGATGATTGAGGATACTTCTTTTTCTTCTTAGAGTTATATCACTTTTACTTTATATATTTTGAAACTATGTTATTGGGTGCACACAGGTTTATGACATTTTCTACACAGATTGGCATCTTTGTCATTATTAAATGTCCCTCATTATTTCTAGTAATGCATTAAGACCCCAAATCTACTTTACACTAAAGTTATCATATGAGCTTTATTTCCCATCCTCCTCCTTTCAACATTTCTGTCTTTACAGTTTTAATTTCAAATGATATATCTTTCAGTTCTAGAAAATTCCAATTATGTGATAAAATTATCCACCCTTATATCTATGGTCTCTGACTTGTACTCTATTTCCTTGTATATATTAATTACGGTTATTTTTAAATTCTTGTCTGCTAAGTCCAATATCTGGGTCACCCATAGTATTGTTTCTATTATTTTTTTCTCATTTTTTTGCTCTATCTCTTGACATATTTATAATTTTTGACTGAAAGCTGAATACTACGTATAAAAAAAATTCCTGAAGCTCAAAATTATGTTACTGTACTCCAGAAAGGTGGGCAGATGAACAGAAGACTTCCTTACTATAAACAGAGTTGAGCAGACTCAAGGCTGGATTGCGGCTTCGGTCAGATTCCATTAACTCCTGGTTTATCCGGGGGTAAGCTAAGGCGTCCATTGGGAACTCCCACCCCACTAGCAGATACTGACATCTAATATTTGTATCCTCAGCCCTGAAATATTGTTAAACCCCCCCCACTCTGCTTCTAAAGGTTTTCTGCTGAGCTTATCAGTTTCTTGCCCTCCTTAGCTCCAGAATTGAATAAAATATGTTGACAGGAATAATGGTAGTGTCAGGCATGGCACTTGACCTTCCATGGCCCTAAAGTTTTCAAGTTTTTATCTCTACATCCCTGCAATATCAAAAAAAGTCTGCCAATTTTTATACACAACTTCACCTCTTACCCTTCATACACACCGAGAGAGAGAGAGAGAGAGAGAGAGAGAGAGAGAGAGAGCGAGCGCTGCATCCCTCTGTATGGCCTTTGCCTGAAACATAGGTATCTTCTCCTTGTGGGCAAACTCCTTCAGAGAAAAAGTAGCTGCAAAATGTCAGCTGCCCCCTTGCATCTCACACCCTAGTTAAACCTAGTTTTGTGTAGTAGTTCTGATAGGCACTCTAGTCAGTTCTAAGCTACTCCACCATAGCCGGTGCTGAGCCTGAATATGAAGAAGATAATTTTGGAAACAGTATAGAAAAAGAGAATTTAGTAATGGAGACCAGTTAATATTTATCAGGCAAGAGAACATGCAAGTCTGGACTAATTAAATGATGAGAAATAAGAGATGTTTCAAAGCACCGGAATATAGAGTTGGAGAATTTCAAAGGCCAAGTCCATTTTAAGGGTAAGAGAAACTATAATGAACAATGTTATTTTAATTGATCATGTTTGGGATTCACTGAAAGCTTTGACTCTGAAATTGTGTATCTTTTACTTGAGAATTTTTCTGTCACTGTTTTTTCAAATGTTTTTTTCTGCAGTATTTAAAGTCACAAAGATGTGTGTTGTCTATGCAGAGGACACATAATGAATAGGTAAATAATTCTGGACTTAAATCTCAGTGCAGCACTCATCTCCAAAAATAGTTGTCTTCATTTGAAATACATTAGTTTATTCCAGTGGTCTTTATCTTATCCTTCATAGTCGTTAGGAAGCAACTATATTCAGTATTAATTAAGCAAATACACATTTCTGTGATTTATTTTTTACTCTAATTGATCAACACTAAAAGGTCTCAAATAAAACGTCCAAGAGAATCTAGAAGGTGTGTGATATTATTTAAGAAGCCTGCTTGAAATGTACAGGTATATTAATTTTACCTTTGCCTTATTTGTGAATAAGAGGAAAAGCAAGTATTGATATCTGCTGAGTCAACATAAGAAGATATCCTGATAAAAAAAGTTTTACTAAAATAGACATATAATATTGTTAATGATAAAAACAGTATTTTTATTCTTGCAAAATAAATAATTTATTAATTATTCCACTTTAAATGTACCATTTGTAAGGAACACTCAGTGCCATCCTCATTTCGTTTTCTCCTGTTCAGTCCTCAGCTACCTGCTCATCTTCTGAGGCCTCTGTTCATCACTGATTATTCCAATCTTTGCTGCTGCCACAGCCTGTTGAATCTTTCCCCTTCACTGAGCTGCAGCTTTCCTTGGCCCTCACAGGAACCCCCACTTCCATTTTCCTCTAGAATCTTTTCCTTCTGTTTCTCCCCACTGGCTTCAACTGTCAAGGTTCTCCGGAATTCTACTCACTACCTTTTGGTTTACTCATTGTACCCACTCTTCATGGGCATCTTATTTATTACTAACACTTCACTAGTGTTAGTAATAAATCTCTATACTGATCATTAGTCTTTATCTGTAGAGTTTTGATTTACATTCCCAACTTTACACCTGCCTATTTCAACAGCGAATGGAATGACTTCAGATTTCTCATTAAAAACAAATACAGCCAGAAGCCAGTGACATAACATGTTTAAAGTGATGTAAGAACTGTCAAGTCAGAATTCCAGCCACAGTGAAAACATGTTTTAGCAGTGAAAGCAAAATAAAGATAATGTACGATGAAAGAAAACTAAGGGAATTCATAGCCAGTAGAAATGCATAAAAACAAATGCTAAAAAAATTCTCCAGGCCAAAAAGAAAAACTATACTAATGTTAAATGGAAACTTGAAACTTAAGGGATGAAGAAGAAAGCAGAAATTGGTAAGTGTCTAAATGAATATATTACACTATTATTTTCCTCTAAAGTCCTTTAAAATATGTATAATTGTTGAAATATTAAAAAGTATAACATTTTGTGATGGAGTTCTGAACACATGTAGATGTAATACCTATGACAGCTACAATACAGAATGGGAAGGCTACAGGGACCAATTTGGTGTTAAGGTCTTCAATTTCACTAGAAATCAAGAACAATCTCTAAGAAGACTAACAAGACATTAGGCATATGTATTGTGATCTCCAGAACCACCACACATACATGTACACAGCACTGTACAAAGAGATATGGTTTTAAAATACATAAATTAGGCCAGGCGTGGTACCTCACACCTATAATCCCAGCACTTTGGGAGGCCGAGGAAGGCAGATGGCTTTAGGTCAGGAGTTCGAGACCAACCTGGCCAACATGGTGAAACCATGTCTCTACTAAAAATACAAAAATTAGCGGGGGCGTGGTGGCACACGTCTGCAGTCCCAGCTACTTGGGAGGCTGAGGCAAGTGAATCACTCGAACCCACGAGGCATATGTTGCAGTGAGCCAAGATCGTGCCACCGCACTCCGGCCTAGGCGACAGAGGGAGACTTCATCTCAAAACAAACAAAACAAAACAAAGATAAATTAAAAGAGAATTCAAAAAGTATTAATCTAAAAGGGGACAGGAAAAGTGAAAGAGGAAGCAAACAAAAAAATAGTAGGCTACATTCAAATGTACCAATAATTACATTAAATACAAAAGGACTAAACACACCAATTAAAGAGAATTTGTCATATTAATTAAAAAATAAAACTTAACTTAGGCTTTCTATTAAGAAAAGCAAAGTTAAATGTCATGACATGGATAAATCAAAGTTTAGAGGAAGATATACCACATAAACACTAATAAAATAAAAGCTTGAGTGACTGTATTAATATCTAAGTACACTTCAGAACAGATAAAATCCATTGAAATACACAAATTTTAGTTCATTTAATTTTTTAAATTATCAGAAAAATGTATCGCATAAGTGCTATGGATTAAAGGTAACCCCAAGTGTATTTGTTAAAACCCTAAACCCCTATGTGATCACATTTGGAGGTGTGGCTTTTGAAAGGTAATTAGATTTAGATGGGGACATGACAGAGTGGTCTCCAGGATGGGATTAGGGCCCTTATAGGAAGAGGACATGTAAGGACATAGGAGAAGATAGCCATCTGCAAGCCAGGAGGAGAGCCCACACCAGGAACAGGCAGGCACCTTCATCTCGGACTTGCAGCCTCCAGAGGCTTGATAAATAATTCCTGTTGTTTAGGCCACCCAGTATTTGGAATTTTGCTATGGCGGCCTGAGCCGAATGAGTGAGCTGTGCCAGCTATGAATTCTCTTAGTTTTCTTTCATCATAGATTATTTTGCCTTTGTTCCTAAAGTATATTTTATGTGCATGGAATTCTGACTTGACAGTTCTCATAGCACTTTAAAAATGCTGTTTCACCATTTTCTGGCTGCATTTGTTTCTAATGAGAAACTGGAATTCACACCAAATGAAGAAATATGCCTCTAGTGTGCTACCTATTCCAGTGACCTACCTATATTGAGAATTGCACTCACATATATGTTGAACATAAAAAATGGTGACCAAAAAATTTCAAGAAAATTCAATGTACACAGTTCACTTACATTTGGCTCCTAAAGGAATCATGCATACTTAAGAAATCTCATTAATTTCCTGGGCAACATACAGGGAGTGCTCAAGTCTTTGAAACAAATGAAAGCCAGGAAGATATCATAGGCAATAGGAAGTTCCAAAAGAGAAGTAGATTTGATGAGTAGATTTGAATTGGTAGAAATCTTGGGTACATGACTGGATACAGAGAAAAAATTAGAGGAAAAAAAAACAAAAATTCCATCATTTTGTTGTTGGTGGTGGTGGGGGCTGGTGGGAGGGATGTTCAAAATTGCAAAAAAGTCACTTATTGTCATGTACATCCAAATGGTGGCAAACTGGCAATACTGTTAAATAAAAGTTGCTTAATTTAACCTTTAGAATTGCTTTAATAAATCTTGAAATAACTTATTGGCTGCATGGTAGTTATGTTCTATAACGCATTGTTTTCTTTGAAAAACAAAAACACAGGTGTCCATTTCTAAACATTTTTCAAATGGTAACACCACTGTGTTCAGAGAGGAGCACCAATATCAGCCACAGCAGAGGCTGAGGATGGCAGAGTGGCATGTTTACTTAATCATAAACTAGCAAAATTTTAGAATAACTTTTCCTATTTTCCATAAGAAAATGTTTCAATGTTCTTAAATTTAATTCTTGCCAGTTAAATTGAATAAGAAAAAAAAGTTTAGAAAATAAAACTGTCTCTCAGATCAACTGTAATTTTTTTCCAAATAAACTTTATGATTCTCTTCAATTTTTGGAATGTCCTCATACGTTATTTTTATACCCTCAGGCCGCTATAGCAAAATACTATAAGCTCAGTAGCTTATAAACAACACACATTCATTTCTGAAAGCTGGGAAGTCCAAGGTCAAGGTGCCAGTCAATTTGGTGTTTGATGAGGATGGAATCTCTGGTTCACAGACAGTGCCTTCTCCCTGTGTACTCAGGTGGTGGAAGAGATGAGGGAGCTCTCTGGAGGCTCTTTTATAAGGGACTAATTCCATCCATGTGGGTTCCTCAAGATCTAATCACCTCCCAAAGACCTCATCTCCTCTAATACCATCATCCTGGGATGAAGGTTTCCACATGGGAATTTGGAGGGAACACATACACCCATATTCTGTTTTTAGAGAAGCCTTATAGACCAGTGACAAAGTGAACTGTCTGTAAGGCTTAAAATATTTTCAAGTCATAACCCCCAGTACCTATGAATGTGATCTTACTTGGAAATAAGATTTTTGCAGATGTAATTAACTTAAGGGTATTCAGATCAGCTTGGATTTAGGGTGGGCTATAAATCCACTATCAGTGTTGTCTTGGTCTGTTTTGTGCTGCTATAACACAATACCTCAAACTGGGTAATATACAAAGAATAGAAATGTATGTTCTTACAGTCTTGGTGGCTGGAAAGTCCAAGGTCAAAGAGCCAAAATCTGGCAAGGCCTCCCTTCTGCATAATCAAACAGCAGAAGGCGAAAGGGCCTAGAGGCAAGAGGGGACACACTCGACCTTTGTAAGGACCCCCCTTCTCATGGTAATTGCATTCATCCTTGCAGGAGGGCCAGCCCTCAAGGCCTAATCACCTCTTAAGGGTCCCGTCTCTGAATACAATACAATTTACAATGGCAAGTAAATTTCAACACAAGCTCTAGAGGAGACATTCAAACCTAGCTAGTGTTTCCCAAGAGAAAGAACAGGGAGACCAGTGACACACAGAGGAGGAAAGGCCACTTGGAGACAGAGGCAGAGGCTAGTGTGATGCAGCCACACACCAGGGAATCCCAGGGACTGTGGCAGCCACAGAGGCCAGGGAAGCGTGGAAGTTTCCTCCCTCAGACCCAGCAGAAGGGGCCAGCCCTGCTGACGCTTCCATCTCACACTTCTGGCCTCCAGAGCTGGCAGAAAATAAATGTTTTTTTTAATTCTTTTCCTGGTTAGGATTTTAAAATGCTGGTTACTGCCAGTGCTCATTTAACTGAAGCAAATCTGACTGATTTTCAATGTGAAAATAAAATATAAAAACTGTTCTTGAAGTTATTTCCAAACAGAACCAACATCAGAATCATCTGAATTATCAGAATCATCTATTTCAGAAAACTGAGATTCATTAAATGAATCTTAGCCAATAACTATTCAGGAAAGATATAAACATGACACATAGAAATGCTACATTTTTGATCCAAGATGGCCGATTAGGAGCAGCTCAGGATTGCAGCTCACAGCGAAAGTGCAGAGGGTGAGTGGATGCCGCATTTCCGGATGGATTTTTATTGCCCATGGACCAGGAGATTCCCAGGTGGAGGAGTCCAATGGGTTGCCAGCGCAGCTGTTTTGGCCAGCATGGCTGTGTTGGCCGGCGCCCTGGCACAGAGGTTCTCTGTACAAAATACACGGGTCTGGGTGCCGTTTTAGCTGGCGATTGGAGCTCCTGGGAGACAGAGTTGCCCATTCAACTGATATAAAAGGGGAATGAAATGGGGAGCCAGGCCAGGAGATTTCTGGGCAAAAAAGCACCACGAATCTCAGCGCGGCTGTTTCGGCCCCTGCAGTGGGTTGTCACATGGGAAATCACACAGATTCCGGCGCCTTTTTAACAGGCAACTGGAACACCTGGGAGACAGACTCGACCGTTCAACTTAAAAAAAAAAAAAAAAATGCTCTGAGGCAGGGACACCGGTGATCAGGCTTGGCTGCTCCCACCCCCACACAAAAAACAGCAATCCAAAATGCTCTGGATTGAGAGTTTCACAATAAGCACAGCTGAACCCAGGACGGTCCAGCTCTGTGGGAGAGGGAGTCTGCCATTACCAAGGCAGTCCACCATTATGGAGGTAGTCTGCCATTGCTGAGGCAGCCCGCCATTGCCGAGGCAGCCCGCCATTGCCAAGGCAGCCTGCCATTACAGAGAGAGTCCGCCATTATAGAGGTGGGCCACCATTGCCAACACAGTTCTAACTATACCCATATAAACAGGACTTCAGGGAAGTTCACATGGCAGCTGCGTGGAGCCCACAGCAGCTTAGCAAAGCCTCTGCAGCAGACAGTGACTAGGCTGCCTCCTCACTGGGCAGGGCAGCCCTGAAAAAAGCCAGCAGCACAACAGAAACTCATAATTAAAGCCCTAACTCCATGGGACCGAGCACCTGGGAAAGAAAAAGGCAGGGGCGGTTATGAGTACTGCTGCAGCAGACTTAAATGTACCTGCCCAGTAGTTCTGAATGAACGAGGGAGCTCACAGCTCAGCACCTGAGCTCCCATAAAGGACAGACTGTTTCCCCAAGAAGCTCTCTGACTGCCATATATCCAAAGAGTCACTTCATAAAGGAGACCTGAGACTGACGTCTGGTGGGTATCCTTCTGGGACAAAGATAGCAGAAGAAGAAACTGGCAGCAACCATTACATTCTGCATCCTCTGCAGGTGATCCCCAGGCAAGCAGGGCCTGGAGAGGACCTCAGCAGTGCTACAGCAGAGGTGCCTGACTGTTAGAAGGAAAACTAAGAAACAGAAAGAGATAACTTCATGATCAACAAACTGGACATCCACTCAGAGACCCAATCTGAAAGTTAACAACTACAAAGACAACAGGTGGATAAATCCACAAAGATAGAAAGAAACCAGCGCAAAAAGGATGAAAACACCCGAAACCAAAATGCCTCTCCTTCTATAAGGGATCACAGCTCCTCACCAGCAAGGGAACAAGACTGGATGGAGAATGAGTGTGATGAACTGACAGAATCAGGCTTCAGAAGGTGGGTAATAAGAAATTTCTCGGAGCTAAAAGAATATGTTCTAACCCAATGCAAAGAAACTAAGAACGATGAAAAAAGATTTGATGAAATGCTAATGAGAATAAACAACTTAGGAATATAAGTGAATTGACGGAGCTGAAAAACACAACACAAGAAATTCGTGAAGCACACACAAGTTTCAACAGCCAAAATGACCAAGCAGAAGAAAGGATATAAGAAGTTGAAGTTCAACTCAATGAAATAAAACGAGAAGGCAAGATTACAGAAAAATTGGTAAAAAGGAATGAACAAAGTCTCCAAGAAAAATAGGACTATGTGAAAAGACCTGATCTACATTTAATAGGTGTACCTGAATATGACGGAGAAAATGAATCCAAGCTGGAAAATACTTTTCAGGATATTATCCAGGAAAAATTCCCCAACCTAGCAAGGCAGGCCAATATTCAAGTCCAGGAAATACAGAGAACACCACAAAGATATTCCTCAAGAAGAGCAACCCGAAGGCACGTAATCGTCAGATTCACCAGGGTTGAAATGAAGGAGAAAATACTAAGGGCAGCCAGAGAGAAAGGTCGGGTTACCCACAAAGGGAAGCCCATCAGACTCACAGCAGATCTCTCAGCAGAAACCCTACAAGCCAGAAGAGAGTGGGGGCCAATATTCAACATCCTTAAAGAAAAGAACTTTCAACCCAGAATCTCCTATCCAACCAAACTAAGCTTCATAAGTGAAGGAAAACTAAAATCCTTTGCGAACAAGGAAGTACTCAGAGATTTCATCACCACTGGACCTGCTTTACAAGAGCTCCCAAAAGAGGCACTAAACATATAAAGGAATAACCAGTACCAGCCACTCCAAAAACATACTAAAAGGTAAAGAGCATCAACACAATCAAGAATCTGCATCAACTAAAGAACAAAACAGTCAGCTAGCATCAAAATGGCAGTATCAAATTCACACATAACAATATTATCCCTAAATGTAAATGGACTAAATGCCCCAATCAAAAGACACAGACTGGCAAATTGGATAAAAAGCCAAAACCCATCAGTGTGCTGTATCCAGGAAACCCATCTCACATGCAAGGATACTCAAAGGCTCAAAATAAAGGGATGCAGGAAGATATACCAAGCAAATGGAGAGCAAAAAAAAGCAGGAGTTGCAATTCTCATCTCTGATAAAATAGGTTTTAAAGCAACAAAGATCAAAAGAGAAAAAGAAGGACATTACATAATGGTAAAGGATCAATGCAACAAGAAAACAGGAAGAGCTAACAATTCTAAATACATATGCACCCAATACAGGAGCACCCAGATACATAAAGCAAGTTCTTAATGACTTACAAAGAGACTTAGCCTCCCACACAATCATAGTAGGAAACCTTGACACCCCATTGTCAATATTAGATCAACAGGACAGAAAATTAACAAGGACTTGAACTCAGACCTGGACCAAGGAAACCTAATAGACATTTACAGAACTCTCCACCCCAAATCCACAGAATATACATTCTTCGCAGCACCACATCGCACATACTCTAAAATTGACCACATAATTGGGAGTAAATCACTCCTCAGCAAATGCAAAAGAACGGAAATCATAACAAACAGTCTCTCAGACCACAGTGCAATCAAGTTAGAACTCAGAATTCAGAAACTAACTCAGAACCACACAGCTTCATGGAAACTGAACAACTGGCTCTTGAATGTTGACTGGATAAACAATGAAATGAAGGCAGAAATAAAGATGTTCTTCGAAACCAACATGAATGAAAAAACAATGTAACAGAATCTCTGAGACACCTTTAAAGCAGTGTCTAGAGGGAAATTTATAGCAATAAATGCCCACATGAGAAGTGAGGAAAGATCTAAAATCGACACCCTATCATCAAAATTGAAAGAGCTCGAGGAGCAAGATCAAAAAATCTCAAAACCTAGCAGAAGACAAGAAATAACTAAGATCAGAGCAGAACTGAAGGAGATAGAGACACAAAAAACCCTTCAAAAAATCAATAAATCCAGGAGCTGGTTTTTTGAAAAGATCAACAAAATAGACCACTAGCCAGATTAATAAAAAAGAAAAGAGAGAAGAATCAAATTGATGCAATAAAAAAATGATAAAGGGGATATCACCACAGATTCCACAGAAATACAAACCATCATCAGAGATTATTAGAAACAACTCTATGCACATAAACCAGTAAACCTGAAAGAAATAGATAAATTCTTGGTCACTTGCATCCTCCCAAGGCTATATCAGGAAGAAGTCAAAACCCTGAATAGAACAATAACAAAGTCTGAAGTTGAGGCAGCAATTAAGAGCCTGCCACCCAAAAAAAGCCCAGGTCCAGATGGGTTCACAGCTGAATTCTACCAGACATACAAAGAGGAGCTGGTACCATTCCTTCTGAAACTATTCCAAATAATCCAAAAAGAGGGTATCCTTCCCAAATCATTTTATGAGAACAACATCATCCTGATACCAAAACATGGCAGCGACTCATCAAGAAAAGAAAACTTCAGGCCAATATCCATGATGAACATAGATCCAAAAATCTTCAATAAAATACTGGCAAACTGACTGCAACAGCACATCAAAAAGCTTATCCATCATGATCAAGCAGGCTTCATCCCGGGGATGCAAGGCTGGTTCAACATACGCAAGTCTATAAACGTAATACACTACTTAAACAGAACCAAAGACAAAAACCACATGATTATCTCAATTGATGAAGGCCTTTGACAAAATTCAACAGCCCTTTATGCTAAAAACCCTCAATAAACTAGGTATTGGCGGAACATACCTGAAAATAATAAAAGCTATTTATGACAAACCAACAGCCAATATCACACTGAATGGGCAAAAACTGGAAGCATTCCCTTTGAAATCTGGCACTAGACAAGGATGCCCTCTCTCACCACTCCTATTCAATATAGTATTGGAAGTTCAATCCAGAGCAATCAGGCAAGAAAAAGAAATAAAGGGTATTCAAATAGGAAAGTAGGAAGTCAGATTGTCTCTGTTTGCAGACGACATGATTATATATCTAGATGACCCCATCATCTCAGCCCAATATCTCCTGAAACTGATGAGCAACTTCAGCAAAGTCTCAGGATACAAAATCAATGTACAAAAATCATAAGCATTGCTATATGCCAATAACAGACTTAAAGAGAGCCACATCAAGAACTAACTGACATTCACAATTGCTACAAAGGGAATAAAATACCTAGGAATACAACTAACAAAGGATATAAAAGACCTCTTCAAAGAGAACTACAAACCACTGCTCAACGAAATAAGAGAGGACACAAACAGATGGAAAAGCATTCCATGCTTGTGGTTAGGAAGAATCAGTATCGTTAAAATGGCCATACTGCCCAAAGTAATTTACAGATTCTACGCTATCCCCATCAAGCTACCAATCACCTTCTTCACAGAACTGGAAAAAGCACCTTAAACTTCATATGGAACGAAAAGAGAGTCCACATAGCCAACTCAATTCTAAGCAAAAAGAACAAAGTGGGACACATCACGCTTCCAGACTTCAAAATATACCACAAGGCTACAGTAATCAAAACAGCATGGTACTGGTACCAAAACAGACATATAGACCAATGGAACAGAACAGAGGCCTTGGAGGCAACACCACACATCTACAACCATCTGATCTTTGACAAACCTGAAAAAAACAAGCAATGGGGAAAGGATTCCCTGTTTAATAAATGGTGTTGAGAAAACTGGCTAGCCATGTACGGAAAGCAGAAACTGGACCCCTTCCTGACACCTTACACTAAAATTAACTCCAGATGGATTAAAGACTTAAACATAAGACCTAACACCATAAAAACCCTAGAAGAAAATCTAGGCAAAACCATTCAGGACATAGGCGTAGGCAAGGACTTCATGACCAAAACACCAAAAGCATTGGCAACAAAAGCCAAAATAGACAAATGGGACCTAATCAAACTCCACAGCTTCTGCATGGCAAAAGAAACAGTCATAAGAGTGAATGGGCAACCAACAGAATGGGAAAAAATGTTTGCAATCTACCCATCTGACAAAGGGCTGATATCCAGAATCTACAAAGAACTAAAACAGATCTACAAGAAAAAAACAAGCAAGCCCATTCAAAAGTGGGTGAAGGATATGAACACACACTTTACAAAAGAAGACATACATGAGGCCAACAAACATATGAAAAAATGCTTATCATCACTGGTCATTAGAGAAATGCAAATCAAAACTACATTGAGATACCATCTCATGCCAGTTAGAATGGCGATCATTAAAAAATCTGGAGAAAACAGATGCTGGAGAGGATGTGGAAAAATAGGAACACTTTTATACTGCTGGTGGGAGTGTAAATTAGTTCAACCATTGTGGAAGACAGTGTGGCGATTCCTTTAGGACCTAGACATAGAAATTCCATTTGACCCAGCAATCCCATTACTTGGTATATATCCAAAGGATTATAAATTGTTCTACTATAAGGACACATGCACACGAATGTTCATTGCAGCACTGTTTACAATAGCAAAGACCTGGAACCAACCCAAATGCCCATCGACGATAGACTGGATAGGGAAAATGTGGCACATATACACCATGGAATATTATGCAGCCATCAAAAACGATGAGTTCATGTTTGGATGACTCTGGAAACCACCATTCTCAGCAAACAGATACAAGAACAGAAAATCAAACACTGCATGTTCTCACTCATAGGTGGGTGTTGAACGATAAGAACACATGGACACAGGGAGGGGAGCACCACACACTGGGGTCTGCTGGGCGTAATAAGGGAGGGACAGTCGGGGGTGGGGAGCTGGGGAGAGATAGCGTGGGGAGAAATGCCAGATATAGGTGATGGGGAGGAAGGCAGCAAATCACACTGCCATGTGTGTACCTATGCAACAATCTTGCATGTTCTTCACATGTACCCCAAAACCTAAAATGCAATTAAAAAAAGAAAAGAAATGCTACATTTTCTAGAATTTTGCATTTTCAGCAATCAAGAATTACTATATTTTGTAAATGATAATACCACTACTAAAAACAGAATGCTATAGACAGAATGGCGTCTTTGTTTCCAAAGTCATGGAAACAAAAGACAGTTAATGGCACAGTTACCAGTGCCATGAAAAAATAATAATAAAAGCAAGGTATTTTGTGGTGACATGATTTTGAGGTGAATGCTGCAGCTGCAAGGCCACCAGTGAGTATTCCTGGGGCAAACGTGAAAAGGGTTAAGCTTCCAAGTTTGTAGTAGTTTGTGGCATCCCTAGGAAGTTAATACAGGCCTTTTAAAATGTATTATGGACAAATGGATGTGCATTAGTACCTGCTCCAAATCCACTATGAGGCGTATGCGCATAATGTGTAACGTGGGAGGAGAGTAGGGAGCAATTTCATTAATATAAGCACATTGTTTCCTAAGGATCTAACTTAGGAAAGGATCACACCATTGAATACACAGGATCTGGTGTTTCACTAATTAATATTATCATCTTTTAATAAAAAGAAACTACAACATGTAGCACAATGTCTTTCAAATAGTGGGCACTCAACAAGTATCTGTGAAATGATTAATAATGAATTCATGAGTGACTACTATTTATCATGCTTCAATAAAAACATCTTTCATATCTTACGCATTATTAAAATGCTATTATGTATAAGTCTTAAAATATTGACCAACAGTCAATCTTAAAGTAGGCTTCTATCCTAATATGTAACAATACTAAACAGTCTAGACATTAACAAAGTCTAGAATCTCTGCATTTATAGACTCTCAAATAGCACATACGTGTCTGTCCTCGGCCCCACAAGCCGCGAATCGTCCACAAGGACTGTAAGCTATTCCACATGGATAACCGCGGTTTGGATGCCCTTCAAAGTGGCGCTCACACCTATGGGGAGGAAAGAAACACCAAGAGAAATTTTCGTCACAAAAAGGCAAAAATGAATAATGAAAGAATATTTTATATGTGAAAATTATTAAATGGTTAATGTGTCTCTCTAGAGATATTTAAAAATAATTCAAACACTATTCAAAATCACAAATCCCAAAGATGACAAAACAATAAATAAACTTTTATATATGATAAATATTAAATGTAATCATATTCTGGAAATTTTTTAAATATCAGAACAAACCTAACAAATCTTGTAAAATAGTAAATTATTTAGATAAATTATTGCAAGATCTTTGGGAGGCAAAGCATTCTATGAAGGGTGGTTAGGTTTCACAGCTATTTAAAAAGCATGAAATGAAATTTGTTTACTGTAAAAAAATGTCAAGGAATTCTTATTAATTATGGAGAGAATCTCCAACACCTTTTGGGGATGACCAGAGCCTTCCTAAGACGCCTCCATAAGCCTTGACCAGCACAGGGCTGGGGACCACAAAGATGCCCTGCAGGGTCCCTGCTCAAGGTGCCCTGAGTGGCGGCAAAGTCACACAGCACACAGGTAACTATACAAAATACAAATACAATACGACACAAATATAATACAATACAAATGCAAATACAAAATACAAATACAATACAAATGCAAATGCAAATACAAAATACAAATATAATACCAATGCAAATACAAAATACAAACACAAAATACAAATACAAAGGATGTGCTTTTGTATTTGTTTTAGTGATTAAAGTGATGAAAGAGCAGAGCAAAGACACTCTGCTAATTGTATCCCTGTGAATAGGTATATGTGCATGCACATACACATAAAAATCCATATCAGCTTGTTATATTGTTATGTATATTATCTATGTAGTGATCATAATTATCAGGAAATATATACTTTTTTGCTTAAACAGAATTTTATTTGTATATAAAATAATTTACGTTTCATATAAATATATAAAGTTAACAATATATGTGACAAACAATCTGTAAATAAAGCATATGACTGTTGATAACAATGTAACTGCCTAAACTATCTAATTTTGGAATGCTAGAAGCCTGTTCACATAAAGATATGTAACCTTTACATATCTAGTAATGGCTTTTACTGACATAAAATTGGCTGTAAAATAAAATAGCACTGGCAGAAACAGTAATCAATTAGTTCTACATAAGCAATTTCATAACAATTTCACTTTTTAGAATAAATATATGTTTTTATTCCCTTAAAAAAGTAATTTCTGTTGACCACCTACAAGGAATACACTGATTGAATACTTTATATTTACAGGAATGATTTATATTTTCAAAACAATCTTAGGAAAATAAATTAAGATAGTTTAGCTAAATATTTTTTATTAACTTGTTTTCCATATGGTATCTGTAGTTCTAGATGTCACAGTAGAGGCTCACCCTAAGTCTTCTGGATCTTAAAACGCTTCTGTCCAAATCCTCTGAAGATTACAAGTCGAAATCTTTAAATATTCATTATCCAAATTTCAATGAAAAGAAGCCCTGTGCAGTAAAGCAGTGTCCACTTCAGTATACAATACAGCAATGGAGCTGCACAACCACAGAGCTGTCTCTGAGCAGGGCTGATCTGGCTCCACGTGTGCAGCAGTTCAGCTGAAAACACATCCCCACAACCACATCTATCATCTAGAATCATATTGAATGCAGCTACTGCCTTAAAACACTTGTTTGAAGAACAAAGCTATTTAAGCATGAAATGGTTCTACACAGTTGTGATAAAAATGCCATGTCTATGTAATATCTTAATTTGTGTGTCAAGTTCAGTATTTTATTTATTGACTACCCATTATGTCCTATGTAGTATAAATTCTACAAAGAATTTAGAGAGAATATAAATTCTTTGTAGAATTTACATTCTACAAAGAATATAAATTCTTTTTGAATTTATACTACAAGAATTCTACAGTCACCCAGGCTGCAGTACCATGGCATGATCCCAGTTCACTGCAACCTCCGCCTCTGGGGTTCAAGTGACTCTCCTGCCTCAGCCTCCAGAGCAGCTGAGATTACCACACCCAGCAAATTTTTGTATTCATAGTAGAGATGGGGTCTCATCATGTTGGCCAGGCTGGTCTCAAACTCCTGACTTCAGATTATCCACCGGTCTTGGCCTCCCAAAGTGCTAGGATTACAGGTGTGAGCCACTGTACCCAGTCAAGATAATTTTTTTTTTTTTTTGAGATGGAGTCTTGCTGTGTCACCCAGGCTGGAGTGCACTGTCACAACAGCCAAGATAATTCTGTCTAGAAAAATTCTGTAGATGGTAATATAGGGCAGTAGAAAATAACCTGAACTATACTGTACTACTGAGAAGACTAAATCTTTGTAAAAATGTCATAAACATTTGTCATATATTTTCTTTCTTTTACATTATTTTTAAAATTTTCACATTCTTCTTTTACTATTTAAAAAAAAACACAAAGAAAAAAATCATCAAAGCACTCATAATCCTTCCATTCAATGACAACCATGGAAAGTAATGTGGCACATGTACTGTGGCACATGTACTGCACATTTTCTCTGCATATGCAAAGGTCTTTTTTTCTTTTAACAAAGCAGAGGTGCATATCCTGCTATGTCTACCCCAATATACACCATGAACATTTCCCTCACAATCATGTGTTTCTTGTCTAATGAGCTCAGCGAAGAGGCCATAGAAAGCAATGGCCAAGACCAGGTGACCCAGAGCCAGGCTTAACCCTGACCCTAGCCCAGCCACTTCTCACCAAAGGAGCAACTCTAGTGAGTTGCTCACCTCTGTGCTGCATTTTCCCCATTCCTGAAATGGGCTTAAATAAGTTCACAAAGTAAATTTCTTCTTACAGCAACTGGCACATTAATAAGTGCTCTAGAAGTGTAATTGAACTGGGTTCAAGAGAAATTTTAAAATTTTTGAAATAAATGAAGGTGATAACACAACATAGTAAAGCCTGCGGGATACAGTAAAAGTAGTGTTAAGAGGGAAAAGTAGTGTTAAGTAGTGTTAAGTTTATGCCATTAAACACCTATATCAAAAAAAAAAAAAAAAAAAAAAAAACTAGGAAGGTCACAAATTAACAACCTAATGTTGTACCTCAAGGAACAAGAAAAGCATGACAAAACCAAACCCAAAGTTAGGAACAGAAAAGAAATTAAAAAGAAAGATCAGAGCAGAACTAAATGAAATAGAGACCAACAAAACAATTTAAAGGATCAACAAAAGGAAAAGCTGGTTATTTGAGGAGAAAAACAAAATTGATAAACCACTCATAGACTAACAAAGGAAACATGAGCTCTAAATAAACAATTTAGAAGTGAAAAAAAAAAAGGCATTACAACCACAGGAATGCAAAATATCATCAGAGACTATTATTAAAAAACTACTCACTCACAAAATAGAAAATCTATAGGAAATGGATAAGTTCTTTGAAACACAAAGCTCCCCAATATTGAACCAGGTAGAAATAGAAAACCTGAACAGACCAATAATGAGTACAAAGACTGAATCAGGAAAAAAAAAAAAAAAGTGTTCCAACAAAGAAAAGCCCATGACCAGATAAATTCATAGACAAATTCCACCAAACATATAAAGAAGAACTAATATCAATCTTGAAACTGTTCCAAAACATCAAGAAAAAGGGAATTCTCCCTAATTCATTCTATAAGGTCAATATCACTCAGTTACTAAAACCAGAAAAAACAAAGAAATAAAACTACAGACCAAGATCCCTGATGAACATAAAAACAATTTTCAACAAAATACTAGCAAACACCAATAGCACATCAAGAAGATAATACACATGACCAAGTGGGTTTTATACCAGGGATGCAAGGATGGTTCAACATATAAAAATCAATAAATGTGATACATCACATAAACTGAATCATGAACAAAAAACATATGATTATCTCAATAGATGCAGAAAAAAAGCACTTAAAATTCAGCATCTCTTCACGATAAAAATCCTCAATTAAAACTAAGTATTGAAGAAACATATGGGCCGGGCGCAGTGGCTCAAGCCTGTAATCCCAGCACTGTGGGAGGCCGAGGCGGGTGGATCACGAGGTCAAGAGATCGAGACCATCCTGGTCAACATGGTGAAACCCCGTCTCTACTAAAAATACAAAAAATTAGCTGGGCATGGTGGCGCGTGCCTGTAATCCCAGCGACTCAGGAGGCTGGGGCAGGAGAATTGCCTGAACCCAGGAGGCGGAGGCTGCGGTGAGCCGAGATCGCGCCATTGCACTCCAGTCTGGGTAACAAGAGCGAAACTCCGTCTCAAAAAAAAAAAAAAAAAAAAGAAAGAAACATATGTAAAAATAATAAAGCCATAATACAACAATCCAACAGCCAAGGTTATACTGAATGGGGAAAAGTTGAAAGTCTTTCCTCTAAGAACTGGAACAAGAGAAGGATGCCCACTATCACCAGAAGTCCTAACCAGAGCAATTAGGCAAAAAAAAAAAAAAAAAAAGGTGGTTTTGTTTGTTTGTTTGTTTTAAAGAAGCAACCAAATTCGTAAAGAGGGTATCGAATTATCCCTATTCACTGATAATAAAATCTTATAGCTAGAAAAATCTGAAGACCACCAAAAACACTATTAGATTTGATAAATAAATTCAGTAAAATTTCAGGACACAAAATCAATGTGTAAAAATCAGTAGCATTTCTATACATCAATAATGATTTAGGTGAGAATCAGACATTAGTCCTATTTACAATAGCTACAAAAACAATGAAATACCTAGAAATATAATTAACCAAGGAGGTAAAATATCTCTACTGGGAAAACTACGAAACATCAATGAAAGAAACTACACTTAACACAAACAAATAGAAAAAGTTCCCATGCTGATGGATCAGAAGAATTAATATCATTAAAATGACCATACTGCCCAAAGCAATCTATAGATACAATGCAATGCCTATCAAAATACCAATGTCATTTTTCACACACACAAAAAAAAACCCTAAACTTCATAAGGAACCTAAAAGGAGCCCAAATGGCCAAAGTAATCTTAAATAAAAAGAACAAAGCTGGAGGCATCACATTCCCTGACTTCAAATTATACTGCAAATTACAGTAACCAAAACAATATGGTACTGGTATAAAAATAGACATATAGACCAATGGAACAGAATCTAGAACTCAGAAATAAAGCTACATATTTACAGTCAACTAATATTTGACAGTTGACAAAATCTACAATGGGGAAAGGACACCCTTTTTAATAAATAGTGTGAATAATTGGATCGCTACATGCAAAGGAATGAAATTGGATCCCTCTTATCTCTCCATATACAAAAACTCAAGATGGATTAAAGACTTAAGTGTAAAACCTGAAACTATAAAAATACTAGAAGAAAATCTAAAAAAAAAAAAAAAAAAACTTCCAGACATTGGCCTAGGCAAAGAATTCATGACTAAGAACTCAAAGCCAGAGGCAACATAAACAAAAACAGACAAATGTGACACTTCATTAAACTACAAGTATTCTGCACAGCAAAAGAAATAATCAACAGAGTTAACGGAAAACCTGCAGAATGGGGGAAAACATTTGCAAACTATTCATTTTACAGGGGACTAATACCCAAAATTTACAAGGAACTCAAAGGACTCAGCAAAAAATACCACAAATAATACCATTAAAAAGTGGGCAAAGGACATGAATAGATATTTTTACTTTAAGTTCCAGGATACATGTGCAGGATGTGCAGTTTGTTATATAGGTAAACATGTGCCCTGGTGGTTTGCTGCACAGATCAGCCCATCAACTAGGTATTAAGCCCCACAAGCATTAGCTATTTAACCTGATGCTCTTCCTCTCCCTGCCCCACTGACAGGCCCCAGTGTGTGTTGTTCTCCTCCCTGGGTCTTCGTGTTCTCATTGTTCAGCTCCCACTTATAAGTGGGCACATGCAGTGTTTGGTTTTTCATTCCTGCATTTGTTTGCTGAGGATAATGGCTTCCAGCCCCATCCATATCCCTATAAAGGACATGATCTCATTCCTTTTGATGGCTGCATAGTATTCAATGGTGTATATGTACCACATTTTCTTTATTCAGTCTATCATTGATGGGCATCTGAGTTGATTGCATGTGTTTGCTATCATGAATAGCGCTGAAATGAACATATGCACACATGTATCTTTACAGTAGAATAATTTATATTCCTTTGGGTATATACCCAGTATTAGGATTGCTGGATCAAATGATATTTCTGGTTCTAGGTCTTTGAGGAATCGCCACATTGTCTTCCACAAGAGTTGAATTAATGACATTCCCACTGACAGTGTAAAAGTGTTTTAAAAGAGGATATATAAATGGCCAGCAAGCATATGAAAAAATGCTCAACATCACTTATCATCAGAGAAATGCGAATTAAAACCACAATGAGATTTCATCTTACACCAGTCAGAATGCCTATTACTGAAAAGACAAAAAGTAACAGACGCTTGCAAGGATGCAGAGAAAAGGGAAAGTTTATACAATGTTGAAGTGAATGTAAATTAGTACAACTTCTATGCAAAACAGTGTGAAGATCTCTCAAAGAACTAAAAATATAACTACCAATCATTCCAGAAAGCCCACCACTGGGTATCTACCTGAAGAAAAAGAAATCATTATTTCAAAAAGACAATGCACTCGTATGTTTATTGCAGCACTATTTACAATACCAAAGACATGTAATCAATCTAAATGCCCGTTAACAGATGACTGAATAAAGAAAATGTAGTATATTTGTGTGTGTGTACAGACACACACACACATATAATGTAATATTATTCAGTCATGAAAAAAGTGAAATCATGTCTTTTGCAGCACACTGATGGAAGTAGAGGGCATTATCCTAAGTGAAACAACTCATAAACAGAACAACAAATAACACATGTTCCCACTTATGTGTGGGTGCTAAATAATGTATACACATGAACACAGAGTAAGAAACAATAGACATTGGAGACTCAGAATGGTAGAGGGTGGGAGGGAGATGGAGGAAAAAAAATTACTTCATGGGTACAGTGCACATTATTTGGGTGATGGATACCTTAAAAGCTCTGACTTCACCACTACAAATCTGACCATGTAACAAAATTACACTTGTACCTCCTAAATGTATAAAAATAAAAAATACACAAATAAGCAATTGGCTGTTTGCTAAGTACTAAGAATGTGTCAGGAGTTAACTATACAGTCATGCATCACTTAATGCCGGGGATACATTCTGAGAAATATGTGGTTAGGCAATTTTGTCCCTGTGTGAACATCGCAGAGTATACTTACACATGCCTATATGGTGTAGCATATTACGCGACTAAGCTGTGTTGTGTAGCCTATTGCTTCCAGGCTACAAACATGTATAACTTGCAACTGTACTAAGCAACTGTAACACAATGGTAAGTATTTCAATATCTAAGCAAAGAAAAGGCACAGTAAAAATATAAAAGATAAAAATGATATCTCCATACTGTTTTCCATGGAACTAAAAATAGATAAAAGTATATCTAGCACACAATCCAGCAATCTCACTACTGGGTATCTACCCAAAGGAAAATAAGTCATTATATCAAAAAGATACTGTGTGTGCATGTTTATTGCAGTACAGTTCACCATTGCAAAGATATGAAAGCAACCTAAATGCCCATCAACCAATGTATTAGTCCATTTTCATGCTGCTAATAAAGACATCCCCTAGAATGGGCAATTTACACAAGAAAGAGGTTTAATTGGACTTATAGTTCCACGTGGCTGGGAAAGCCTCACAATCATGGCTGAAGGCAAGGAGGGGCAAGTCATGTCTCACACGAATGGCAGCAGGCAAAGACACAATGAGGAAGGCACAAAAGCAGAAACCCCTGATAAAACAATCATATCTCATGAGACTTATTGACTATCATGAGATCAGTATGGGGGAAACTGCCCACATTATTCAATTATCTCCCACCAGGCCCCTCACACAATACATGGGAATTATGGGAGTACAATTCATGATTAGATTTGGGTGGGGACACAAAGTGAAACCATATCATTCCACTCCTGGCCCCTCTAAATCTCATGTCCTCACGTTTCAAAACTAACCATGCCTTCCCAACAGTCCCCTAAAGTCTTAACTCATTTCAGCATTAACCCAAAAGTCCACAGCCCAGTGTCTCATCTGAGACAAGCCAAGTCCCTTCAGCCTATAAGCCTTACAGTTTCATGTGGCTGGAGAGGCCTCACAATCATCAAAAGCAAGCTAGTTACTTCCTAGATACAATGGGGTACAGGTATTGGATAAATAGAGCCATCCCAAATAGGAAGCATTGGCCAAAACAAAGGGGCTACAGGCCCCATGCAAGTCTGAAATCCAATGTGGTGTTCAAATCTTAAAGCTCCAAAATGATCTCCTTTGACACCAAGTCTCACATCTCACCAAGTCTCAGTGTGACATCCAGGTCACACTGATACAAGAGGTGGGTTCCCATGGTCATGGGCAGCTCTGTCCCTGTGGCTTTGCAGGATACAGCCTACCTCCCAGCTGCTTTCACAGGCTGGTGTTATCTGCAGCTTTTCCAGGCTCAAACTGCAAGCTGTAGGTGGATCTACAATTCTGGGGTCTAGAGGATGGAGGCCCTCTTCTCAACTCCACTAGGCAGTGCCCCAGTAGGGACTCAGACCCCACGTTTCCCTTCTGCACTGCCCTAGCAGAGGATCTCCAAGGGGTCCTTGCCCCTGGAAAAACTTCCACCTTGGCATCCAGGTGTTTCCATACATCTTCTGAAATCTAGACAGAAGTTCCCAAACTTCAATTCTTGACTTCTGTGCATCCGCAGGCTCAGCATCATGTAGAAGCTACCAAGGCTTGAGGCTTGCACCATCTTAAACCATGGCATGAGCTCTACATTGGCCCCTTTCAGCCATGGCTGGAGCAGCTGGGACGCAGAGCACCAAGTCCCTAGACTGCACATAGCAGAGGGACCCTGGGCCCAACCCATGAAACCACGTTTTCCTCCTAGGTCTCTGGGCCTGTGATGAGAGGGGCTGCAGTGAAGACCTCTGACGTGTGCTAAAGACATTTTCCCCATTGTCTTGGCAATTAACATCTGGCTCCTCATTACTTACACAAATTTCTGCAGCCAGCTTGAATTTCTCCTCAGAAAATGGGATTTTCTTTTCTATCACATTGTCAGGCTGTAAATTTTCCAAACATTTATGCTCTGTTTCCCTTTTAAAACTGAATGCCTTTAACAGCACCCAAATCACCTCTTGAATGCTTTGCTGCTTATAAATTTCTTCCACCAGGGACCCTAAATCACATCTCTCAAGTTCAAAGTTCCACAAATCTCTAGGGCAGAGGGAAAATGCCACCAGTCTCTTTGCTAAAACATAACAAAAGTTACATTTGCTCCAGTTCCTAAAAAGTTCCTCATCTCCGTCTGAGACCACCTCAGCTTGGACCTTATTGTCCATATCACTATCAGCATTTTGGGCAAAGCCATTCAACAAGTCTCTAGGAACTTCCAAACTTTCCCACATTTTCCTGTCCTCTGAGCCCTACAAACTGTTCCAACCTCTGCCTGTTATCCAGTTCCAAAGTCACTTCCACATTTTTGGGAATTTTCTCAGCTGCACCCCACTCTACTGGTACCAATTTGCTGTATTAGTCTGCTTTTATGCTGCTGATAAAGACACACCCAAGACTGGGCAATTTACAAAAGAAAGAGGTTTAACTGGACTTCTAGTTCCATGTGGCTGGGGAAGCCTCACAATCATCATGGAAGGCAAGGAGGAGCAAGGGCCATCTTACATGGATGGCAGCAGGCAAAGACATAATGAGAAGGTACAAAAGCAGAAATCCCTGATAAAACCATCAGATCTCATGAGACTTATTCACTACCACCACAACAGGATGGGGAAACCGCCCCCATGATTTGATTGTCTCCCACTGTCCCTCCCCCAACACATATGATTCAAGATGAGATTCGGGTGGGCACACGGCCAAACCATATCAACCAATGAGTGAAAAAAGAAAACGTGGTATATATACACCATGAAATACTACTCAGCCATAAAAAAGAACAAAATAATGTATTTTGTAGCAACTTGGGAGAAGCTGGAGGCCACTATTTTAAGTGAATTAACTCAGAAATGAAAATCCTAATACTTTTTTCTAAAATATATGCTTTAAGTTCTGGGGTACATGTGCAGAATGTGCAGGTTTGTTACATAGGTATATACATGCCATGGTGGTTTGCTGCATCCATTACCCCATCATCTATATTAGGTATTTCTCCTAATGCTATCCCTCCCCTATCTCCCACCCACTGCTACCTCCCCTAACCCCTATTCCCCCGACAGGCCCCAGTGTGTGATGTTCCCCTCCTTATCTCCATGTGTTCTCATTGTTCAACACCCACTTATAAGTGAGATCATGTGGTGTTTGGAAAAACCTAATACTTTGTGTTCTTACTTCTAAGTGGGAGCTAAGCTGAGAGTACATGAAGGAGACTCACAAGGGGAGGGTGGGAGGTGGGTGAGGGGTAAAAAATGACATGTTGGCTACAATGTATAGACTCAGGTGGCAGATGCACTAAAATCTTAGACTTCACTACTATACAATTCATTCACGTAACCAAAAGCCACTTGTACCACAAAAGCTACTGAAATTAAAAAATAAATAAATAAAATAAAAGATTAAAAAGGGTGCACCTGTATAGGGTCCTTGCCATGACTGGAGCTCGCAAGGCTGGAGGCTACCCTGAGCAGGTCACTGAGCAAGAGGTGAGTGAATGTGAAGATCCAGGGCATGACCGTCACTGCTGCAGACTTTATAAACACTAGACACTTGGGCTACACCAAATTTATTTTTAAATATTTTTATTTGCTCAATAACAAACATTAGTTTACTGTAACTTTTTTACTTTATATACTTTTTAAAAACTTGATGCTAATGTCACGTAGCTCAAAACACAAATGCATTGTCCAGCTGTACAAAAATATTTTATTTCTTTATATTCTTACTCTACATGCTTTCTTCTATTTTGAACTTTTTCTTACTTTTTAAACTTTTTGTTAAAAACTAAGACATAAAAACACACTGTAGCCTAGGCCTGCATGGAGTCAGGGTCATCAACATCACCGTCTTCCCCCTCCATATCTTGTCCTACTGGAAAATCTTCAGGGGCAGTGACACGCACAGAGCCGTAATCTCCTGTGATAACAATGTCTTGGCTGGGCATGGTGGCTCACACCTGTAATCCCAGCAATTTGGGAGGCCAAAGCAGGTGGATCACTTGAGGTCAGGAGTTCAAGACAAACCTAGGCAACATGGTGAAAATCTGTCTCTACTAAAAATACAAAAATTAGCCAGGCATGGTGGTACATGTCTGTAGTCCCAGCTACTTGGGAGGTTGAGGCAGGAGAATGGCTTGAACCCTGGAGGCAGAGGTTGCAGTGAGCCGAGACTGCACCATTGTACTCCAGCTTGGGTGACAGAGTGAGACTCCATCTCAAACAAACAAAAACAAAAAATTAGCTGGGCATGGTGGCACTCGCCTATAAACCAGCTACTCAGGAGGCTGAGGCAAGAGAATCACTTGAACCTAGGGGTGGGGTGGTGGGGAGTGGAGGTTGCAGTGAGCCAAGATCATGCCACTGCACTCCAGCCTGGATGACACAGCAAGATGCTATCTTAAAAAAAAAAAAAAAAAAAAAAAAAAGTCTTCTGGACACCTCCTGCAGGAACTGCCTGAGGCTGCTTTACAGTTAACTTTTTTTATAAGTAGAAGAAATTTAGTCTAAAATCATGATAAAAAGTAGTAAGTCAAATAACAAACAAAAAGAATTTTTCAGCTCCATCATAACCTTACGCCACCAGCAATGTGATATGGCCAGGCGTTGATCAAGATGTCATCATGTGCAACACAACTGCTCATACAGATTCTCATCACTAATTTGAAATCATGATTGTCAATAAACCTGCCCTTAAGTTTTATTATTGCATTCAACAATAAACAATAAACATTGTTATATCATGAATTTCTAAATATGTCGATAATTACATGTCAATATAACTGGTTTCCTTCATAATCCTATATATTTCATTTTATGCATTTAAAAGTCTTCTTAAAAAGTGTCCAGAGGCGTTTATTGCCAAATTTTCAATGGTACAATGACAGTAACAAGGTTAAGAATTCTTATCCTAAAAGATTTGTAAATATTTTCCTGATAAAACTAAGGTGGTTTCTAACTTTCATAAAAGGCATTCTCAAAGTCTACCAAAGCATCTAAAATATGCATGATGTGAAATGAGAAGTAATTTACTTAATGATAGTATAACTAAGGAAAGGCTCTCCCAACTGTGACCCGAGAAGTAGGAAAAGTAGAGTCAGGTACCGCTGGTCCTGCGTTACAGGGGTGCTCGGCGCCTGGTGGGTGGCACCCAATGGAGATGGGAACACGCTTGGGAGAGAGAGCAGTCATCACACCATAAGGTAACTGTGGTTTAGGAGCTTCCAACCAATGCCTCCGTCAACATCACTGACGTTCAGGAGAGGCCTGGGATTACTCTCCTAAGCCACATGTAGCAGAGAGACCAACTAGTGCTTCACCATTCCAAAGGTAGAGCTACCTTTTCTGTGCATAAATCACTCTTAGATTAGTCAGTGTGCACAGAATAACCACAACCTCATCACATTCGGAAAAGAGAGCCAATTGCACTTACAGCTCTTGAGCTCCCCACCCCTGCAATGCAGGGCGCACAACAGCCTTACCTCAGGGTTCTCAGGTCCCACAGTCTCATCCCATCGCCAATGGCCGCGGTCAGGAAAAGGTTATAAGCCTGAGGCTGTTGGGTCGTAAATGATGAACCCTATAATTGCAAGGGGGAAATCAAGATGCATTTTCAAAGGTTGAGTTAATAAGCATTATGCTAATGATACCTCATAATTGCTGATTCTCAAGTAAGATATTAACACAATTTTTTCTTATTTATAACAATTTCAGAATTGGACTGCAAAAACTTGTACATAAAATAGTTAATAAGAGTATATTTTGACCTAGAGAATTACTGATGTATGTTCTCTTTATGTGTAATGCCACTGAGAGGTAAGAAGTACAAAATAGTCAAAGACCAAGACAGTAACATGCCAAAATTTATGTTTAGAATATAGACCATAAGCCACGTTCAGTAAATCATCTGAAACATGCCCCTCAACAAGGCACTTAAAGTGAAGGTGACTTATTAATCTACCAATTATCAACCCCTAAGACACACTGAGCAGGCTCCTGCGATGGTGAGGCAGGTGAGCTGCCTCCGGGCCTCAAGTCCCAGCCCTGTCTCTGACTTGCTCCCCTTTCCCTGTGCTGCTATCCAAACTAAGTGGAACTGACTCCATCTACAGAACCATTTGGCACAAAACATTACCTAAAAACATTGTGATACATAATGATTTCCATCCTCTTAGGTCAAGAATATTCAAAATATTAAGACAAATTTCATGAAGGATATCCAAACCATTTATGCTTAAGATGTGCCTAGACGTCATCCTTCATTTGCAAACAGAAAATAAAAGCTTACTAAGTTCAATAATAACAAATTAATAATAATTCAAGGCCGGGTGCAGTGGCTCACACCTGTAATCCCGGCACTTTGGGAAGCTGAGGTGGGCAGATCACCTGAAGTCAGGAGTTTGAGACCATCCTGGCCAACATGGTGAAACCCCATCTCTATAAAAATACAAAAAATTAGCCAGATGTAGTGGTGCATGCCTGTAATCCCGACTACTCGGGACGCTGAGGCAGGACAATTGCTTCAACCCGGGAGGCAAAGGTTGCCGTGAACCAAGATCACGCCACTGCACTCCAGCTTGGACAAAAGAGTGAGACTCTGTCTCAAAAAAAAAAAAAAAAAAAAGCTGTAATACATATTTTAAAATAATAATAATTGACACATAATTCAGCAGGCATTTAACAAATATTTACAGATCATCTACTGAATGCTGGTGTTATATGAGATACTCAGCATAAAAAAAAGAAAACGTAGACTTAGTCTAACGAAGACAGAGAAGACGGTGGCACTGACAACACCTTCCACAGTGGCTATCATACGGAGGCTAAAGAGTAAAAACCTGAACAGAACAGAAATAATATGCAATGGCCAAACCTTTCAAGAGTAAAGGTAAACTTTTAAAAAATGTGTTCAATCCAGTAGAGGGTGAGAAAGAAGAAATAAAGAACCAAAAAGAAAATTCATGACAAGTAGAAAGCAAAGAAATAAAATGCCTAAGAGAAAGCACAAATGATATTGAATATATGAATAATCATAATTTCAAACAGACTAAACTCAACAATATTAGGCTGGATTTCATTATTATCATTATTGTTATTGTTTCACTTTTATTTTAGGTTCAGGGATCCATGTGCAGGTTTGTTATATAGGTAAACTTGTGTCACCGGGGTTTGTTGTACAGATTATGTCACCACCCAGATACTAAGCCTGGTACCAATAACTATTTTTCCTGCTCCTTTCCCTGCTCCCATCCCCCAGCCTCAAGCAGACCTCAGTGTCTGTTGTTCCCTTCTTTGGTTCATAAGTTCTCATCATTTAGCTCAAAATAGCATAGTATTGATAATAAAGCCACATACCTACAACCATCTGATCTTCAACAGGGCTGACAGAAACAAGCAATGGGGAATGGACTCCCTGTTCAATAAATGGTGCTGGGATAACTGGCTAACCTTGTATAGAAGATTGAAATTGGACCCCTTCCCTACACCATACACAAAAATCAACTCAAGATGGATTAAAGACTTAAATGTAAAAACCAAAAACTATAAAAACCCTGGAAGACAACCTAGGCAATACCATCCTGGACATAGGAACTGGCAAAGATTTCATGACAAAGACATCAAAAGCAATCGCAACAAAAGCAAAAATTGACAAGTGGGATCTAATTAAACTTTAGGGCTTCTGCACAGCAAAAGAAAGTATAAACAGGGTAAATAGACAACCTACAGAATGGGAGAAAATATTTCCAAATTATGCATCTAACAAAGGTCTAATATTCAGCATCTATACGAAACTTAGGCTAGGTTTTAAGAAAAATGCTGAAAACTTAATTTTTAAAAAGTTGAAAGGTGGGGATCAAACAGCACACGTGAGCTACAAAGAGGTAAGATTATGTAAGCACTAGAGAAAAACAGGTACAAGGTAAAGAAACCCTCATGAGAAACAGTTTCTTCAAGAAAATGATAAAAGAAATAACTGCACATGAAAATATAAGACTGACTTAAATATGCCTGATAATGTGTCCTTCAAATAAATAAAGCAAAAGTCAACAGACTTACACAAAGAAACTGATAAGATTACAACCACAGTGACAGATTTTAACACAGCTCTCAGTAATTAAAAAAATCAAACAACAATAGAAAGCCTTGAACAATTTAAACACAATTAACACGTGTGAGTCAAAGAATATCTGTGCAAACATGTACCCAATCGTCAGCAATACCACACTTTTCTCACATACCTGTGTAATATTAAAAACAAATCATATGTCAAGTTTCTCAATAGATAGAAATCTCAAAGATACCAAGAAAATCAGTACTATATATGGAGAGTACATGCTCTGAACACAATGCCATATTAGAAACCAAAACAAAAAAGATGACCAAAAATTAACTCGTGGAAATCTAAAAGCATACATCTAAAGCTTGGGTTAGAAAACATCATAATAAACATGAGAAAATGTTTAGTGCTGGAAGATAATAAAAATAGTACATACCCAAACTGGTAAAGTACAAATTTCAGCATTAAAAATCAAGCAGCAGGGAGATGTGGGGTTTGATACCATGTGTAGGAGTGTAAAGCTATGCTCAACAATGCACAAATTTGCTGAAGCGGCATCCTTGCCTGGGATAAATATCCAGGGTTCATTGTCTAGCACCAAAACTAAAGACACAGACACAAAGGAGCAGCAAGTTTAGGAGTGGAGAGCTCATAAGCAAAATAAAAAGAAAGGAGAGCGGCGCTCTCTCTCTCTTTCAAGAGAGGGGCCTCCCAAAGGAAACAGCCAGCCTGAGGTGGACTGTGCGAGAATTTATAGGCAGGCTTGATGAGGCAGTGTCTGATAAACATAGATCCCCCAGATTGGTTCGATCAAGTGTGACATTTACATGATGGGCAGGGAAGGGCTCGTTGCACAGCCTTAATCCTTTTTTTTTTAGACAGTTTCGCTCTTGTTCAGGCTGGAGTGCAATGGTACAATCTCGGCTCACTGCAAACTTCTCCTCCTGGTTTCAAGCAATTCTCCTGCCTCGGCCTCCCAAGTAGCTGGATTACAGGGGCACACCACCACGTCCGACTAATTTTTATATTTTTAGTAGAAACGAGATTTCATCATGTTGGCAGGGCTAGTCTCGAACTCCTACAGACGTGAGCCACTGTGCCCTGCCGCCCCACCCCAATCTTATTATGCAAATGGACTTTCTACTTGGCCAGCCCCATCTTGTCTGCTCCACACAGTACACGTGGCTGGTAGAAGAGGGAAGATGGAGCAATAATTTTGAACGTGCCTATTCCGAGGTAGCCTTTTCCTACTGGCACAACTGCTGGCATTCACTGGTGTGAGCTTCTAGCTTGTTTGTCTACGTCTGCAGCTCGATTTTACAGCCTGCTCTTTGTTAGAAAAGAAAATGATTTGGGGGCTGCTTTTCGTTAAAAGGAAAACCTTGCCAAGGATTCCCATACCCTCACTATCAGTAATGTCTTCTTAACTCCTATATTATTGTTTTTGAATGGGTACTAGGGAAAGACCCACACCAAATTCAGTAGTGGTTATCAGAGAAGAAGAAAAAGGAGGGATGTGGGTAGGGTTTTCTTTGTATCAAAAATCATTTCTTTTTTAAAAATACAGCAAGATCTAAAACCAATAAAGCAAAATAACATAAGTGATTATTCCTGAAATCTAAAATCATGTGTAATCAAATTATGTCATTAAAAAAGCTGTTTAAACTTTTATACATTCTTGTTCATAGTTCAAATTAGCTGTCTAGTATTATATATTTACATCACAAAATAGTACATATTTTAGTCAGTCAGGCAAAAAGAGTAGTATCCTGTCAAGTTTTAGAAATATGTAAAGTATCTACACCTGCTATGATTTAAGGATATCAATAAATCATAAAACACTTATTTTCATTTTTTAAATGAGCCATTTACTAACATAACACATAAAACAGGAAAATATGGCCATCACCTTTTCATGTATTTGGCACTCTTGTTAATACTACACTAAAATGAAATAAAAATTCTGTTTGTCTAACAAAATTAAGATAACTATAGGAGTAATTCTCAGAAGAGATCATTTTAATGGTAGTGCACGAGGATGACTGCAAAAAAAAGTCATTATTGATGCATGACTAATGTGGCTGTGCTGGTTACTAAGCTTAGAAGAAATTAGAAATGCCCTATTTTATATTTTACTGGAAATACAGCATTTGGGCCAATTATAGTTTTTGCTTCTTCTGTATTTGGACTTGCAGGATGACAGTTTGTGAGTAGCAGCCCCCACATGGCTGTGGTTAGTTTGATATACATTGTGCAACTGAACAAAAATGTAAGAGAAAGTATTTTTTAAAAAGCTATTAAAACATAGTGTAAACCTCTGTAACCTTACACTCTTTCCTTTCATTCCATTGAATACCATTCAGATGTTTATTTTCAGGAAGTAAAACCCATAATTTTCCCATAAAAAGCCTCAGAACTATTTTTCTTAATATAACACCTCTCATCCAAGAGTACACCACAATGATTCACAAAATATTACAATCCTTACTGAAAGACCACAGAGATTTGAGGAAGATTCAAGCTACTGTATAGGCATTGCTCAAGCTGTTACAAAATGCAGATATTTTGCAGTTTCCTAAAGCAAAGACACTAAACCTCTTAACAAAAAGCTAAGATTTTAAAAAAGAGAAACTCTCCTTAAATTGGGAAATTAGACGGTCACTATGTCATTCCAGAAATAATGCGAGGCACATCTACACAACGTGGCTCTTCACAGAGCCAATTCGTAAAAACAGTCTTCACCATAGCACTTGGCATGAAACATCCTATGCACCTCTTATTAACAAAAAGTGTAAAACTTTGTAAAATATCTGAAGAGATTTATTCTGAGCCAGACGTGAGTGACCATGGCCCATGACACAGCCCTCAGGAGGTCCTCAGAACATGTGCCCAAAGCGGTCAGGGCACAGCTTGGTTGTATACATTTTAGGGAGGCATGAGACATCAATCAAATATATCTAAGAAATACATTGGTTTGGTCCAGAAAGGCAGAAAAACTCAAAGTGGGGCTTCCAGGCTACAGGTAAATTTAAACATTTTCTGGTTGACAATTGGTTGAGTTTATCTCAAGACCTGGGTTCAATAGAAACGAAATGTTCAGGTTAAGCTAAAAGATGGTGGAGACCAAGGTTCTTTTGAATCTTATGGTGTCTGCCCTTAGAGATAATAGATGACAAATGTTTCCTATTCAGATATTTAAAAGGTGCTAGACTCTTGATCTGTTTAGTTTGGGGAGGGGCTGGAAGAAAGAGATCTAGCTATGTTAATGGAGATTCTTCACAGATGCACACCTTCCCCGACAAAGGACAGCTTTGCAAGGCCATTTCAAGATACGGCAAAGAAATACGTTTTGGGGTAAAATATTTTGATTTTCTTCCTTGTCATAACTTATGCCAGAGTCAGTTTGGAAAGCAAGTCACGACAAATAGGGTTAAATAAAACCCATCTGATGAGAACTGTTGTTTGTAGTGCACGTCCTGGGCTGTAACGTGGGCGAGTAATGAAGGCAGGTATCCCTGCGCTTGACCAGGCAGCAAGGTAAGACTGTCTTCTCTAGTCAAGTCTGTGAGCAATGCTGGAGTTTTTAAGTGCATGCATAAAGGGTGTCTCCTTTGCCTCTACTTAAAAGGAGAAGGATTTAAAGGAAAATGGGGGGGAGAGAGAGAGGGAGAGAGAGAGAGGGAGAGAGAGAGAGAGAGAGAGAGAGAGAGAGAGAGAGAGAGAGGGAGAGAGAGAGAGACTTGTCTCCTAGACTTGACTCCTTGGGATTTAAGGGAAAAGAAAGAGAGGGAGACTTGTCTCCTTGTGATTTAAAGGGAAAGGGGGAGGGAGACTTGTCTCCTTTTCTCTACTTAGAAGGAGAAGGATTTAAAGGAAAAAAGAGAGACCACTTACCCTATGTGAAGGTGGAGAGAGGGTTGTTGGGCTGGTCTGATGCACTGAGGTCGCAGGCAGGTTTCTTCACAGACGAAGAGCAGGGATAGAGGGACAGAGGGTCAGTCTCCCAAAAGAGTACCCCTGTCCTGGGTTTCGGGACCAAATGTTAAGTGCACTCTGAATGAAGAGACCCCCTAAACAGGCTTTGTGTGAACAACATGGCTGTTTATTCACCTGGGTGCAGGCAGGCTGAGTCAGAAAAGAGAATCAGCAGAAGGCAGTGGGCTAGGAGTTGGTTTTATATGTTTGGGGTAGGCAGTGGAAAGTTACAGAAGTTATAATTCAGGGTGGTTTTTGCAAGCTGGGGAGGTGTTGCCAGGAGGCAGGGCTGTCACTAGGTCTAAGGTCCAGTGTCACTAAGTTGGCTTATCAGTTGAGGCAGGAATGGATGAGGCAGGAACGGATGAGGCAGGAACGGTTGAGGCAGGAACAACGGCAAAATGTTGCAAGGTTGGTTAATCATTGTGCAGGGTCCAATGTCACAAGGTTGACTCAGACTTTCTGGCTCTCGGAGTCCATCTGGAGGTGTACATGTGGATCACAGGGGTCACCATGGCATAGTACATGGTGCAGTCTGTTTAAAGAAACTTGCACTCCCCAGACCCCTTAATCAGAGCTTAGTCCTCACCCTTTTAGGGCACACCTTAACTGCAAGGATGCTGTCTCAGGGACTCAGTTTGTCCAGATGTTCATGTGAAAATAAAATGAACCTTGGGACCCTCTAATCACTAAACCACGAGAAAAGTTAAGCTGGGAACTGCCTCAGGCAAACCAGCCTCCCATTCTATTCCTAAATAAGATGGCTACAAAGATAAGGTACAGAACTCCCTTAAAATTTGGTCACAAGGAAATTCCCTGTGGACAAAGGACAGACAGAACTCAAAGTCATCCCTCTGAGGCTCCCCTGAGACAAATGTGTATCTGATTGCTTGCTCTCCCCTATTGTTCATGTAAAAATGCAGATTCACTTAGCCAGACTAAATTGTGTCTTCAGTAGACACGCGATCAAGGACTCATAAGAATGAACCTTTTGCCTCTTATCTGCTTATGACCTGGAAGCCCTCGCCCCAAGTTGTCCTGATTTATCTGACTGAACCAAGATACATGTTGATTGATATCTCATCTCTCCCTAAAATGTATAAAACCACGCTGTGCCCCGACCACCATCGTCAGGACCTCCTGACATTATGTCATGGGTGCATCCTTAACCTTGGTGAAACAAACTTTCTAAACTGACTGAGACCTGTCTTAGATATTTTGAGTTAACAAGGGCCTTGAGGTCCACTCCTCCATCGGCTTCACCACACAGCCTACCTCCTGTGCTGAGCTCCTCCAGACATTGGCCTGGCTCCCTTCCCAGTGTCATGAACCGGCTGCTCCAGTGACCTGATCAACACAGAGCACCTGACCTTGTGTAATACATGTGTTCCTTTGTAAGAAAATACATTCCTCAAGCACAAGGACTTTGCCCTCTCTTCATTCATCTAACTTCATTCACGGAACACTGCCAAGCACAGAGTATCAGCTAATACATATTTTAAATAAATAAATTAACAGGCACTTTAATGAATACTTTAAAAGCGCATACATATGCACACACATTCACACATATGCATCACACATGCATTCATGTATATACACACATTAATGCACACATACACATACCCACACATTCATGCATGTACACATACATACCCACATACATGCAGTTATACATACGCACACATTCACGCATATACATACATGCATGCACACATATACATACCCACATGCACTCATGCATATACATATGCACACACATGCATATACATGCACACACACATGCACGCACGCATACCCCAAAACGTGTTTTTTTTGTCATATCTTGAAATGGCCCTGCCAAGCTGTCCTTTGTGGGGGAAAATGTGCATCTGTAAAGAATCTCCATTAACATAGCTAGATCTCTTTCTTCCAGCTCCTCCCAATACTAAACAGATGAAGAGTCTAGCACCTTTTAAAGATCTAAATAGGAAACATTTGTCATCTATTACCTCTAAGGGCAGCCACTGTAAGACTTCAAAAGAACCTTGGTCTCCACCACCTTTTATCTTAACCTGAACATTTCCTTTCTATTGAACCTAGGTCTTTAGACAAACTCAACCAATTGTCAACCAGAAAATGTTTACATTTACTAATAGCCTGGAAGCGCCCCACTACCCACACACCTGCTTTGAGTTTTCCCACCTTTCTGGATCAAACCAACGTATTTCTTAAATGTATTTGATTGATGTCTCCTGCCTCCCTAAAATGTACAAAACCAAGCTGCACCCCAACCACCTTGGGTACATGTTCTGAGGACCTCCTGAAGGCTATGTCACGGGCCATGGTCACTCATGTCTGCCTCAGAATAAATCTCTTCCAATATTTTACAGATTTGAATCGTTTTGTCAACAGACATATTGTGTAGTGTGAAGTCTTGGCTTTAGTGTAACCACCACCCCAATACTGTACATTGTATCCATTAAATGATTTCTCATCCCTCACCCCCTCCCACCCTCCAGGTCTCCAGCATCTTTGATTCCATTTACCATGTCCACTTGTGCACATTACTGAGCCCCCTTATAAGTGAGAACATGTGGTATTTGGCTTTCTGTTTCTGAGTGGTTTCACCTAAGATAATGGCCTCCAGTTCCGACCACTGGAGCTGCATGGGACCTGATCCCATTCTTTCCACTGCTAAGTAGTGTTCCACTGTGTGTTTGTATCATGTGTTCTTTATCCAATCATCTGTTGACAGACAGTTTGATTCTATGACGTCACGAATGTGAATCATGCTGCAATAAACACACAACAGTGCAGGTGTCCTTTTCATGCAATGATCTCTTTTCCTGTGAGTAGATGCCTGTGGTGGGATTTCTGGATCTAATGGTAGTTCTATTTTTGGTTCTTTCAGAAATCTGCATACTGTTTCTGTAGAAAACTTAGTTCTAATTTGTATTAAGTTAGATTCCCACTCACAGTGTATAAGTGTTCCCTTGTCTCCACATCCTCGCCAGCATCTTCTGATTTCTGGGGCAAGATGAAACTCTAGTTCAAGACTTCACTTGGCATCTGGAATAAACACACATGAAGCTGCTTCTCTTATGTCACACTATGGAAAGCCAAAGGCTGAGTTCTGGAGTCCCGGCACCACCAGCAGTTTGTGGAGCTCTCATTGGTAAGCAATGGCTTAACTAAGAATGAAAAGCAGCTCCAATGGTTGTAACTTCAACAGATCCCTCAAAACTGCCAGGATCAGCTGGGCGTGGTGGCTCACGCCTGTAATCCCAGCACTTTGGGAGGCCGAGGCGGGTAGATCACGAGGTCAAGAGATCGAGACCATCCTGGTCAACATGGTGAAACCCCATCTCTACTAAAAATACAAAAAATTAGCTGGGCATGGTGGCGCGTGCCTGTAGTCCCTGCTACTTGGGAGGCTGATGCAGGAGAATTGCCTGAACCCAGGAGGTGGAGGTTGTGGTGAGCCGAGATCGCACCACTGCACTCCAGCCTGGGTAACAAGAGGGAAACTCCGTCTCAAAAAAAAAAAAAAAAAAAAAACTGCCAGGATCGAGCACGGACTAAGCAAGCAATTTTTGAACACCTACTGTATGCAAACAAGAGATGGCTCTGTCATCAAGGTGAGAATCTCACAGGAGAGGATTAATCACGTCATTCTGACTGCACTGATGAGCCCTGGAACAGCAGTGTAGACACGAGACCAAGTAAGGGGCCAAACTCAACTACTGGGAGGCCTCCTGGGGAGGTGGTGGAGACAGCCTGGACACAGTCTGTTGCGGGGGTTTGCCTATGACCCAGGCCACAGAGCAAGAGCACAGAGTGCAGCTGGCAGATGCTCAGCTCTGGCTTCCAAGAGCCCCGTAGGCTGTGGTGCCAAGGACCAGGCCCAATGGAGTCAATTCTGTGTCTCAGAGTCAGCCCCGTTCGCTAGGCTCATCATCAGGTGGGTGCAGCTGGGAAGCCAGTGTGGAACCTCAGCTGCTCTGTGGGGTCAGAGCTTGGGTGCCAGCAGGGCCTGCTCAGATCTCACACCCGGTACCCCCGCTCTGTCTGGGGCTCCAGGGTGATGAGGATGCCCTGTGCCCACGTTCATGCCTCTGTGGTGTGGGGACAGACCCTGCTTCTTCCTGGCAGGTAGATCATGTATGTCACATAGGAGCTGGCCCAGACACACTCCTGTGACCGCACTACGGGAAAACACAGCACATCCAGGTCACCACAGAAGCTGACCGGGGTGTGAGGGAATGGCCCAGCCCAGCAACCTGGGCTTCACATAGGCCCCCAGCCTGAGGCCAGGTCCAACGTGTTACCAAGGACACTAACAAGGTCAAGGCACAAGAAGGCGCCACAGGCTTTAAGTCTTGAAAATAAATGTACTATAATTAAGCCAACGAAATACAAAAACCTATTTTAAAACAAACCTTTATTTCACCGTGAATTCACTTCCTATATCTTCATTCTCCAAGTCAATGCTTTTCCACAGCTTGAAAAAAAAATCTATGATGATGCTTCCAACACAACATATTTCAAAAGCCAGAATGAAGCTAAATGTAAGCACAGCCTCATCTGGCTCATCAAGTCTCCTCGATTATTGAAATAAAATAGCCAAAGAAGCCAAAATGAACCCAGCACTAGAGGAAGAGATGAGTAACACACGTCCGACTGTGGAGGTTATTTATGTGTTTGAGCAGCATCCACTGTGCCTGCTGTCCCCAGGCCCAGCATCTCTGTCCTCCTCCCATGGGGGTGTGCACGTAAAGCCACCACGATGCTCAGGCAGGTGCGGCCACAGCACGGGGTGTGGTGTGAAGTGTTGGGAGTGGGTTGCCCTGGTCAAAATGCTGGGTTCACTTGAGATAACGTGACATTTAGATGGTGAAGAGGGAGGAAAAATGGCATCCAGACAGAGGAACCAGGCAGCCATGGAGTCCAACTCCCAGCTCACAGCCCATGCAGAGGGAGGAGGAAGACCCTGCACTCTGCATCCTCATCCATCAGATGTTCTCACTGAGCCTGTGAGAACACACAGGGAAACGCCAATGCATTCCAGAGACTCGGTAAATGTTAGCTCCCAGCCCTGACACTCAAAAAATTCCACAGCACAGACTCTGGCAAGCACCTGGGGTGACTCGGCGCCACGGTCTGGACATTGGTCTCCCACAGAATTCATCAGTTGAAATCCCCATTGCAATGGCATTGAGAGGTGATTCAGTCCTGAGAGTGGAGCCTGCACGAATGGGCTGAATGCCCTTGTGAGGGAGGTTTCAGGGAGCGTGTCTTCCCTTCCTTCCACCACATGAGTATACAGCAGGAAGGCCCCGCCTGTCAACCAGAAAGCTCTCACAAGACACTCATCTGCCAGTGCCTTATCTCACACTTGCCAGCCTCCAGAACTGTGAGCAATACATTTCTGTTGCTTGTCAATGTCCCGTTAAAGCAGCCCCAACAGACTGAGACTCCGCATGGAGGAACTCACGCACACCAGCCTGCCTGCAGGATTTTAAATATGCGTCACTCTACCTGTGGGAACACAGCCTGTCATGGGGAGACTAGGAAAGCACGCAGTTTTCAGTCCAAACTTGCTGACTACATGGGACGCTAAACAAGTTGATGCAACCTTTCTATTTCTCCATTTTATGCACCTTCAAACTCCTCAGAAAACCAAAAGTTTTACCTAACAATATGTGAGAATGGACAATTCCAGTTTAGATGCAGCCTTCTCTAATACACTAGGGGAGGATGGCTGGTTCCATCCCTACTCTCTGGCAGTGATTTCACGTCATTTTATGGCGCTTAGAACAGTCAGCCTTGTGCATATGTTATTTCACCCATGACTACGACCTTCTGCCTCGTAATTTCTGTGAAAACTGAAACCATATCTAACTCAGCTTCTGATCTGCTGCTGCAGGTGCAGAAATTCTTGTGCATCCATCCCTAAAAGTCACAGGAACAAGAATTGTGTGACAGTAGTTGCATGTGGAACTTAAGAGTTTTTTAAAATAGTACCCATCAGCCTGCATAAATTTATATTTCAAAAATAAGAAAAATAGCTTTCATTTAATGGACTTAGCACATGCTAAGAGATTTACATGCATTTAACCCCTTAACAGAGAACAGCTTTATATATGCAAAAAGTTAGAAACTCTTCCATTACCAAATGGAAACAGAAGAAAGGAAGCAAAATTACAAGATCACACCAAATAACATCATATCATTTTCTGAAATAATTCTCTTGAAAATATGAGAAAGATGGTTAGCTAAAGTTAAAAGAATTATCTTTACCATTATCTTAAAATTAGCATGTTATTTTTTAAGTTATAATTTAGAAAGCATTGAAAACTCCAAAATTATATTTTGCATATGCAACCTAAACATCTGAAACAATTTTAAACAAATTTGGGAACTAAACTGAAAAAAAATCTTAGACTGAGCTCTAATAGGCCAAGTTTTAATCTAGGCCAAGGTTTATGGCTCTGTCATAAACTCAGAAGGAAAAGAACAAAATGAGAAAGAAAATAGAGATTTATAATAGAAATGCTGACAGACCATTTTCCAAACACCAAAAATAAATTACGATTGGCTTTGAAATGACCACCTTTAGTAAGAGTCATGCACAACCAATACAAAAATTAAATGAACTAAGAAATGTTTTTCTAACAATTGACAATGTTTGAGACAAGAAGCACCAAGTGCCAAAAAGCATGGTAACAAATACATTTTAAATGAAAAATTGGCTGGGCACAATGGCTCACTCCTGTAATCCCAGCACTTTGAGAGGCCAAGGCAGGCAGATCGCCTGAGGTCAGAAGTTTGAGACCAGCCTGGCCAACATGGTGAAACCCCCTCTCTACTAAAAATACAAAAAGTAGCCCGGTGTGGTGGCACATGCCTGTAATCCCAGCCACGCAGGAGCCTGAGGCAGAAGAATCACTTGAACCCGGGAGGCAGAGGTTGCAGTGAGCTGAGCTTGCACCAGTGCACTCCAGCCTGGGTGACAGGGCGAGAATCCGTCCCAAAAAATAAAAAGTAAAATTTGCAACATGAAAGAAACTTCACATGTAAGATTCATTTATCTTAATAACTGAAAATTTTTAACTCAAGGATGACAATATTTGGGAAATTTAGTCAATTCTCATTTAACTATATTATCTAAAGACTCACAGACTTTAGAAAAACTGACCAGACAGACAAGTATGTAACATCTCAGGAGAGGCTTCTCTTCATCTTTAATGTTTACATGTTGCATTTTGAGAATAACACAACAACAAATTTTAAATACTATTTGTCAGACCTTAGCCTCTGAAATCTATGTGCTGATGAGTCTTTTCAAGAAACCATTTTTTCTCTAGATTTACATCTACTTTCTTATACAAAGAATTGAATCCTTTGCTTTATGTTGGTAACAGCAAGTCACAGTTCAAATTGGTACCTGTCGAGTGAATAGATCCCAGGTTCTGGGCACTACCGAGGGTGGACATGAAGACAGCACAAACCCTAGTCTGCATTCAAGTGTCTTAAAGTCAAATGCCTTTGCCTGGAAGTTTCACTAAATAAATTTAGTAGGTCAGACTTATACTTTAACATCCTACATCCAAATATTAGCTATCAATATTTCATTAAGCTGCACTTGAATTTAAAAGGCATCATAATATTTAAAAAATAAGATGGGTTCACAGGGCACGGTGGCTCACGCCTGTAATCCCAGCACTTTGGGAGCCGAGGTGGGCAGATTGTGAGGTCAGGAATTTGAGACCAGCCTGACCAACAAGGCGAAACCCCGTCTCTACTAAAAATACAAAAATTAGCTGGGTGTGGTGGCACACACCTGTAATCCCAGCTACTTGGGAGGCTGAGGCAGGAGAATTGCTTGAACTCAGGAGGCAGAGGTTACAGTTAGCCGAGATTACACTCCAGCCTGGGCAATAAGAGCAACAGAGCAAGACTCCATCTCAAAATAAGAAGAAGATGATGATAATGGGTATTAAGCTAACAATAATTTTAAAAGTTAATAACTCAATTATTAAATTCATTTAAAAGCCCAGAAATATATAAAATCTAATAATCAAATGTTTGCCTAATCTTGACAGATCTTACTGCAAAATTAGTAGCATCAAATCATGGCTCTCAAATACAAACAGTGCTGCCTTTCTTGCCATAAATTACCTAATTTACTTCTTTTTCTTCACAGCTTTTCCAGAAAAAAATAGAAACATGGAGTATTACACATAGCACTGATTTGACTGGTACACACTTTGTTTTTGAAGTATGCCATTTTAATAGCCTCATAAAGAAGTTACAAATTCTTCAAAGGGATTCCTTCATTCATCTCGGAGACCTACTGCACAATGTTTAAAAACATGTTTGCAAAGATGGCCGTTTAGGAACAGCTCAGGATTGCAGCTCCCAGTGAAAGCACAGAGGGTGAGTGGACGCCGCGTTTTTATTGCCCACAGACTAGGAAATTCCCGGGCAGAGGAGCTCTGCAGTCGCCAGCGCGGCTGTTTCGGCCAGCGCGGCCGTGCCGGCCAGCGCCGCTGCTTGCTGCTTTGCCCCGCGCAGCTGCTTTGTCGGCGCCCCGGAGCCGCGGTTCTCCGTACAAAATACACCGGTGCGGGTGCCCTTTTGGCTGGTGATTGGAGCCACGGGAAGTCGCCCATTCGCCGGTTCAAAAAGGGGACTGAGCAGAGAACCCGGACAGTAGATTCCAGGGCAAAACAAACAAACAAAAAAAAGCGTCACAAACCTCAGTGCCGCTTAAACCAGCGCAGTGAGTGGCCGAAGGGGAAAACAAACAGACCCCGGCGCCTCTTCAACAGGCGACTGGAACACCAACTTAAAAAAGGCTCTGAGGCAGGGAGCCAGGCGATCAGGCTCGGCTGGCCCCACCCCCAGAAAAGAACAGCAACCAGAAACTGGATTGAGAGTTTCACAGCAAGCGCAGCTGAACCCGGGATGGTCCAGCTCTGTGGGGGAGGGGCGTCCACCATTACCGAGGCAGCCCGCCATTGCTGAGGCAGCCCACCACAGCAAAGAGACTCCACCTCAACAGAGGCGGGCCACCATTGCCAAAGCAGTTCTAACTACACCCATATAAACAAGACTGCAGGGAAGTTCACTCGGCAGCGGGGCGGAGCCCACAGCAGCTCAGCAAAGCTGCTATAGGCCGACAGTGACTAGGCTGCCTCCTTGCTGGGCTGGGCAGGTCTGAAGGAAAAAAAAAAAAAAAGCGGCAGCATAACGGAAACTCATAAATAAAGCCCTAAATCCCTGGGACAGAGCACCTGGGAACAAAAAGCAGTTTATGAGTTCTGCTGCAGCAGACCTAAAAGTACCTGCCCAGCAGCTCTGAATGAACAACAACACAGCTCACAGCTCACCATTTGAGCTCCTATAAAGAAGAGACCGTCTCCTCAAGCAGCTCCCTGACCCCTATATATCCAAAAAGACACCTCATAAAAGAGAGATCAGATTGACACTAGGTGGGTATCCTTCTGGGACAAAGATAGCAGAAGAAGAAAACTGGTAACCACCCTTACTGTTCAGCAGCTGCTGCAGGTGAACCCCAGGCAAGCAGGGCCTGGAGTGAACCTCAGCAGACCTACAGCAGAGGGGCCAGACTGTCAGAAGGAAAACCAAGAAACAGAAATAACCTCATCATCAACAAACAGAACGTCAATCTGAAAGATTTGAGACCCAATCTGAAAGCCAGCAACAACAAAGTGGACAGGTGGATAAATCCTTAAAGATGGGAAGAAACCAGCGCAAAAAGGATGAAAACACCCGAAACCAGAACACCTCTCCTCCTAAAAGGGATCACAACTCCTCACCAGCAAGGGAACAAGGTTGGATGGAGAACGAGTGTGATGAAATGACACAATCAGACTTCAGAAGGTGGGTAGTAAGAAACTTCTGTGAACTTAAAGAACATGTTCTAACCAAATGCAAAGAAACTAAGAACCTTGAAAAAAGATTTGATGAAATGCTAACGAGAATGGACAAAATAGAAAGGAATATAAGTGAATTGATGGAGCTGAAAAACACAACACGAGAACTTCGCGAAGCATGCACAAGTATCAAAAGCCGAATTGACCAAGCAGAAGAAAGGATATCAGAGGTCAAAGATCAACTCAATGAAATAAAACGGGAAGGCAAGACTGGAGAAAAAAGGGTAAAAAGGAATGAACAAAGTCTCCAAGAAATGTGGGACTATGTGAAAAGACCTAATCTACGTTTGATAGGCGTACCCGAATGCGACGAAGAGAATGAATCCAAGCTGGAAAATACTCTTCAGGATATTATCCAGGAAAACTTCCCCAACCTAGCAAGGCAGGCAAACATTCAAGTCCAGGAAACACAGAAAACACCACAAAGATATTCGTCAAGAAGAGCAACCCCAAGGCACATAATCGTCAGATTCACCAGGGTCGAAATGAAGGAGAAAATACTAAGGGCAGCCAGAGAGAAAGGTTGGGTTACCCATAAAGGGAAGCCCATCAGACTCACAGCAGATCTCTCAGCAGAAGCCCTACAAGCCAGAAGAGAGTGGGGGCCAATATTCAACATCCTTAAAGAAAAGAACTTTCAAACCAGAATCTCCTATCCAGCCAAACTAAGCTTCATAAGTGAAGGAAAAATAAAATCCTTTGTGAACATGCAAGTACTCAGAGATTTCGTCACCACCAGGCCAGCTCTACAAGAGCTCCTGAAAGAGGCTCTACACATATAAAGGAACAACAAGTACCAGCTCAACTAAAGGGCAAAACAGCCAGCTAGCACCAAAATGGCAGTATCAAATTCACACATAACAATATTAACCCTAAATGTAAATGGACTAAATGCCCCAATCAAAAGACACAGACTGGCAAATTGGATAAAAAGACAAAACCCATCGGTGTGCTGTACCCAGGAAACCCATCTCACATGCAAGGATACACAAAGGCTCAAAATAAAGGGATGGAGGCAGATTTACCAAGCAAATGGAGAGCAAAAAAAAGCAGGAGTTGCAATTCTCATCTCTGATAAATTAGACTTTAAAGCAACAAAGATCATAAGAGACAAAGAGGGACATTACATAATAGTAAAAGGATCAATGCAACAAGAAGAGCTAACAATCCTAAATATATACGCACCCAATACAGGAGCACCCAGATACATAAGGCAAGTTCTTAATGACTTACAAAGAGACTTAGACTCCCACACAATAATAGTGGGAGACTTTAACACCCCATTGTCAACATTAGACAGATCAATTAGACAGATCAACCAGACAGAAAATTAACAAGGATATCCAGGACTTGAACTCAGACCTGGACCAAGCAAACCTAATAGACATTTACAGAACTCTCCACCCCAAATCCTCAGAATATACATTCTTCTCAGCACCAAATCACACCTACTCTAAAATTGACCACATAATTGGGAGTAAATCACTCCTCAGCAAATGCAAAAGAGCGGAAATCGTAACAAATAGTCTCTCAGACCACAGTGCAATCAAGTAAGAACTTAGAATTCAAAAACTAACCCAGAACCGCACAGCTTCATGGAAACTGAACAACTTGCTCTTGAATGTTGACTGGATAAACAATGAAATGAAGACAGAAATAAAGATGTTCTTCGAAAACAATGAGAATGAAGACACAACATACCAGAATCTCTGGGACACATTTAAAGCAGTCTCTAGAGGAAAATATATAGCAATAAGTGCCCACATGAGAAGCAAGGAGAGATCAAAAATTGACACCTTATCGTCAAAACTGAAAGAGCTAGAGAAGCAAGATAAAACAGAAGACAAGAAATAGCTAAGATCAGAGCAGAACTGAAGGAGATAGAGACATAAAAAAACCCTTCAAAAAATTAATAAATCCAGGAGCTGGTTTTTTGAAAAGATCAACAAAATAGACAGACCACTAGCCAGATTAATAAAAAAGAAAAGAGAGAATAACCAAATTGATGCAATAAAAAACGATCAAGGGGATATCACCACAGATTCCACAGAAATTCAAACCATCATCAGAGATTATTACAAACAACTCTATGCACACAAACTAATGAACCTGGAAGAAATGGATAAATTCCTGGACACTTGCCTCCTCCCAAGCCTAAACCAGGAAGAAGCCGAAACCCTGAACAGACCCATAACAAGGTCTGAAGTTGAGGCAGCAATTAAGAGCTTACCACCCAAAAAAAACCCAGGTCCAGATGGGTTCACAGCTGAATTCTACCAGACATACAAAGAGGAGCTGGTACCATTTCTTCTGAAACTATTCCAAACAATACAAAAAGAGGGAATACTTCCCAAATCATTTTATGAGACCAACATCATCCTGATTCCAAAACCTGGCAGAGACTCAACAAGAAAAGAAAACTACAGGCCAATATCCATGATGAACATAGATGCAAAAAATCTTCAATAAAATACTGACAAGCCGATTGCAACAGCACATCAAAAAGCTTATCCATCATGATCAAGTAGGCTTCATCCCGGGGATGCAAGGCTGGTTCAACATACGCAAGTCTATAAACGTAATTCACCACATAAACAGAACCAAAGACAAAAACCACATGATTATCTCAATTGATGCAGAGAAGGCCTTTGACAAAATTCAACAGCCCTTTATGCTAAAAACCCTCAATAAGCTAGGTATCGATGGAACGTATCTCAGAATAATAAAAGCTATTTATGACAAACCAACAGCCAAAATCATACTGAATGGTCAAAAACTGGAAGCATTCCCCTTGAAATGTGGCACCAGACAAGGATGCCCTCTCTCACCACTGCTATTCAATATAGTATTAGAAGTTCTAGCCAGAGCAATCAGGCAAGAAAAAGAAATAAAGGGTATTCAAATAGGAAAGGAGGAAGTCAAATTGTCTCTATTTGCAGACGACATGATTGTATATCTAGAAGACCCCATCGTCTCAGCCCCAAACCTCCTGAAACTGATAAGCAAGTTTAGCAAAGTCTCACGATGCAAAATCAATGTGCAAAAATCACATGCATTCCTATACACCAATAACAGACTTAAAGAGAGCCAAATCAAGAACAAACTTCCATTCACAATTGCCACAAAGAGAATAAAATATCTAGGAATACAACTAGCAAGGAATGTAAAGGACCTTTTCAACGAGAACTACAAGCCACTGCTCAATGAAATAAGAGAGGACACAAACAGATGGAGAAACATTCCATGTTCATGGTTAGGAAGAATCAATATCGTGAAAATGGCCATACTGCCCAAAGTAATTTACAGATTCAATGCTATCCCCATCAAGCTACCAATGACCTTCTTCGCAGAACTGGAAAAAACCACCTTAAACTTCATATGGAACCAAAAGAGAGCCCGCATAGCCACGTCAATTCTAAGCAAAAGGAACAAAGCGGGGGGCATCACACTACCAGACTTCAAACTATACTACAAGGCTACAGTAATCAAAACAGCATGGTACTGCTACCAAAACAGAGATATAGACCAATGGAACAGAACAGAGGTCTCGGAGGCAACACAACATATCTACAACCATCTGATCTTTGACAAACCAGACAAAAACAAGCAATGGGGAAAGGATTCCCTGTTCAATAAATGGTGTTGGGAAAGCTGGCTAGCCACGTGCAGAAAGCAGAAACTGGACCCCTTCCTGACACCTTACACTAAAATTAACTCCAGATGGATTAAAGACTTAAACATAAGACCTAACACCATAAAAACCCTAGAAGAAAATCTGGGCAAAACCATTCAGGACATAGGTGTAGGCAAGGACTTCATGACCAAAACACCAAAAGCATTGACAACAAAAGCCAAGATAGACAAATGGGACCTAATCAAACTCCACAGCTTCTGCACAGCAAAAGAAACAATCATTAGAGTGAATCTGCAACCAACGGATTGGGAAAAATTTTTGCAGTTTACCCATCTGACAAAGGGCTGATATCCAGAATTTACAAAGAACTAAAACAGATTTACAAGAAAAAAACAAGCAAGCCCATTCAAAACTGGGCAAAGGATATGAACAGACACTTTACAAAAGAAGACATACGTGAGGCCAACAAACATATGAAAAAATGCTCATCATCACTGGTCATCAGAGAAATGCAAATCAAATCTACATTGAGATACCATCTCACGCCAGTTAGAATGGTGATCATTAAAAAATCTGGAGACAACAGATGCTGGAGAGGATGTGGAGAAATAGGAACACTTTTACACTGTTGGTGGGAGTGTAAATTAGTTCAACCATTGTGGAAGACAGTGTGGCGATTCCTCAAGAACCTAGAAATAGAAATTCCATTTGACCCAGCAATCCCATTACTGGGTATATATCCAAAGGATTACAAATCGTTCTACTATAAGGACACGTGCACGCGAATGTTCATTGCAGCACAGTTTACAATAGTAAAGACCTGGAACCAACCCAAATGCCCATCGACGATAGATTGGATAGGGAAAATGTGGCACATATACACCATGGAATATTATGCAGCCATCAAAAACGATGAGTTTGGGTCCTTTGTAGGGACATGGACGAACCTGGAAACCATCATTCTCAGCAAACTGACACAAGAGCAGAAGATCAAACACCGCATGTTCTCACTCATAGGCGGGTGTTGAACAATGAGAACACATGGACACAGGGAGGGGAGCACTACACACTGGGGTCAGTTGGGGGGAAATAGGGGAGGGATGGTGGGGGGTGGGGAGGTGGGGAGAGATAGCAAGGGGAGAAATGCCAGATGTAGGTGATGGGGAGGAAGGCAGCAAATCACACTGCCACGTGTGTTCCTATGCAACAATGCAATAAAATAAATAAATGGGGAAAAAAAAAAAACAAATATGTTTGCTCTGGTTTATATGCAGGAAGAGTCTAAACAAAAAGAGAAGATGCAGAAAAATAATATTTTCTCCAACAACTCTCCCCAAGCTGATATTTCCATGGTGTTATTCAAACCAGAGAAGCCTTCTCCTGTTGCAACTTGAAATGTCCTATTAACCGGGGGTGGAGCGTGGAAGGTTAAAAGGAAGGCAAGATAAAGACGCCTATCAGAACCTTGAAACCCTTCCTTCTCTGACCAAGGTTGCCCCACAGGGAGGGCACAGAGCTTGGCTTCTCCTCAGCAGGCAGCCTCCCCAGGCGTGCATCTTCCTGGCCTCCAAAGCTCTGACTACTCCACACTGCCAAGTCCCGGATCTGCCTCTCTGAAGAGCTGTCCAGACGGACATGTATGGAGACTGTCTCCCTGGACATGGAGCCTCTGAATCCAGGGGTCTTTCATACTGCACCTGTGAACATCTTCCTGTGGCCCCACCACCTCCATCTTCCCTTTCCCCAGAAGAGACACAGGAACAAATCTGCTTCAATGTAATTTAACAGCCCAGAATCTTTGCTCTTTCCCATTTGAACTGATTAAAAAACTTTTAGATAATCAGGCCATACCCGTCCTATTAAACAGAAATTTGAAGACTCAAAATGTGTTAAACTGTGGATAACAAAATCTCTTTAACCAACATACCAACACTTCACTTAGCAAAATGGTACCCTGAATCCTTGACTTGGAAAACCTTTCCAGGCATATCAAAAACCAAAATTGCAGTTTTAGTCCTAGGAAATACAGTTTTGTTCCCAAGACTTAGATGCCCTCTTAGGTAAGCAAGTGTCTTTTGAACTGTGCAGTTACCAGACAACAAACTCATCAAATGTCTCTCCTGTAATGCCAACCCTTTAACCCACCACTGTGGATACTTGTAAACTTTGTCTCTGTCAAAATGGACTGGCTGCATCCAACAGCCTCCACTTTAAAAAAAAAAAAAAAAAAAGCTATTGATTTGGCAAGGCTGCCCCACAGTCCATAGCACCTGTGTGTTCCCCATGCAATGCCATTATTGCTTAAAATATGCAACCCTATCAAGTTTTATGTGAGAATGTTTTACTAGTAAAATCTTAATATCGGCCCATAAAATGGTCAAACACAAAAGTACAAAACTTAACATTCCACATGATAGTAAAATATCTACTAAGGTCAAACATCAAGGCTTCGAATAATTTAATGAGCAATAAAAATTAACATTGAATTTGGTAGCAAGCACTTATAAAATGGCATCATACATTTGTATCTGTTAAACACTTTAGGCACATAGTTTTACAGATGATATCTATTATCCAAAAACTTACTCACTTTATTTTGGCAGATTTGATGGACAGGCCGCGAGTGGGCTTCTGCTATCAGGGCTGCACTGCAGCCGGCGTTGAGATCAAACACTTCCACCGTCCTGTTCCGGCCAGCTGTGAGTACGATGTCTGCATTATTCCAGTTAAGGAGCTCTTCTCAACACTCTTACCTACAGGGAAGGGACAGTTCCCTCTCTTTTACTAATAAAAACTTTAGAATATTAGAAGACTCATGAAGGGACGACTAGTTAAGAATTTCTGAAGTTCCACGGGAAAAGTCCTGAGCTCAGTCCAGCTCCACCGCATCTGGCCCCAGGCATTGGCAAGAGCAGGTGGGCAGCGATGGAGGGGATGCTTAGGAAAAGGGAGACCACCACAGTGCCTATTTTGGGGTAGAAGTTCCAGTTTTAGATACGTGGTGTTTGAGATGTTCATGAAACACCCAAATTGGATGTCAAATAATTGAGTATGTAGATATTGTGCTCAGAAGAAAGGACTGAACTAAGATTAGACAGACCCACAGAGTGGATGACAGACAGTCCCTGGGGCAGGCTTTATGGTGGGAGCACACAACCCCGACAGTGCCATGTTGGCAAGTGACCATGATGTGCTTCATCAACTTGACATAAAAGGAGCACTTTCACGTTGAGGGCTCCTGCGATCACCAACACCCCACAAGCTTCATGCTCAGCCCTGAATGCTGTAGTCATGAGTATATTATATATACTCATAACTACAATTATATATTCCTACCAGATGGGGGGAATACAGGTGCACTGGAGTCAAGAGACCCGAAGGCTGCAGTTAGCACTGGATTATTCTCGACACTAGGACTCTTGTATTCCAGAAAACATCATTTAGGCTAGAATAATCCTAATGACATATTTCTTATTTCTGCTAGGTATTTTAGCACCTATTCTAGCATGAAATTACCACATTTCTAACTAAAACATACTACAACCTCCTAACGCTTTTTTAGTGCAACTATAAAACCTTCCAATAGACTTCAGCTTAGATCTAACTTTGAGAAAATTAAAACTTTATACAATGAATTCCTAAAGATCAGGAAGTTTTCCCTAAATAAATTAAAATCAAGTTTTAAAATTAAAAGGAATGATGTCAGCCATAAAAATCTCAAATATTAAAGTTTTGAATTCCATTTCATATTATTTTGAACAGCAACCGCAATGATTTTTGCCAGTTATGCAGATGGTATAGAATAACTAAATTACTACACATTAGTGAACAAAGTCTACACCAGAAGTGCAAGGTCAGCCCACCTGCAGGATGGCATGAGCTGCACAGCACTCATGTTTCTGTTTCCTGTGAGGCCCTTCTCAACATTGAGATGAAATTATTACATGTACAATTAACACAAAGACGGTGGGCTCCATGAGGAGGGTCCCTGCATTCCCAGAGCCCTGCACGATGTTGACACTCATGAGATGCTCAGCACGTGCCTCTGCCAGAGGAACAACACGTAGGCATAAAACCCAACAGAATCTGGGCGAAAGATACGGGAATAAAAGTCATTTACTGCTGATAAACAGGTCATGTCTCCTGCATCCGTCATGGAGAGCCTGCAAACCAGCTTGGATTTGCTCTTCTGTTTATATCCGGAAGAGAAAATCAAGATGACCAATCTTTTTGCTCTCCTTCCACTACAACAATGTTTTAAAGACAAATATCTTATCTTTAGAAACATTAAACATGAAAAGAAAGTTTTCGTATCACTTAAGAAGTCGCATTTTATAATACTGAGGGAAAAAGTGAATTTGTGGCCTTAATTTTTCTTTAGGAAAAAAAAACTGGCTTTCCATTAACATCTAATTATTTGTGGTGATTTTTGACATATAAAAGATCTGCCACCCCTCCTCCTTCTTCAGTCTGTGGTCAAATGCACCAGTTTTTTTCTATAGGGAATTTCACTGCATGCTTAGAAAATCCTACCTATCGACCACCACATGTAACTGAGCAATGCTTTAGCTTCATTACCTTCCAAAACCCAACTGAAGTGGCTGCCAAGTGATTTCTAAGAGAAAGTCCCACAAGATCAGAAAGAGGAGGCAGGATCCAGAAGAGAAGCTGCGAACTCTCAGAGGCAAAGGGCAGTGCCAGCTGACACAGGAACCCTGGGAGGTGAGCTGACTTGTGAAACTCCCTCCCGATAAGTAAAAATAAACTTTAGGACTGAAAAGCCTGGGCATCTCTGAAGAGAAAGCTGAGAGAGGGGCCACTGAGTCCTGGAGCCCTTCCCTACATGCAACCCCTCTGCCCCCGAGAACAGGCCAGAAATCACTCCGGGATGCCGTGACACGGGACAGAGAGAGTGGGGACATTCTCATGGAGATCAGGGATTCCTTGCAAGCCCATTTATTGATAGAAGCCCCAGCCCTTTGCACGTCCCAACCCGAAGTTCCTCCATGAGAGAAGCAGGCAGACCCGGTCTCCTCCCAACCACAAGGCATCCACCCCAATTAACAAACCAAAGTCACACATCTCAGAAATGTAACTTTGATTAAGAGAAGTGTGCTTATATTATACTCAAAGCCTCAAAAAAATAAAATGACGTGAATACCTAAAGATACAGCAAAAATATAAAACTACGGCCAGGAAGCCAATACAACAATCTCAAAAGGAGGAAAAAGGGAAGAGGACAGGACTGGGAGGCTGGTTCCTAATTCCCTCTGTAATATTTTATTCTCAAAAAAATTTTGGAAAACAAAGATAGTAAAATGTTAATACTGGCCAAGCATGGCGGCTTACGCCTGTAAACCCAGCACTTTGGGAGGCTAAGGTGGGTGGATCACAAGATCAGGAGATCAGGACCATCCTGGCTAACATGGTGAAACCCCATCCCTACTAAAAATACAAAAAATTAGCCAGGCATGGTGGCGTGCAACTGTAGTCACAGCCACTTAGGGGGCTGAGGCAGGTGAATCGCTTGAACCCAGGAGGCGAAGGTTGCAGTGAGCCAAGATTGTGCCACTGCACTCCAGCCTGGGTGACAGAGCGAGACTCCATCTAAAATAAACAAATAAATAATAAAAATGTTAATACTTGTCCAAGCTAGGTGTAGCTAAGAAGATACTTATTATTCCCCACATATACGTATATATTTGAAATATATTGATAACTTTATTATCAATAGTATTTGTCCCACATGACATCACTTCAATATGCTGCAGAGCCGAGATGATAATTCAGGTCTCTCAAACCCCCAAATTCTCACATTCTCATTCCAAAGGCCCCACGCATAGTAATACAAAGGAAGGTTTAAAATGCGTAGCATCTGCATTATTCAGCTCTCATCAGTAGTTTGGTAATAGGAGGTTATTATTAAATTTAGCGTGACATTTTAAAATGTAAATATCTTTTTTAACATCACATTATTGAAATGGCTTCCTCTGATCTAAAAATAATGCAGAGAGGAGGGCTGCCTACCTCTTAATCTCATCTTTGCAAGTGTCAATGTGATACTTCAGTAGCTGAAATTCAGGGCCAGAAGATAACAATATAAAGGCATCTATGTAATAAAACTGTGCAGACTGTATTGGTTTAGAAAACATGTCTTTGCCCTGTAATGCAAATCAATAGTTATTGTCAATATAATAAATGTCAACAAAAACACTATTGCTCTAAACACAAAATTATTTCTTCTTAAAACACAACATCTATTTATTCTAAATGTGTACATATATTTGTTAGACCCAATCTACAATTTTTGTTTCCTCCTACTCCTTCTGAAAGGTATTATATAATTACAATTTTACTGTAATGAATGTTTTGAATTCCAGCCCTTTAACAACTTTAAAAGAAAATCGAAACTTAGCAGTAAACATACTAAGTAGCAAGGATTTTATTAAAGCTGAAATTTAAAACATTTTTAAAAATGTAGTTCTGAGCTGTCTACTCTCAAATTTAGACCTCACAACCAAACATGTTACGACACAGAGGAGGCCAGTGGCACCCATGGCTCTCACAAACGCCTCCTTCCTCCCTCAGAGAGGCCCTAGGTCTTCCCTAACATACACTTCCTTTCTTATCTGTCTCATATTCAATCCCCTTTCCATATAAGACCCATAGAAAATAAATGCCAACATCTTTGAAAATTGAACTGCATTTATGTTATGTTCTTTGCAAGTCATCTGCTCATAATTTGATGATTTGAAGATGAGTTTCCTACCGTTTCCTCTTCTTTCCCTGTCCTAGTTGTAAGGTCGTATCTTCCTGTCTCTCCTTTCCTGTTCTGCTTTCAAATGATCTCCCATAAGTTCATCAACATGTCACTTTTCTCCCCAAAATATACTTCCCCCACGTAATAGCCTTTGGCCATTATTACTGTCTTGACTATAAAATCACACTGAATCAATATTTAAAATTATTCAAATATTTCAGTGTTAATCATTTGGCATTCGCAGACCATAACAAACATAAGGACAGATTTAACCTTATGAATTAAGCATGTGTGTAGCCAGTATGTAAGTATGTACCTGTATACCATATGCATGTGTGCCCATTGCGTGTGTGTGGATATATACATGTAGACACATATTTAAGAAACTAATTAATCAGTAACTTTTATTCCATTAAAGCAACTCTTGGTTTATGTATCTTTCCTCATCTCCTATTAAGGTAAAACAGAGAAGCTCTCAGCTGAGGGCTGCTCCTATGGAAATGACAGCCCATGGCAGATGTGACCATCCATTACCAGAAGCAGTGCGAGCTCTGTCCTATGCACCGACCACACCTGTAGGGTCCGGTCCTGGGCCGTGGAGAGCAGCCACCTCTGGTCATGGCTCCAGCAGATGGCGTTAACTGCCCCGTCGTGACCTAACAGGAGTGATCAGAGAGGGTTACTGTTTCCATTATTAAAATCCGTTTTCACTGAGTGCTACTTATCTGGTGCTTTCATACAACACAACTGGAACAGCATGGTTCAAGTAATCAGAGGCACACCATGAGGCTTCTCCTCGCTCCAGTGAGGCTGTGGAGCCTGAGGCTGGGTGCACTGTTTCCCTTCAGTAGAGGCTCAATGTGGCTTCTGAAGGCGGTTGCTCTAAAGCCTCAGGCTTCATTTTTTCAAGTTTTATTTTAGATTCAGGAGGTGCAGGTGTAGGTTTGTTACGAGCGGATAGTGCATGGTGCTGAGGTTTGGGGTATGATTGCCTCACCCAGGGAGTGTAAAACCTCACATTTCTTAAACTATGATGTTCAACATATGTGTGCATCTGTGAGTGTATGTTTTCAGAGAAGAACATGGTAGCATCTAGTGTTATGAACTACAGTATAGAAATCTATGGACTGCATGACAATGTATCAGTATTTTAAATAACTGCTATCAACATTGAAGAAAAAAGTTTAAAAAAAAAAAATCACTGAGCACACACATATAAGTCAATCATTTGTTGTGACAGATTTGAAAAGTTTTGCCCAAACTCAAAATGGCTGTTTTGATGCTGATTTGTGAGAGTGCCAGTGCTGGTCTTCGGGCGTCTGAATATTGGCAGTGTGTGCCACTCTGATATTAAACTAAGGTAGGATACAAGGTTAACAGTGTTTATTTCACATACCCATAAGAGCTTTTCTGTCCGGTCCCCACCTCATCCTACTCCCCACCTAACTCTGGGGACCAGGCCCTGGGCACGTGCTGCTTTGTGGACCTGCCTTGCCTTATAATTACTAGAACAGCCGTCAGGCCAGGGGGTGTCTTAAAACAGCCTCACAGCTGCCACCACCTAAAGGCTCTAAGAAGTGCTGGACACAGAGGAAAGGAGAAAGCTAAGACGACCAGGGACGGGCGTCTTCTCAGAGGTCGGCCCTGGAGCAGAAAGCCAGGCATGTGTCCTGGTGAGCAGGGAGAGAGGGGAGAAGCTGGGGAGGTGAGCGCAAGGAGAGGTGGAGCCCAGCCCTGCAGCCTCTGACCCCCTGAGCACTTGAGCTGGGTTAACAGGGAGAAGACTGACAACAAATGACCCCAGACCTGCTCAAGGACCCCGTTTCACCTCCATAGATAAGCATTCTGTGATTAAAATCACAGGGGATGGGTAACCACAGCTTCCAAGAAAATTCTTGTCATAGCCGAGATCTCCCCATGGAGCAGAAGGCCCCATCCCACGGGCCTCAGCATGTGAATTGCACATGATAATTTACAGACTAGACAAAAAACTGCAATCTCACTACATCATATCTGTCAGGGCACCAAGATAAAAAAGATGGGAAAACCAGTAAAGGCTTAAGAATATAACTCAGTTCTGCAACAGGGCCCCAGGAAACACAGGGCTGAAATTCACAGCACAGAAAAATGGGAAATAGCTTTGCTGCCCTCACGTGTAGAGTTCTGGCAGTTTTAGCAGAAGTATCAAGGCCAGTTAAGGAAAGCTCCAAACATTCTGCACCGCTGCTCAGCGAACAGCAGCTGCGAGACTCAAAGGAATGTCACCATTCATGACTGCCATTAATAAACACCCTCCACGCCGCTGGTACTGAACACCAGTGGCATCCGCAGCTGTGCACCATCCTGAGAATATCGCAGGTTCATAGACACCTGCTGCAGCACCCCGTGCCCGCATCCTGGGCCGTCAGGGCATCCTCCCAGTGGCAAGGGCCTGACGCATCGCCCAGGCACTGACCTTAGAAGTCACTTCATTACCAGCCATGTGGCCACCCTCTTCCAATATCAAACTCAGACCAGCCCCCCCACCTGGCCCACAGGCTGCACAGAGGCCGCATGAGGTCGCACAGGAGAGAGGGTGAAGCTACCGCTACCACCCACGTTCTTCCTTCTTAGTGAGACTGCGAATGTGTTTCTCCAGTCCTTCCTACTTCCTCCTACAAGCACAGTGTTTGCTGGGCACCCAGTGGCCAACTATGCCACCAAGGCCAGCAGAGGCACCAGCAATGCAGGGACTGCAGAGTGACACCTGCAGCCCAGCCCTGACAAGTTGGCCTGTCCTTATCTCAAGTGTCAGGGACGGACCTCCCACTCCCAGGATGAAAACCACGGAGATTCCTCAGAACCTGCTAATGCGGGGAGTCCCCCTCCTCTCCCGAGCTCCAGCCCCAGACACAGGCGAGAAGTGCTTCGGCCACAGGGTGCATCCAAGACAAATCACTGCAGGGATGGCTGGGGCCTCTGGAGCCAATCCCCACGAAGCAATGGGCCCATGGGGGACCCCACATGGGTTCCTCTTCCAATCTCCCCTCAATCTCCTCACTATACAGAAGGACTCTCTCTTTCTTTTCAGTTGATCAGTTTCCCCTGTGGTGTGTGGGATGAGATGAGGAGCTTCAGAAATAGAGTGAAAAGAATTCTAAAATCCTGTCCAGTCAGGGTTATTTTTTGGGTTTTTTTTTTTGAGACGGAGTCTTGCTCTGTTACCCAGGCTGGAGTGCAGTGGTGAAATCTCGGTTCACTGCAACCTCTGCCTCCTGGGTTCAAGTTATTCTCCTGCTTCAGCCTCCCAAATAGCTGGGATTCCAGGTGCCCACCACCACACCCAGCTAATTTTTGTATTTTTTAGTAGAGAAGAGGTTTCGCCACGTTGGCCAAGCTGGTCTCGAACTCCAGACCTCAGGTGATCTGCCCACCTCAGCCTCCCAAAGCACTAGGATTACAGGCGTGGGCCACAACGCCCAGCCTAGGTCAGGGTTTTAGACCTCCCCTGGACCTGGATTCCTCTGGACATGGGCCCTGCTTGGGGGAAGCAGTCAGGGGTGGGGGACGTGAGTGGCACAGAGGTGATGTGTGCAGTCCCTGCTCAGAGAAGGAGCGGAGCAGAAGCCACTCGGCACAGCTCGAGCCAACCAACAGCCTAGGAGCAGGAGAGATGCAAACCTTCACTTCATACCTTGACAAAGATTCTTTTTATAAACAATTCCACATCTATCATGGAATTGTAGATTTAATCTTCTGAAATGCATGACCCCAGAACTTCACAGTGATCACCACTGACTCCCAGGCACGTGACAGACAGCGCAGCTCCCCTGCGCAGCGTGCTCAGAACCTACCATCCAGCATCACGGAGAACCTACTCTGTGCCAGGCATGTGTTCAAAGGAAGGCATGGGACTGGAGTGCCCGTCTTTGTAATTGACACCATTTTTGATAGGAAACATTATAAAATTTAAAGCAGAAACATGTAACTCCTTTCTTAAATTAAATACGATTGCTCTCGGTGGCTTTCAGGCTGGGCTGCATTACCTGACTGTACACTCAGAGACCCCGAAGTCTCCAGGAGGGCATTTGAATTTATACTTATTTGTCCCTGATCATAATGGAAATAAAGACACTCATTTTTCTGTGTTCTGGGCAGGTGCTGAGAGACCAGTCACATTTTCAAAGCTGAGTGACGTAACTATTAAACATTACACCCTCAAAGTGAAACGATGTGGCTTGTGCAGTTGAGGTAGGTAATCGTGACCCTTCCCCCTACAGAAACAGAGGAAGTTTTTGTCAAAACGAGTTTGAAAACCCACTGCATTTTAGTTCAGGGAAAAGCCATTTTTCTAACAATAAAATAGTGGTAAAATATCCCCAATCAACAGAATAACCACCCATATCAGCCATTTAGCCATGAAAGAAGCCGGCTCAAGGTTCTGGGGTGCACGGTGGAGGCTCTGAGGCTGCAGGATAGACTCAGGATGGGGGCGGGAGCAAGGGTGCTCAAAGGGCAAGGGTGGCGTCCAGGCCACACAGGGATAGATGTCTGGTGGGACCAGAAGCAAGGGGGCTTGAAGGGCAAGGGTGGCATTCAGGGCACAGTGGGAGAACCATGATCTGCACAGGCCATGCAGGATAGACATGGGGTGAGATCAGGAGCAAGAGGCTCAAAAGGAGAGGGTGGCATCCAGGCCAAGACGGGAGAACTATGTTCTTCCCAGACCATGCAGGGGCGTCAGCTTTGCTCATGCAGGAGCCGAGTCTGGCTCTGCCTGCCTTTGGGGGCCTCCCAAACCTCACCCTGGGGGTGAGTCATAGTCACTGGGGGGCTCGTCTGCTCCCAGGTGTGGCCTTGCCCAGGCCTGGGCCCCACTGCCTCCGCCCCCCTCAGCCCCATCGGTCCCCACCTCCGAATTTCCTAACGACTGCCCTTGGGGTGGTTACATGACAGGCTGAGTGTCCCATATTCACAATGCTTGGGATTAGAGGTGTTTTGGATTTCCCATTTTTTTGGATTTTGGAATATTCACATTATGGCAGTTAAGCAACCCTAATCCAAAAATCCGAAATCTGAGATGCTTCAGTGAGCATTTCCTTGGCGTCGTGTTGGTACTCAAAGAGTTCTGGATGTGGGAGCATTTGGATTTCAGAATTTTGGATTAGAGATTCTCAACCTGTATAAAAACAGAAGGACTAGTGAAATATTTTTTTTGTTTGTTCCTGTACTTTTGTTAAAATATCTACAAAGTGTAAGTTCTGATGCAAGTAGTATCAGGACCCTAATGAAAAGCTGTCAGGTTTTATGGAACTAGAATTAGAAATCAAATATATGCCCCAGTTATGAGTTGACATGGTCGTAATTTTAACACTGTTGCTCTCAGGTCTACTTTTTTAAAAAAAAACAAAAAACAATTGTTTGCCTTATTATGTTTATAAAAATGTCTATGTACAAACCCTACTAAATTTCAAAATATATTTCAATCTTATGCCTTTTAATTATATTAATTAAATATATTTCAATTATTTACGATTCAACTTCACTCATTCCCCTAAATCTCTACAGATGATCAGCACTTGGCCTCCAGGGCACCAGTCACAAAAGTGCTGCCACGCTGTTCTCATTAGTTATGTCTACCCTGAATGGTTTAAGAGCTCAGTGAATCCAGTTTAGACAAAGAAAACTAAACTGTCATTTAGCAACTGACAACCAGGACCTAAGTGGGACCCACCCTTACATTCATACTGACTGAAATTAAGACACGTTTTACCTGAAAACACAGCAGGTGTCCCAGTCAGGCTGGCATCAAAAACCTGACATAGATGGTTGGCCAACCCACAGGCCAGCCACTGCCCATCTCCTGTTAAAAAAATAAAAACAAAGGCCTCTTAGAAAAGCCTAATTCATAGGAGTCACACTAACCACAGGCAAGATGTAGAACTTCTCATAAACTTGGTTCTGAAACACACACACGAACATCAGCATGGGGGTCTGCAGGCGCCAGTCCGTGTCCACCCTTTCTCAAGTCCTCTACCCGACAACCTTGTAAGGCACTGCTTTGTCATTGTCATCAGCCTCCCTTAACAGAAGAGGAACAGCAGGATGAGAGAGGGAGGCTGCCGCACAAGGTTGTGAACAGGAAGGGCTGCACCCAAAAGGTCCTGTACCCAGGACAGGACGGCCCCTGAAACATGGTGCCGGAGCCTGCCTCAAATCAGCAGACTGTCCAGAGGCACATTCAGCTAAGCAGTTATGTTGAAACAATTTCTGAAAACAGGGTAGAAATAAATGACACGTCACCCACAATATTCAAACTTGAGGGCCGATAACACTGAAGAAATGTTCTGATCTATCAAAGATCAAACTGACTTTACTGATAATACTACATATCTAATTTCCAAAAATGATTTTAAAACTTCTGTGGCTACAATTATATAATAAAATAAAGGGAATTTAGCAGAATGGTAAATGGTAACCCTTAGGCAACTCAACCCTCTGGACAGGTGGTTTGAGGGGCAAGGCACCAGCCCAGACAGGACTTTCTGTCCAGCCCCAGGCAAGGGCACAGGTCGCCTGCAAGTCAATCTTGCTTCTGAGAAGCATCCGAGTGGTGCAACTATCTAGCCGAGGCCAAGGGCACTCTCACAAGCTGCTCCTCCCTTCTTTCAAACATTATTTAGAAAGAAAAAAAATGCCGAGATCCAATGGAAGTCTGGTGAAGGCATTATCAGGACACACATGAGAACAGGGCGGATCTCACGGAAGCCGAGACACACTCAGCCCTGCAGGAAAAGGCCCCAGCTGAGGGTCTGGCAAGGAAGGGACACTGTGCACAGCCTGTGCAACCATTCCTAGCCTGGCACCTCCAGCCCATCCATGAGCAGAGGCCGCGTCTCCAGAGGGAACTGGCGACTGTTCTGCTAGCTTCTCTGCCTACCAAAGCCCTTCCACCAGGCCCACCTTAACGCTTCTGTAGGAGGGGTCAGATACACAGAGAGCCAAACCCAGAGGAGCTGGCCACGGAACAGCAAATTCAGTGCTAGTGAGTGCCAGTCTCCATGCCAACGCAGGGGCCAGATGCTCTGTGGTCACCCTCACTACAGTCAAGTGAAATGAAGTCTCGGTTTTAATCTAGACACAAACCATCCCATGCAGCTTCAAGTTATCCAAGGTTTTTACAAAGATTTTTACAATTTATGATACAATAGAAAAATGTTTACAGTGGACAGAATAAAAGACTCTTACAAACGAAATGCTACCCAGCTCCCGCAGGACGTGGCGCACCTGAGTACTGGATGCAGCACACGCGTGTGCAGGCGGGGGCTGCGGCGACCCGGGGACCAGGCTTGGCAGGCACAGCGCAGTCCACGGCGTATGCCTCCCTGAGGGAAGGCCAGAGGAAACAATGATCGGGAGACACTCAAAGTGAGATTAGAAGTAAAATATAACCAAGAAATGAAGTGGGCTTCCCCCCATCTACATGTATAATTGTATTCCAGTAAACTTGAATATTTATCTATAAATGTGTATATTTAGACTCTTACATTCAAAGTCATGAAATAACTCTTTTAAATAGACTAACATTTCTCATCGCCTAAAAAGACATATATTTTACATATAAAACAGCAAGGATTTGTTGTGTTTCACATAAACTGATGTGAGTACTGTGATGATTTAGGGATGAGGGTTCTCACTAAGAGAAAATGAATTTCACTTTCCAGTCTCAGGCCGCTGTGGGTGGTGGTGTAATGTCAATCACTCAAATCATCTGCAAATGCCTTCCATGTACACACCAGTGTCTTCTGTGTACACTAACGCCTTCCGTGTACACGCCAATGCCTTCTGTGTACACGCCTGAGCCCTGCGCAGGCATGCGGAGGCCTCGCCACCATTGCTGCCCAGCAGTTCTCAACAGAAGGCCCACAAGAGTCAAACGCAGAAGAGACAGCGTGCTCTGCCTGGAAACCAGGGCCCTCACAGAAAAAATCACCAAAAAAGTCAGAGTTGAATGTAACTGTGATGCCATGCTTCATCTGCATAAGGCCGGATGCATTTTGCTGAGAGCCCACACATAATATCAAGCAGAACATGGCAGAGACAGCAGCAGACTGCAGAAAAGAGCAGTGAGCATGGGCACAGTCAACACGGGTGCTCAGTAATGCAGTGATTGCAAAGTAGACCCACCTACATTAAAATGGGTTTTAAGTACAGTAGCCCATATCTCTTCTCGAACAAGGTAATCTTAAATCCAGGACTGCGAGAGGCCCCAGATGCCTGCCTGTCCAGTCATAAGGGGCCCAGGTGTCTGCAGGACATGCCCACAGCCAGCCACAGCCGGTGTGAGCCAGCCTCGTGGACAGGTGCTTTCCCAATGGCACGGGCCACGGCCACTCAGAATGGGCACCTGGCGCTGCAGCAGCCCCAACATTTTCACCCAATCCACCGGCATGGCAGGGTGAGCATCAGCTACAACATTTTCTAAACTAAATTTTAACAAAAGTTTAATATTCCAAAATTGCGTTAAGGTGGTAAGAACACAGCATGTCTGAAAAATTAACAGGAAAGAATTAAATTTGGCTAAAAAGATATAAATAATATAGATATACATATCTGTGTACATATGTACATAAACACATGCACACATATAAGGTCTTCTACCTGTTTGGAAAGGAACCAGTTGAAGTATTGTAAAGGTCTGGGCTATTTCAAATGAGCTTGGATGAGTACTAGATCACACACCATGTGCAGCTGCTCCTGTGTCTTGACGGTCCTTTACCTTCACTCTTGATGTTGGTCTTCGGCGAAAACATAGTTAAGCTGTGGAAAGAAAACTCTATATCACTCTCAAATATTAAGAGCTCTAAGGTTCCTAAGAGATTTATATTTTACAGTGACAAAAATTATATATATATAGATACAGACGTCTGCATAAATGCTTTCAAGCCCCTCCCACCTGCCCTCCAGCCCTCAAGTCACCTCCTCCCCTCCTGTGTCTCTCAGGCTTCCCCAGAGACATCATCCTGCTACTCATTGTCCTGTGGCTCCTTTAAAATCCTGTAATAGGAACCTGATGCTGGGCTTTTCCTGTTAAGTCCAAAGCCCCGGGTTGGCACTCAGGGCCACCAATGTCTGGCAACCCCTCATCCCCCAGGGCTCCCACACAAAGCCCAACACTCAGAACATGCCTTAATATGGCAGACCTGGGGAATTCACACAAAGCTGCAGGTGCCACTGGAGAATTCCTCCACCCAACCATCATCCATCCATTCACCCATCCCTCCATCCATCTAACCATGCATTCATCCCTCCTTCATTGACCCGCTCATCTGTCTTTCATCTCTGTATCCCTCCATCCCCATCATCCATCCATCCATTCATCCATCTCTCATCCCTCCATCCCACCATCCTCACTCCATCCATCCACCCAGATCCATCCCTCATCTCTGCATCCCTCCATCCTCCCTTCATCCCCCCACTCATCCATCCTTCATCTCTCCATCCATCCATCCTCTCCATCCATGCACCCACTCATCCATCTGTCATCTCTCCATGCCTCCATCCATGCACCATGCATCCATCTCTCACCTCTGCATCTCTCCATCCTCTCCAATCATCCCCACACTCATCCATCTCTCATCCCTCCATCCCTACCATCCATGTAACCACTCATCCATCCCTCATCTCTCCATCCATTCATCCTCTCCATCCATCTCCCCACTCATCCGTCACCTCTCCATCCATCCATCCCCTCCATCCATCCCCCACTCATCCATCTCTCATCCCTCCATCCCTACCATCCATGTAACCACTCATCCATCCCTCATCTCTCCATCCATCCATCTCCCCACTCATCCATCTCTCACCTCTCCATCCATCCATCCCCTCCATCCATCCCCCCACTCATCCATCTCTTACCTCTGCATCTCTCCATCCCTCCATCCATCCCCCGACTCATCCATCCCTCACCTCTGCATCTCTCCATCCTCTCCATCCATCCCCCTACTCATCCATCTCTCACCTCTCCATCCATCCATCCCCTCCATCCATCTACCCACTCATCCATCTGTCATCTCTCCATGTCTCCATCCCTCTATCCCCATCATCCATGCAAGCATGCATCCATCTTTCATCCCTCCATCCCCTTCCATCCATCCATCCATCCCTCCAGAAATGCCTTATGAGAGGGTTTAGGGTGCTGAGTGCTGTCCAAGGCACAGTGGTTTAAAGAACAGATAATAAGTAAGGCATGGTCACCACTGTTCAAGCCAAAGAGAACAAACAAGCAGATCAGGAAAGCCCTTGGACGAGAGGAGGCTGTGAGTTTTCACAGAGTGGCCTGGGATTTCTGCCTGGAGCACAGCAGAGCCAGCGGGAGGGGTGGGGTGGGGCAGTGGCCAGGGGCACATGAAGGGGGAGCTTGGTAGAGGTGAGCACCAACCAGGGAGACTAGCGTGTACTCTGAGGACAGGGACTCCAGGTCACAGGGCCATTTTGGCCACTGTGTTAAGAGACAACAAAGGTCAAGAGATGAGCTAGGAGGAGGGGATATGTCTGCATTTTCTTCAGGAAAGTCAGCTTTCCCTTTGAGGAATAGGCTTGTGAAGATTTGGGGAATCTCAAGGCCTCCCCGTGGTTTCTCAGAGTATCCTGCCACTTCGTCTCTCCTTGTCTCTGAGCAGCCTTGCTAACTCAGGGCTTAAATATACTCTGTGATCTGCTCTGATGTTACAGCAAAGCTGTATTCTAAGAAGAGCACTGTGTCCGGCGCCTTGAGGGGCCACTACTGTTTAGAGAATCATCATGCTCTCCCAGCTCCACACCCCACCAGCTTGCCCTCACTTCACGGGACCACCGTGTTATCGGACAAGGACTCGGAGGGCTGCTCCGTGGCCCAGCGGACAGTGAGTGCTCAGGAAACATTTGCCGCTGCAGCTGCTGCTGACTGGCATGCTGTGGTCCAACCCACCACATTTTAACTCCTGTTTATATTGCTATGTCCATAATGTGACCCTCAGGGATATATCTGTGTCCCTACTGGTGTTAAAGTCCTGCATCTATGACGCAGGTGCATTCCCGATTCTGAGACGAGTTCACTCACTGTGGTGCCGAGGCATAACCAGATGACTTAATTTTACTGCGTAAAACCAGGAATTGGTCCTTCATGACGTTCCGTTTAGCTGTAGAAAGGCAATTTTAAAGAAGAAACAAACACCGAAAATTAACATCTCATTATGGACAGAAGAAGAACAGAGTCTCTTCAAAAAAGAAACATTCGCACCAACAGAATGAATTTCTGACTATAAATTTAAGAGGTTTCATATCTGAAGTCACATCAACCATCACCAGCAAAAGATTAAATAAAGGGGTTAAAAGGATAAGAAAATAACCCAAGTTGGTTTTTGTTTGTTTTTAAGACAGAGTCTCATTCTGTCGCCCAGGCTGGAGTGCAGTGGTGCAATCTAGGCTCACTGCAACCTCTGCCTCCCAGTTTCAAGTGGTTCTCCTGCCTCTGCCTCCTGAATAACTGGGATTACAGGCACAGCACACACCACCACGACTGGTTAATTTTTGTATTTTTAGTAGAGAGGGGGTTTCACCATGTTGGTCAAGATGGCCTCGAACTCTTGACCTCATGATCCACCCACCTCGGCCTCCCAAAGTTCTGGGATTCCAGGCATGAGCCACTGCGCCTGGCCCAGCCTATTTTACATTTTGCATACGACTACCAGTTGACAAACACTCTGACATCACGTGACCTTACCATAAATATTTACAAATCAAAAAAAAATGTTTTCAGATGAAATATAGTTTTGCGAGAACTATTTATTTTCGCATAAACTTAATAATTGGTGTTCAATATGAATAGTCTGTATAATATTATAAAATAGCTTTAGAAAAAATGAATATTTGCATAATACTGAATAATTCTAAAAATAGTTCCTTTTTGTAAACAAATTCAGTTCTGTTTCTGCTACTATTTCATATTGGATAACCTAAATTATATTCCCATTAAGAATCAAGTGGACTGGCTGGGCATGGGGGCTCACGCCTAGAATCCCAGCACTTTGGGAGGCCAAGGCGGGCACCTCACGAGATCAGGAAATTCAGACCATCCTGGCCAACATAGTGAAATATCATCTCTACTAAAAATACAAAAATTAGCTGAGCATAGTAGTGGGTGCCTGTAATCCCAGCTACTTTGGAGGCTGAAGCAAGAGAATCGCTGAACCCTGCTTCAGCCTCCCAAGGAGGTGGAGGTTGCAGTGAGCCGAGATCATACCACTGCGCTCCAGCCCAGGTGTCACTGCAAGACTCCATCTCAAAAAAAAGAATCAAGTGGCCCTAATAGAGCATTAACTTAAGGTTGTGGACGTCTCACTGTGCAAATCAAAGTCCAGGAGGTGACCAGGAACCTGTTGAGTCAGGCCTCTACCCTGGGCCTGGGCCTAGGCCTGGGTACTGCTGGCCTCACAGGGTTGCACAGGGCGAAGCCGAACCTGGAAAGGGAGAGGTTTCTATGGGAAAGGAAGATAGATGCCACACACAGCTGGGACCCAGAGGGACCCTCAGAGGATGGAGGAGAAGCCAGGAAACTGCCCTGTCCAATCTACACAGTCAGGAAAGGAGAAAAAGCCTTCTCCAAAAAATGATAAAGTATCACCAAAAGGAAAACAATTTCAGGATAAAATAATAACGTTATGGACACATTAGTAGTATACTTCATTATGAGAAAGTCTAAAAAGTCCTAGAATAAGGTTTATAAACATATAACTGCATGTTACTTTCACAAATGCTCTAAGCATTAACATATAATAGTTCCTCGTCCATCACATACATTCTTTTTTATATTATCTCCTTTATAGTTTTATAAGCAGAAGGCAGCAAATTTTGGGATTATAGCATTACTGTAAATGAAACATATCCATTAATTTTCCATGGGAATATTTTCTAAACTACACACAAAACATCAACATGTTAAAATTTCATCACTTTGTAAAAGCTATCTCCATATTAAAACTATTTATATGATTGTTCTTATTAAAGGTTTTGTTCTAAACTCTAAATACTATCACTGGTTGCAAACAACAGTACATCACATATACTCATCTGAAACAAGATGATCCATATTGACAAAAAGTCTAAAAATTCCACTTCTAAGGCATGATCTAAATCAATGAAGCATATGTAAAAAGAAAAGCTAAGGAAACAAATAGGGTAAGTTTTGAAAGAGAAAATCATGAGACTTGTGTCTCCTTCAGGACAGATTGTGCGGCAAGATCTCACTCCCCAAACGCGCAGCCGTCCACGGAGGCAGGCAGACAAGACATGGGTCTCTGTGTGCTGGAAACGCAGGAGGCCCTGCTCGCCACTCAGCGTAGTCTACGAACAAGGGGGAGCTTCAAACCATCATTCTCAGCAAACTGACAGAAGAGCAGAAGATCAAACACCGCATGTTCTCACTCATAGGCCGGTGTTGAACAATGAGAACACATCGACACAGGGAGGGGAGCACTATACACTGGGGTCAGTTGGGGGGAAATAGGGGAAGGACGGTGGGGGGTTGGGAGCTGGGGAGAGATAGCAAGGGGAGAGATGCCAGATGTAAGTGATGGGGAGGAAGGCAGCAAATCACACTGCCACGTGTGTACCTATGCAACAATCTTGCATGTTCTTTATATGTACCCTAAAACCTAAACTGCAATAAAATAAATAAATGGGAAAAAAAAAAGAACTTTGGAAAACCATCTGAACAGTCTAGTATTACTGCAATGATTAGCTATTTTAATTAATATTGGTTAGTCAAGTTTTTCCGAAAATTTTTCACTAGAAATGTATGTATATACATAAAATTCCTTTGGTATTAATTAAGCGAATGGTTCAAAAAGGCTTTTTTACGTTGCACAACAATGTGAAGGTACAGAATGCCACTGAACCATACACCCAAAATGGTTAAAATGGTAAGTTTTATTTTATATATATCTTATAATTTAAAAAAAGAAATGAACAGAAAATTTCTTTTAAAAGACACGAAAAACAGACTACTACATATATAATGCAATAAGACCATATTATTTACCTAATAAACAGTTTCAGTTCTTCACTAGCATAATTACTACCTAGGACTTTTTCAATTTTTTGAGTGCTGCTATTTAAAAGGCGAATGCTGACTTTCATTATCTGTGTAACATGCTGGTTAGGTATTCAGACAGCCTCTCCCACAGAGAAAAGCCACAAATGCCAGATGAAATATATGCTTTATCTTGTTAAACGCAGAAGAAAGAAAATGAGGACAAGATATCGAAACTGAGGTGAGCTGTGGACGCTGTAACTCCAGCCGCAGGGACCTAGGATTTGTGTGGCCTCAGGGAGGTGCGGGCAGAAAGGCCAAGCCCGCCGGCCACTGCACGATCTCAGACTGGCCCAGGAAGCCTGTGCCGTGATGGTGTGTGCTGGTCCCAGGCTTGTGGTCCTGTAGTCAGAGGGACCGTGGCAAGTGGCTTAAAAGGCCAGAAGCTATAGACTTGTGCACCCAAACCCCTGAAAGCAACACAAATCTCCTCTAATGGAACGCACTGCACTTCATTCAGTTCCAAAAAATATATGAAAACAAACAAAACAGAACAAAAAAACTAAGCATCCATTTCTCTGATGAAAATTGATACAAAAATCCTCAATAAAACGTTAGCAGACTGAATTCTACAACACAGCAGAAAGATTATACATCATGGGATTTATCCCTGACATACAAGGCTGGTTTTATACTCAAAATCAATGATACACCTAATTCAAAGCTGTACACAAATCATTCAGGTATAGAAACAGAGAAAGCTCTTGCTAGGTCATTCTGTGGAGCTGGCACACCAAAACCAAACCCAGCAAGTTCCTGAGAAATCAATCACTCAAGAACATGAATCCAAAATGTCCTGTACAAAATAATAGCAAAGAGATAATAAATGCAAATTAGGTTTATGACAGCAACGTGTGGCTGATTAAACACAAGCAACAATCACCTCAGGAAAAGGCAAACGAAATCATAAGACAGCTTTGTATCTCCACTGGTTGCCACATGGCTCAGAAGGGTCTCCAGATGCTGGTGAGACCCCACCCCCAGCTGGTTTCCAGGTTCTTGGCACCTTCAGAGCAAGAAATTAGATGTGAAAAGCAGCAGGTTTTGCTACAAAGTGAAAGCACACACCTAAGTGAGAAGCCAGGTGAGCTCAGGAGAGGGAAGCATGCTTAGAGGACTTTGAGCACCCCATTTTGTGGGTGTTTCTTTAATGAGAGGGTGGGATCATCATCAGGTATCCTGGGAATGGAGGGGATTTCAGGTAACCCCCTACTACAGCCCCCTCTCTTATTTGGGTTTTCCCAGAACTGAGGAGGCCTCACAGTGATGGGTTGGCCTTTTCTCTCCCTTGCTTTGGGTTTTCTGCTGCCCTGTGGTTACTTTGCCACCTTCCTGTGTTCACTGTTGCTTGGGTTTTCCATTTTCCTGCGACCACCCAGTGCTAATCCTGTCTCACACTGGGTGAGCAGAAATTCCAGCGCCCAGCAACATCCGGCCTTGGCCAGGGCTCAGGGCAGGTGGGGAGGTGTGTGCCGCTAGAGTAGCAGTTGGCCAGCTACCTGGGAATATCTTCACCATTGTCTGCCACATGGGGAACCTTACCCAAGCCCAGCAGCTGCCCCTGCAGACCTCAGGGCAGCCCTCCCGGCTCCAGGATACAGCAGGTGCTGCAAAGGCTGCTCACAACAGCAGCGGCCTGGGACAAGCTGAACATCTGTTAACACTGAATAAACTGTGGGTACATAAACGGCAGAATATCCAGACAACAGAATGCTACACAGCAACTGAAACAAATCTCACAGACACAAAGTGAAAACAGCACACCACAAAAGAACGCACGTAAGAAAGAATATTACTCTATGCATGAACAGCTCCAGCCCCAGACCAGACATGTTAGAAGAGACATTGTGATGAAGGATTTTTTCAGTGTCTCTTTGCCAGCTGGAAGCCCCCGAGGCTGGCAGTGCCCCTGCCCAGGCCTCCCTGGGCCCTCACTAGGCACAGGAACTACCTGCCCACTTGGCCCCCATTTGTGTTACGGCCCATTCGGTCCTGCTGCCCTGCCCTGGCCTGTGGCTCTGGGGCGGGCCTGGCCCCACTGCTGTTCCTGTGTGGGGGTGACTGCCCAGCGCTGGTGGAGGGTGGAAGGCTACAGCATTACAGCATTTTTCATACCCACATTCAGTGAGTCCTGAGTTCTTGTCCCGCATCCAAGAATAGGTTATCCTGACCACTGAAGAGTGAGAAGGGTGGAGAGTTTTTTTGTTTGTTTTTGAGATAGAGTCTTGCTCTGTCGCTTAGGGTGGAGTGCAGTGGTGCAATCTCAGCTCACTGCAACCTTCGCCTCCAGGGATCAAGCGATTCTTCTGCCTAAGTCTTCCAAGTAGTTGGGATTACAGGCGTGAGCCACTGCGCCCAGGCAGAGAGTTTTATTGAGTGACAGCTCTTAGCGGAGAGGGGACCCAGAGAGGGCAGCCCCCTACCCTCAGTCAGGTAGTCCCCCCACAACCACTGCTGTGTGGCTGAGTTCAGGGCTTTTATGGGCTCAGAATGGGGCAGTGCATGTTGATTGGTTTATGACTATGCAAAAAAGGCACAACTCAGAGATGGGCACAGCAGTGTAAAAACCAATTACAGAAGGGTAGGTTTATGTAAAATAGGTGAAGGGTAGCGACCAATCAGAGGAAAGCGTGCCAGACAGGAAAACAGGTTCTCAATCTGATCTGTGGATTTATCCGACACCTACAGTTTGGCTTTCAGGCTTTAAACTGTCTTTGGTTTGGAGGTCAGGTTTCATCGGGGACCTGCCTGCGGCTACCTGGGGATTTCTCTAACTCCTGCTGCTGTCAGTTGCTACGGATGAATGGTAGGAGGTGAGATTGACAAGGCTAAGAGAGACCAGGAGGGGTGGGGGAAAAGCACATGAGGAAGCTTGGGGTATCCAGGAAGATGAGGAGGTTCGGGGGGCTAAGGAGAACAAAGAGGCTGGGAGGACCAGTCAAGGAGGCCTGGAGGACCCAGGAGGGCAAGAAGGAGGGCAGGAGGGCCCAGGAGGAGGAAGAGGCCAAGAGGGCCCAGGAAGAGGAGGAGGCCGGGAGGCCCAGGAGGAAGCAGCAGCTTGGGGAGGGTTAGGCCCACAGCAGCCCACGGGCATTCTCTTCTCAGCCATCTTCCAACCCACCTGCTGTTGTCTTCTCTGCTGTTCGTGTCTTTCACAATTTAAGATGCCTTCTCAATGATGAGTAATTAGCGCCTCCTTACATAGCAGAAGTGCCATGACTTCATAAGGTCAGAGGCCACTCCCAGCGAGGAATCAGCTTGGCCTGGAGGCTGCCATGCTGGCTGAGCCTGGCCGCCTTCCCCAGGCCTTCATTCTCACAGTTTCTCAGAACTGTCCCCATGGTGATGGGATGGTAGCAGAGCATAAACCAGCAGGAGATGGGCACTTAACCCCGAAGGTGGGTCTTTCATGGAAAGAGGGCCTAGGAATGGGGGACCTGTCGGAAACCCCGCAGCAGCAGGGACCCTCATGTAGGGCAGAACAAGGAAACAGCTCCAGGCCCAAGCTCAGCTCTGAGTCCCGGCCTAGCGCCTGAAAACGTCCCTCCCCAGTCTGCAAGGCAGGCGGGAACCACACAGTCTGTGAGACCCAGGAAAGGCACAGGTGCTCAAGGCATGATTTCAAAAAGTCTCGTAGGAAGAGGGGGCAGAGAGGTTAGGACAGAAGTCCCAGAAGTCAAGCTCAAGGGCTTCAAGGGAGCATGAAGGACATGGCCCATGTCAGAGGGTGGGCTCCACGGGAGTTCCAGACATGCCTGACGAGGGAACCCCAGCCCAGCCCAGCCCGGGAAGAGGCCTGAGGGCAGGGTCGCCAGTTCACTGGTGGGGAAGACGGCCCTTCCGGGAGGTGAGGGCCAGCGGTCAGGCAGCTACAAGGGAGAAGGTGAAAGAAGGGTACAGGGAAGCCTCAGGCTTTCGAAGTAGGTCCAGTAGGAGGTTTACCAAGACCAATTAAAGGGTTAGGCTGGTCAATGAAGGAAAAAAAGACGTAATTATCAGTAAGCCTTGAAAGAAATGGAACATAACAAAGTTTACCATCTTAAAGTGAAAGTTAATTTTTATATATTTGAAAGATGCAACGTGGATTTATTTGGCTGCTGCTTAGAACAAACCAATAAAAAATATTGTTGAGGCAATCAGGGATAATTTATTATGGCCTTGCTAATGCAAGATTCCAGAAAGTTACTGGTTTTGACATAATGTCATGGTGGTAAAAATGTACAGGTTCCAGAAAGGTGCACTGAAGTGTGCAGGTGTACAAACACTCAGGATTCGCTTTCCAACTCCTCAGCAGAGGAAAAAGGGAAAAAGATGTTCTCACCATCAATCACTGCTGAGGGTGCACTCTGCACCCCCACTGCACCAGGCACCAGCCTTCAATCTTGGGCACGGTGCTGAATTGCTACAAGGGATGCCCAGTTCAGGAGGGGAAGCACCCAGCATGTTCCCACCATAGCAGGCACGTAACAAACACATGAGAGGCAGAGATACAAAGGAGGGAAGGCTGGAAGGAAGTGCAGAATGCGTATTTTAACAGATAGGAATTCTCAAAGCCATGTAGCAGCCCTAGCCACAACAAGAAGGCATCAGCCTGCGTTCTTAGATTTCATAGCTCACTAAACTCACCACATCGCTGTTCACTAGCAGCCTTGGTGCTTTTCACCTTGGCAATTCCCAGATACAGTGGAGAGGTAGGAAGGACACAGGAGCTGAAACAGAAACAAACCACATAAAACTAGGAGTGCAAAGAATGATATGATGGACATATTTCAATGACACACTCACTTTAAGGACGGTTACAAATGACTAATAAATGCAGCTATGGACAGAGCAGTATTTGAAAATGAAAACCCTCAAGCATATTCTTATCCTTGTTGGGAAAAAATTAATATATTCTTAATAAAGGTGCTGTTTTATAATGTACATTCTATCCTGAAATAAAATAGTGGTTCACATTAAAGTAAACTATTAACTATTTAGTTTTCAACAAGATAGAAGCAACAGCATGAAAAACTGTTTCTTCCAACCAGCGCTGGTAGAGCTCAGAGTTTCCTAAACTTTATTTCTCAACACACAAAGAAATACAGGTGAACGTGCACACACACTCCACACCTGAAGGCACTCTACCTGGCTGGCACTGAGAGGCCCTGTCCCACCCTGGAGCACTGCTGAGCCATGACCAGCGCGGCTGGGTCCACCTCCAACACGGCGATCTTCCCTCCAAACAGGGAGGCCAGCAAGCACAGCGCCTGCAGTGACACAGTTTCCACGTGGTTAGTGACACTATCTGGGAAAGGAGATTCAAGGAGTATCTGAACATGCGTCTAACACTGGCTTCATTCTCACAGCAGGGTCACCACCCTGTCACTCCAAAAACGTTTTCTCACACAAAATCCCATTTCCTCAGCCAGTAGTTACTACATCACTCTGTAGAAAGGAGAAATCGGAGGGGCCATGTCTCAGGACCGACCTTGCCATCTGTGAAGCGGCTCCTCAGGGCACATGATCCAGCCAACAGGATGCTGAGGCTGTGGAAATCTTCAGTTCAGCAAGACCAGGAGAAACATGAGGGGGAGGAAGGGAGCACATATACACGGAGTCACTGCCCAGGCCCCGCCACACATGCTCCAGGCCCCATCACACACATTGCAGGCTGCGCACCACATACCCACACACACCAGGCCAAACACCACACACACACACCAAGCCCTGAGCCTCACACACTCCAGGCCCCACCACACACAGGCCAGGACCCATCACACACACGCCAGGCCCAGCCACACACACTGCAGCCTGTGAACCACATACCCACACATATGCAAGGCCCCATGCTGCAAACATACCAGGCCACATACCACACACACTCCAGGCCCCGCCACACAAACGCCAGGCCCTGCTCTAAGGCTGGGATGTGACTCGGACTGAGACCTGCAGCTCAGCCTCCTGGAGAAGCCACACATCCAGCAGCAGCTCAGAAAGGAAATGTGTTATTAAGAGTTGTGACCGTTTTGGGGAAGAAAGGCTGAGTTTGCAAGGAGAAGCCATGGCTGGCTGAGCTGAGGAGGGGCAAGGATGGGCGCCTGAAGGGAAGGGGGAGTGTGAAGATGCAGATGGATCCAGCAGCCCCACAGAGGCCTGTGCATTCAGGGCTGGAAAGGAGGCACCAAGAGAAGCCAGTGCCTAGGAGGCGGCCGCGGACGACCCCCTGCAATGGAGGAGAGGGTTGGAATCCAGCCTGCTTTTCAAAGTGACCTGGGTTCCTGGGCAGAAAGTATGTGGCTGGTGGCAGCCAGGGAGCTAGGAGAGGAGGGTGGAACCTCTGGGGTCGGGGGATGAGATGGAGACTTTAGGGGCAGGAGGTAGGTAGAGGTTACTATTCCTACATTCCTGGGGGTGGCAGAAACTGGGGAAGGGAACCAGGGTTGGAGAGGACAGCGCCTCAGCCGGGTTTACGCTGCGCAAGCCTGGGGCTCTGGGAGGCTCTCAAGGGATACTGGAGAAGCCAGGGGCTTCCCAGGGGTGTTCCCATGGGTGTTGGGGTGTTGCACACCCCAGGTGGCCTGGAGTGTCTGGCGAGGGCCTGGCGGATGGAGGCAAGAGGTGGCTCCAGGGCTGAGTGCCTGAGGGTCTGGGAAAGGTCCTCATCCTTCGGATCTGGCAGCACAGAGGTCCTTGCGTTCTCAATGCTGAGTTGTGACTGAAGCATCTCATCCTGTGATGCATGTGTACCACGGAGTCACTCAGATCACGTGGTGAGGCCTTCTCCACAAACACTTTCACTGCCCCACATACCAGTCAAAGGAAAACATCACAGTTACGCAGCAGTACACCAAAGATCTTACCCTTGTAACATAAAGCAGCTTCCACTTCCAGGTTTGCCAGGTTAAACACGAATAAGCCCACTGAGCTTCCAATCCACAAGCACTGGGTGTTCTCAGAGGAAAGACTGATTTACGAACAAAAAGAAAAGAACACACACTAATCTTACTCCTGAAGGTTTGGTCCCACACACGCCCCTTGGCCTGGCTGTGAGCTCTTTGCGGAAGTGGGGAGCACAAGCCGGGGTGGGTTCCTGCCAGTGAGAACCACATCTGTGCTGGGCTCCCATTCAGCCTGTGCTGGGTCTCCTGGGCACCTGCTAACAACCAGGTGTTAGCACCAGTCCATGCTTCCCCCACCAGTGTCAACAGAAGGTGTCATGTGGCTCCTGCTTTGCTCTAAGGGCCCCCTCTGCTCTAGGTAAGATGGGGGCCTCGAAGAGCCTTGGGTCTACGCATCCTCTGGGAGCACAGCATCCAGCCTCCATGCCCACCCTTATTCTCCTCCATGGTTTGGACCAAGCAGGGACTATTCTGCTCCAGGGATGCTCTGCACAGAGACACGGTGGAGCAATGGCCAAGGCCATTCAAAGCAATGCTGCCCCCTAATTTCCAGCGCTTTCTAAGCATTTTCGGGAGGAGAGGTGAACATAATTGTAGCATGTTCTTTAATAACAGTTAAACAGTACTTCTTTATGTTGCCAAATATGTATAATATTTCTGAGGCCAGAAATCAATACAATTCATCTGGTGTTAACTTTAAACGTGTAACGTACAGTGCAAGTGGGAAACGGGAAAGCTGAGGCCATTACCATCACCATTTCCTCTTTCTAAAGAAAAAGTCATATCACAGAGGCAAAGATCTGCCTAGACTTTGGTAACAAACTTAAAAATCATCAAATTCCTTTTATTAAAGATACTTACACATCATTGCCCAATTTACCAACTTTAAGATTTAAAGCATGCAATCCCAAGAATGAAGTCAGTAATAATAAGGGACAAAAATAATTTGGTTTCATTTCAATCATTCTTAGAAAATAAACCTAACGTTCATCTAAGAAATTTAAGGTCCCCTGGGCACTGTCTAACATCTGTGAAGATGCTCGCTCTGACCTCTGTGGTTTCTATTTTCTTTACACAGCATAGGCCAGGCTTTTGATGCTTACCATCCACATGCAGAATGTGGGACACGTGAGAGATCACAGGGTGCAAGTCTCAGTATAGGAAACGTCACTCCCACCTGCTCTCCTTTTACCAGGGCACTTGTAGAGGAAAGCCGGCTTTCTTCTAGGAAACAGAATTATTGACAATCTGAGAAGTGAACTTAAACACATCCATTAGGTTTAAAGGCCAAGGACTGCCCTACGGAGATGCTGAGGTGAATGTGCACTGCAGAGTCACTCAGATCATGCGGCAAGGAAAGCTCTAAGGTAGCACCCAACATGAAGCGTGTGCACCATGGAGTCGCTCCGATCACATGTCGAGAAAAGCTCTAAGGTAGCACCCAGCATGACACGCGTGCACCGCAGTCACTTGGATCATGCATCAAGGAAAGCTCTAAGGTAGCACCCAGCATGATGCATGTGTGCACTGCAGAGTCACTTGGATCATGCGGTGAGGAAAACTCTAAGGTAGCACCCAGCATGACATGTGTGCACCGCAGAGTCACTTGGATCATGCATCGAGGAAAGCTCTAAGGTAGCACCCAGCACAACACGTGTGCACCACGAAGTCACTTGGATCATGCGGCAAGGAAAGCTCTAAGGTAGCACCCAGCATGATGCGTGTGTGCACTGCAGAGTCACTTGGATCACGTGTCGAGGAAAACCCTAAGGTAACACCCAGCATGATGTGTGCGCACCGCAGAGTCACTTGTATCACGCATCAAGTAAAGCCCTAAGGTAGCACCCAGCATGACGCGTGTGCACCGCGGAGTCACTTGGATCACGCATCGAGGAAAACTCTAAGGTGGCACCCAGCATGACGCATGTGCACCGCGGAGTCACTTGAATCATGCATCGAGGAAAACTCTAAGGTGGCACCCAGCATGACGCGTGTGCACCGCGGAGTCACTTGGATCATGCATCGAGGAAAGCTCTAAGGTAGCACACAGCATGACGCATATGCACCATGGAGTCACTTGGATCACACATCGAGGAAAACTCTAAGGTAGCACCCAGCACGACGCGTGTGCACCACGGAGTCACTTGAATCATGCATCAAGGAAAACTCTAAGGTAGCATCCAGCATGACACGTGTGCACTGCAGAGTCACTTGGATCATGCGGCAAGGAAAACTCTAAGGTAGAACCCAGCACTACATGTGCAGAGTCACTTGGATCACCCATCAAGGAAAGCCCTAAGGTAGCACCCAGCATGACGCATGTGCACCGCGGAGTCACTTGGATTACACGTCGAGGAAAGCTCTAAGGTAGCACCCAGCATGACGCGTGTGCACCGCGCAGTCACTTGGATCACACATCGAGGAAAATGTAACACCCAGCATGACGCATGTTTGCACTGCAGAGTTGCTCGGATCACGCGTCGAGGAAAGCTCTAAGGTAGCACCCAGCATGACGCATGTGCACCGCGGAGTCACTTGGATCACGCATCGAAAAAACTCTAAGGTAGCACCCAGCACGACATGTGTGCACCACAGAATCACTTGGATCACATATCGAGGAAGGTTCTAAGGTAGCACACAGCATGACGCACGTGCACCGTGGAGTCACTTGGATCACGCAGCGAGGAAAACGCTAAGGTAGCACCCAGCACAACACGTGTGCACCACGGAGTCACTTGGATCATGCGGCGAGGAAAGCTCTAAGGTAGCACCCAGCATGACTCATGTGCACCGCGGAGTCACTTGGATCACGCGGCGAGGAAAACTCTAAGGTAGCACCCAGCATGACGCGTGTGCATCACGGAGTCACCTGGATCACGCATTGAGGAAAGCTCTAAGGTAGCACCAAGCAAGACATGTGTGCACCGTGGAGTCACTTGGATCATGCATCGAGGAAAGCACTAAGGTAGCACCCAGCATGACGGGTGTGCACCGCAGTCACTTGGATCATGCGGTGAGGAAAACTCTAAGGTAGCACCCAGCATGACGTGTGTGCACCGCAGAGTCACTTGGATCATGCGGTGAGGAAAACTCTAAGGTAGCACCCAGCATGACGTGTGTGCACCGCAGAGTCACTTGGATCACACATCGAGGAAAGCTCTAAGGTAGCACCCAGCATGACACGTGTGGACCGGGGAGTCACTCAGAGGCACTATGGAGTCACTTGAATCACACGGTGAGGAAAGCACTACGGTAACACCCAGCATAGCACTGCCTGGGAGCGATGGAACTTTAAGTGCAGAACCAGAGCAAGAGAGTGGGAAAGATGAGATGATCAATGGAAAGAATTTAACTTCATGTTTCCTAAAAGTAAGTTAAAGATTTGCTTCAGTAGTAAATAATTATTTATCAAAAAAATAACAAAAACCAAGCTTAAAGCATTAGGGAAAAAACTGTTATGGTTGATAAAGGTAATTTCAGACCTAATATGAAAAGAAATAGTTTAAAGTCATTTACAAATAACAAAAGCTAAAAGAAAGAATGAGTAACAAGAGTGAGGAAGAGCACGTACGCTGTAAACACAGAGGTGATTGCTGTAATACGAAATGTCAGCTGCACGTTACCAATGAAAGAAGTGGCCCCTGGATTGAAAAGTAAAATCAGTGTTTTCCTCCAGGAGAGGGTCAGGTCCTTTGTGACAGTACAGGAGATAAAGAGCACACATGAGGTGAGCTGTGGTCAACAGGAAGCAACTCTGGACGGCAGGAGGTCAGGTGAGAACGTGGGAGTGGGAGGCGGGTGCAGGTGGTGTCTGAGATGCAGAGGAGACCAGGTGAGGATGTGGGGGTGCTGGGTGGGTGCAGGTGGTGTCTGAGAGGCACAGGAGACCAGGTGAGGACATGAAGGTGCTGGGTGGGTGCAGGTGGCATCTGAGATGCAGAGGACGACAGGTGAGGACGTGGGGGTGCTGCATGGGTGTAGGTGGCGTCTGAGATGCAGAGGAGGCCAGGTGAGGAAGTGGGGGTGCTGGCTGGGTGTAAGTGGTGTCTGAGAGGCACAGGAGACCAGGTGAGGACATGAAGGTACTGGGTGCGTGTAGGTGGCATCCGAGATGCAGGGGACCAGGTGAGGACGTGGGGGTGCTGGGCGGGTGTAGGTGGTGTCTGAGATGCAGAGGAGGCCAGGTGAGGATGTGAGGGTGCTGGGTGGGTGTAGGTGGTGTCTGAGATGCAGAGGAGGCCAGGTGAGGACGTGGGGGTGCTGGGCGGGTATCGGTGGTGTCTGAGAGGCACAGGAGACCAGGTGAGGATGTGGAGGTTGCTAGGCAGGTGCAGGTGGCATCTGAGTCATGCAGTGCACCTTTCTGATCAGTATGACATGCCCTCCCTGGTCACCCACTGCAAGACAACAGCCCAAGTTGCTGCGAAGCTGCTGTATTGGGGCCTGTGCTCTTCTGTTCACCAAAGCCCCTCAGCCCTGTCCCCACACACACCAGGTGCCTCTATCTGCTGACCACCCACCCCTCACATGACCTGCAGGGCCTCAGTGGATTTCTGAGATTGCAGCCCTAGGCTTCTCCTATACTGGGACCTCTCTCCCGCCTTGGTCGGACCTAGGGCCCTCAACGCGGCGCCTGGTGAAAGATCCAGGCCAAGTGGGAGGCCTGAGGGAGGGGCTGAGCAACCCACCTGGCTGGCTGTACAGCCCAGACTTAACCCTTCTTGTGAAGAAAGTCTCTGTCTTCTTCCTTAGGTCAACCTGTGCCACACGACGATAGTGGTGTCCATCCATCAAACTGAAGATCCAAAGCTACAAAAACAAAGAACACGCAGACATGGCACTAGAGCAGAGGTCCCTCCACAAAAGCAGAATACCAGAGTAGGAACACGAGGGAAGATGAGTCACAGGACAAGCCCTTCACGCCCCACAGAGGCTCCCTGCACAGCTCTCTCCTGCCTTCAACCTCCACCCTGGAAGCCCTCCTTACAGCCTACACCTGCAGTGTCAGAGCACTTTCGCACTGCCAGCACATCAGCTCAGAGCACTCAGGCAGGGTCCCATTGTGCAGGCCTCCCCACGTGCTCATCCGGGGCCCCAGCCCCAGGTTCTCTGCACACACCCCACAGCACCTCCGGGACCCCCAGACCCTAGGCTCTCTGCACATAACCCACAGCACCTCTGGGACCCCCAGACCCCAGGCTCTCTGCAAACACCTCACATCACCTCCGGGACCCCCAGACCCCAGGCTCTCTGCAAACACCTCATATCACCTCCGGGATCCCCAGACCCCAGGCTCTCTGCAAACACCTCACATAACCTCCGGGACCCTCAGACCCCAGGCTCTCTGCACACACCCCACAGCTTCACAGCCAAGAGTATGTCCCACATGCCCTGGCTGAAAAGACAAAGTCAGGAGCGGTCAACTTTGTCAGAAGAAAAAAAAAAATCTAAGTTTTCAAAAATATCTTTTTCAAATTATATCAACAGCAACTTTATCCAGGCTTTGTGAAATGAACCTAAAATGCTCACCTAAAAAATGTTTTGTAAAAGATCAATATATTCAGGTTTTCAACAGTGTGTAAGCTGACATGAAACAGGAGCACAAGGAGCCCTGGGGAAGCCACCAGAGGAGAAGTCCAGGGAGCGTCTCCATGGCCACAGGCAGCGTGTGTGGGATGTCTGCTCACAGCCCTCTTCTCATCTGGTTTTAAAGGTCATGTCAGTGGCCCTCACTTTTGCTGTACTCCAGAAACATGCATGGAGCTCTGGGACATGTAGACCCAGCTCCTCTGCAGACCAGGGAGCCTGGGACCATACTGAACCCACAGTGATGCTGATACCCACAGAAGGTCACATTCTCAGCACTAAGGTGGATGAGTTTTTTTCCAATCACGGGAAAATACAAAGCAGCATGAAGACAAAGACCTTCGTGTGCATGCTCACATACAGGAATGTCTGAGAACTGAAACTTAACTACGTGGCTGTCTCACCTGGCCATCAGCACACCTAGTGACCAGCTGCCTGCTTTCTGCATCAATGAATATGCTGAGTAGAGGATATGCTGGTGAAAGGAACATCAGAAAATTTAGCTTTATAAGCGCCTGGTACCAATTAAGCCAAGAACTATCAGTTTTACTTATCTCTTTACACATATTTACTTACAGTATTTCTGTTAGTCAAGTTTGAACTATTCCAAAATAATTTCTTCCAAAAAAAAGGTAAAAATTGTATGTGAATACAAATGTTGAAAACCTCATGCACACAAGGAAGGCTGAGGAAGTCACCCAAAAGGATGCCCGGGGAGTCCGCCACATATTGGTCCTGAGGATTCCCATCCCACCTGCCCAACAGAAGGCCTGGTGTGATTAAACCACCACCCAGTCCTCAGCTGCTTTATAACCTAGATGGAGGGAAGCACTGGTGTTCAATCAACATTGCACTTGGAGCAGAAGGATTCCTGAGTCAGCCAGATATAATAAAATTATGGACTTAGTAATGAAAACAGCAATTAAATGGATATCTGGTTTTCCTGGAAAAAAAGATTTTTGCCTAGGATGTCATTTTATTCAAACTGTCAATAATTCAGGAAAATTAAATAAATGAATATTGAAAAATATTACATGTCCTAATTAAACTATAAATGAAATCTAAGATCATGTGTATCATTGTTCTTGGCAACTCCATATCATTAATTTCAGTAAAAAGATTCCAACATATTTCCAAGAAAAGTGCTTCACCTTGAGAGAAGGCAATGTATTCAAGTCATTAGAGTACCATAATCTACACATGGATACATTGACCTCAGAAAGAATGTTAAATCTCTGAGAGGCTATAACAATAACTCTACTAGTATCTGTATATGCTTTAAGTGGCATTTTCTTTTTCTTTTTTTTTTAACAGAAATTGATGCTTACTGAGAGAGTAAAAGAGATGCCAATATTCCTACTGAAAATGTCCACCTTAACAGGACGTGCTGTTGAGCCCACATGCCATGAGACAGCTTAGCATGTTATCATAGCACTTTTTTTTAAATTGCATTTTAGGTTTGGGGTACATGTAAAGAACATGCAAGATTGTTGCATACGTACACACATGGCATTTTCATGTCACTTACCCCACGAAAGAACGCTGTCCTTTTAGTTCCCTACCCCTCTTCTTCTGGGAAGACAGAATGTGCACAAGAGGAACAAAGCGAATGCAGGAAACCAGTGCCCTGAGGCGCCCGGGGGACACCACCGGGCTGCACTGGAGAGGTGCTGGGGCGTCGCAGGCGCTCCTCCCGCCGCGCTCCACCGACGCCTGCACCGTCAGTGCTGCATTGGTGTGACCGTGTGCCAGTCTCATTTACCAACACAAAAGCCATCTGATTAAGAATGCAACGACCCTAGCGGTCACGAGCTGCACGCATGCTCAGTGCTTGGCCCAGAGGCCGCCATGTGGCGCACTCCCGCGCACGCGAGATGAGCAGGGCAGTCCTGGCACCACCAACACCGCTGGTTCTGGGACTTGCTTCTACAGAGAGCAGAGGGCTCGCCTTCCCTAGGTACTCCGGCATTTTATCTGACAGCAAACATGCTTTACTCTTTTCCAAAACAGAAAGGCCCAGACTCCAATTAAACATGTTTAATTTTAGTTGAAAAACTTCAAGGGCATTCACTGTTAAGTGAATTCTTTCCTTGTGCGGAGGGTCGTGAAGGGCTGTAAGCCTGAGATCGTCTCATTCACATCCACCTGAATGTTACAGCTTCATCTTATGCCCTGAAATATGCTGTAGAATAACTGGGTTATTCACAGGAAACATGAGAGTTTTAAATTTACCTGATAACACAGATGAACTGTATATTAACGATCCTGTACAATGGTCCCAGACCTTTGGATAAACATAGAGAAGAATGTTGCCATTATTGCAATAGGTTAAGCGAACAGTACTACCCAATATTAGATTAGTCAAAGTAAACGATTATCTAAAACAGAAAGCAATAAAATGAGCACAACATAAAAATGTAGAAACACAATAAAAGATATCAGAATCAAAAAGAAAAAAAATCACATCACTTCCATAAATAACCCCTGATGGATTTGAAGACTTGGAAACAAAAATGAAACAAGGTTAGAAATAGCTCCCAGGCACTTGGTCAACACTGCCAAGATAGGGGCACCAAGCAGAAACTGTAGTAGTCTACACCCTGTCATCTGCACACTCACGTGTCAGGCCCACACCCTGACCTCCAGGTACACAATTGCATGTCAGGTCGACACTGCCAGGTGCACACCCATGTGTCATGTCTACACTGTCAGCTGTCAAGTACACACCCGCAGGTCAGGTCCACACTGTCAGCTGTCAGGTGCACACCCGTGGGTCAGGTCTACAGTGTCAGGTGCACACCTGTGGGTCAGGTCTACATGGTCAGGTGCACACCTGCATGTCAGGTCTACACTGTCAGGTGCATATCCACGTGTCAGGTCTACATTGTCAGGTGCACACCCATGTGTCATGTCTACACTGTCAGCTATCAGGTGCACACCCGCGGGTCAGGTCTACACTGTCAGCTGTCAAGTGCACTCCCATGGGTCAGGTCTACACTGCCAGGTGCACAACCATGTGTCATGTCTACACTGTCAGCTGTCAGGTGCACAACCACAGGTCAGGTCTACACTGTCAGCTGTCAGGTGCACACCCACGGGTCAGGTCTACACTGTCAGGTGCACACCCATGGATCAGGTCTACATGGTCAGGTGCACACCTGCATGTCAGGTCTACACTGTCAGGTGCACATCCACATGTCAGGTGTACACTGTCAGGTGCACACCCATGGGTCAGGTCTACATGGCCAGGTGCACACCCGAGTGTCAGGTCTACACTGTCAGCTGTCAAGTGCACACCTGCATGTCAGGTCTACACTGTCAGCTGTCAGGTGCACACTCGCAGGTCAGGTCTACACTGTCAGGTGCACACCCATGTGTCATGTCTACACTGTCAGCTGTCAAGTACACACCCACAGGTCACGTCTACACTGTCAGCTGTCAGGTGCACATCCACGGGTCAGGTCTACACTGTCAGGTGCACACCTGTAGGTCAGGTCTACATGGTTAGGTGCACACCTGCATGTCAGGTCTACACTGTCAGGTGCACATCCATGTGTCATGTCTACACTGTCAGCTGTCAGGTGCACACCCACGGGTCAGGTCTACACTGTCAGGTGCACACCCATGGGTCAGGTCTACATGGTCAGGTGCACACCTGCATGTCAGGTGTACACTGTCAGGTACACATCCACATGTCAGGTCTACACTGTCAGCTGTCAGGTGCACACCCGCGGGTCAGGTCTACATGGTCAGGTACACACCCGAGTGTCAGGTCTACACTATCAGCTGTCAAGTGCACACCTGCATGTCAGATCTACAATGTCAAGTGCACACCCACGGGTCAGGTCTACACTGTCAGTTGTCAAGTGCACACCCGCGTGTCAGGTCTATACTGTCAGGTGCACACCCGTGTGTCAGGTCTACACTGTCAGGTGCACACTTGCGTGTCAGGCCCACATTCCGGCCACCAGGTGCACACTCATATCAACTGGATAAAAACTGAAGTTGCATTTCATTTTCTTCTAGATCCTCATTTTGTTCTGACTGAGCCCTCTACCCTGGAACTGGCTCTTCTGCTCTGGGCCTGGGAAATGCCGTGGAGAAGAATTCCTGCTTGGGCTCTCTCAGGCCCTGGATTCCACTGTGGGAAAGCTGGGGCCATCCAGTCAGTTATCCAAGCCCAGCCAGCGGCCCTGCAAACATCAGGGCTTGGTGTTTATATGGCAGCTGGGACGGTGTTTACCTTGCAGAAGTGGGGTAGAAACACTCCCACTCAGGTGGCAGTGGCCATGAAGCATCACGGCATGGTGTTTACATGGAAATCAGGACAGCGGTCGCCTTGCAGAGTGGGGCAGAAACACCACCACTCAGGCGGCACTGGCCGTGAAGCAGCCACACAGCCCCCCTGTAACCACAGGTCTTTCCACAACGCGTGCCACGTGGGAACGCGGTCCAGTGTCCATCGCTCACCTTAAAGCCTCTGTCCTCGGATACTGAGATGATGATGCCTGCTTGCCAGGGACAGAACTCCACCGCGGTCACTGGGCCCAGGTGGCCCTGCAGCTTGGCCAGGACAGCCTGAGCCTGAGAGAATGTGTGCAGAAGGTCGGGGATGGAACTTTGTGGGGGTGATTAACATCAGGATGTTCTGTGCATGTCGCAGAACATGGCTGCTATTAAAATAAGGCCCATATTATTCCTCTTTTCAAGTTGGAACTCTGTACATAAAACAAGGGTGAAGACTCAGATGTCTAGCCAAGAGGAAAGCTTCAGCCATAGGCACAGTCTTGGCAGTGTTAACAGACGGCACTGACCAGAGCTGACCCTGAGCGAATTAGGAAGTGGCATCTCCTCAGGACTCCTATCTCCACACCATCTGCCCCATGCATCCACCCTGAAGCTCCCTGCCTGTACCTCAAAATGTACTTCCCTGTGTTCCCAACCCCTCAGCGTCTGTTCTCCACCTGGGACTTCCTAAAACAAGACAAGATGGTGTGGCAGTGGATGCTCATGAGTTACCCTTTCCTCCTGAAGTCCCTAAAACCTCCTACAGCCAAGACAGCACCCAGGAAGCCACTGTCACAAGCTGGCGACCCACAGGGCTTTGTGTTCATATGGAAATCAGGCTTGAAGGGCAAGAACTCAGAGGAAACAAAGTCCTCCTTCATGTTCCCTTAGATTCCCATTTCCTGATTTCTAACACTGCTTTCTAAAATTGCAAAGGGGACAGCTGACTATTCCAGCCACACACGAAGTACAAATCACACAGGCAGGGAGAGGTGACACATTTCCTTAAACTAATCCTGGTGATGAGATGGCTGCAAAAAGTCTGATTCTTGATAAAAAGAAAATTTTGATAAAAGATATAAGCAAAAGTGCTATGCTAGGAAGGATGCCTATAATCAGGGAATTTCTGAGAAATAAAAGTTTTGCAGAATGCATTTTCTTAAGTCATGCCTGATACCCAGATTCCATGGGGAGTTTTAATATTTATATAAATATCACTATCTGATACCAGTGGTTTTCCAATTGCAAGGTAGAGATATGATTTTATAAAAGTAAACTAAATTTAAGATATAGCTTTAAAAAAAAGGGAGTACAGAAAAAAAGAAAAGAGAGTTGGGCAGGGTCCCAGAACCCAGGTGGCCCCATCAGCTATACCCTTCTGTGAAATCCAGGTGTGAAGTTCAATCTTACCTCAATATCCAGCATGAATATCTTGTTTCCAGCACACACAGCAACAACTCGATCATCCAGGCTCAACTGTAAACACAGCACCTTTCCCAAAAGTGAGCCCATGACAGTCCCTCGCGGGACCAGCCCTAGAGTGAGTTTCACCATTAGTACCCATTCACCAAATGCATTCAGCATTGCATTAATCTGAGAAAAGTACTAAGAATGTAACCCTCTATTCTAAAATTACTGAATGAATGACAATGAGTTTTGATGTGATTTTGATTCTTTAAGAATATCAAATATACTGAATATACAGAAGTCTGAAAACCTGGGAAATGCAGCACTTCCCTGCAGAGAATCCCTCAGCATCAAAACAGGAAGATGCCTTTCTCTGGAGGCTGCAGTGAGAGTCATGCACATCGAACTGCATGTTTTGATGCTTCTCACCCACATCAACCCCACATGCACCCTCATGTCCAGGCTCAGCCAACATCAGTTGGAAGGAAGGCAGTAGGAGCTGATCCAACCCAGGCCTCCAGGGACTAAGCAATGTCAGGACACCTACAAACAGCCAGGAGGTTCCCGAGACCCAAACAACATGTGCAGCAGCTGCAGCCTGATGCAAAGCCTGTTCTCCAAACCCGCAGAGATGAAGGAAAAAATGGCGGGCAAGGTTATCTGGTCCTGGTGTGCACCATGGACCTATCACCAGCAAAATACAGATATACTCCCCTCAGAGCCTGTGAGAGACACACGGCTCATGTCCCATAGCCACCAAGTCTAGAGAGACACGTGCTCGTGTCCCACAGCCTCCAAGTCTAGAGAGAGATATGCTCAGGTCCCATAGCCACCAAGTCTAGAGAGACACACACTCAGGTCCCACAGCCACCAAGTCTAGAGAGACACATGCTCGTGTCCCACAGCCTCCAAGTCTAGAGAGACACACACATGCTCATGTCCCACAGCCTCCAAGTCTAGAGAGACACATGCTCATGTCCCACGGCCACCAAGCCTAGAGAGAGAGACACGTGTGCTATATCCCTATATAGACTACATAGATTTATAGTTACTTTGCATTTGTGTTTTAATGTAATCCTCTAACTTCTCTATATAATTGTACAAAACTTGAATTCCTTAATGTGGTCCCCACCTAACTTTTTTACTTTCTCAGATAAGACTCTCCTAACATCAGCATGCTCCAAGAATACAGGAGGTTCTCACTTTTCCCTCCCAGGGCCTTGGCAAAGTCAGGTCCATCTGCCAAAAGCATAGCCCTCTATCCCATCCCTTTACATCCTCAGCCCACAGGCTCCTCCTTGAGATCCTGCTTCTCAAAGTGCTTCCATGCACGTGCGTGCTGCCCTGTCCTCATCTGCCTTCTCTGCTGCACATCCACAATTCATAGCCATTCAGTCACTGGCAGCATCTGTCTGTCTCAAACTCTGAGCTGTGACTTCCACAGGATTTGGGACCAAGCCCTTCCTATTCACCACCGTGTTTCTAGCCTAAATAATTACAGGTGCTCAAGAAACCGTGCTGTGCAAGAACAGAATATTTCAACTTGCCTACATGTTTTCAGGTTGACACAAAATTGACAGTTTTTGAAATAAGAAGTGACATATCAAAACCAGTGAGCCTATAAGATCAGCATAACACACAACAAAGGTCAGTAAGTCTGAACGGGCCTGGTGTCCTCTCCATATAAAGCACCCTGCTTGCACACCTGGGTTCAAGGTAAAGGGAATACAAAATTACCCTAAATTGCCCTGAGAGATTGGTGTTACCCAAGGGAAACGTCCCTTGGGTAGTACCAAGTATACTGAAGGATGAATTATTCTGTTTCTAGGTTTTTAAAAACATGTTTTAGATTTTCACTTACCTTGAAGTACTTTCTTTATACATTCATCCAGGTTCCACATTATAACATAATCCAGTGATGCTGAGCAGATTAGAAGTGGATTCACTTTATTTCCAAAAGCCATAGCAGTAATTGGCTGATGGTGTCCTCGTAGGATTAGAAGCTGAGAAAATTAACAAAAATCAAAAATAACACATTCAATAGACAACATTTAAAAATAAAAGAGTATAACAACATAACCTCAAACCTAATAAAAGATTGAGTTCAAATACATTTATTTTACATATTCATTGTAATTCATTTGTTAAAATTCCTGCTATGTACTACTAAATTATTCTCTCAGGTTAACCATTTCACTGCTATTCACTGTCACACACACTAATAAAATGATACAGGTTACCTCATTCTTCTATTTCTTTGTTACTTATTAGTTAACCAAATATAGAACATGTCTCCACTACCACATCAGAAGAGGTAACAGCTGAGCTGAAAACTGAGGAATAAGGAGAAGAATGAGGGATTGACAAGAGGAGGAGGACATTCAGGTCCCCAGAAAAACAAGGCATGGGTAAGAAGCTGCCCAGACAAGCAAAGAAGTGAGAGGAGACTGGAGAAAGGTGAGGCCCAGGTGTGGGGACCTTGGCAATTACACTCTCTAGGGAATTAAAATCCAGCAAAAAACGTGCAGTCAGAATAATATAATGACCAGATTTGTTTTGCTACAAGTATGGAGGAGATGAGTGTTGGGGGTACAATGGGCTAGAGAGACAGATGGGAATGCATGAGAATGCTCAAGGAAAATCCAATAAAGACCTGGACTAAGATAATGATGATGGGGACGGAGAGAAGATGATGACTGAAGACTCCGTGACCAATGGATATGGAGGGATGGAGGGAAAAACAAAAGTAAAGTGAATCAGGGTTTGAGGTTAAAATCTTGGGGGAACAATGTCTCAAGAACAAAAAACAAAGGGAAAATGGAATGGGACTGGGGTAAATCATGGTCCATTTGGTCCATGGTAAGTTGAGATGCTGATAGTGTGATGTTAAATAGACAATAGGCAGTTTGATATGAGAGATATCACTAGAGAATTCCACTTCTAATAAAGACAGGTTGCATTACCTCATCTGTACCAGCCCTACTGATGAGAAGGACAAAAAATGGACAAAATATGTAAAAAATATATGTATATATACACACACACATATATACACACAGAGAGAGACACACGTTTTGAAGATACCAGAAAGCAAACCAAGTCATTGAAGAATTATGATAACAAGATTATAGGGAAGAAAAAAACTGAGGGAAGTCACTACAGTATCTGGGGTCACTTGTCTCATAAAGACATCTACTAACGACATCTTCTGACAATTCCAGTAAAGGTAGCTGAGAAGCTGAGATTCAAGGGGCTAAGGGCACAAAAATGGTGTAATCAAATGAATCATCTTCTGGGGCACAAAAAGAACTACCATATTGGGAGAAGGGCAAAGATTTCTGTCACCTTACCCTTAATCTTGAGAACTCTACAATTTTTTTCCTGTAAAGAAATATGAATGGATTTTAGTAAATGTCTACCTAGAATACAATCTACCAAGATAAGAGGGAAGGGCATGCTGCTAAAACCCCTAGGCTTAGAATGGGAACCCCAAGAAAGAAAAAATCTAAGGAGTAAAGATGAACTGTAAATAAAACAGCCCTCACAAGAACTGAAACCCAGCTATGAATTGTCTTAATACCTGACTGGCTTAGGGTAATCTAGGATTGCCAGTGCCCTAAGCATGACTGATTTGGAAGAATGTAAGATAATCCAGAGTATCAAATCATCTATACTTTTTTTTCCATATACGAAGTCCAGTAATCTAAAAAATAACCAGGTATTCCAGGAGACAAGACCATTTAGTCAAAAACGAAGAAAAATGAATAGAGAAATACAATACCACAAGTCATCCAGATAGACTTGAAACCAAACTAAAACTGATCCAAATGTTAGAATTACTAGACAATAACATTCAAACCATTACTAAGACTTTTTCCATATGTTCGAAAGTTAAGTAGAGGCATAGAAGATATTTAACAGACCCAGATCTAACTTCTGGAGATGAAAACTAGAATTAGATAAAATTTGAAAAAAAAAAAACAGTGGGATTGATAGCATATTAGATGTTGCAGAGGAAAAGACTGGTAAATTTAAAGACAAACCAATAGAAACTATGCAAAAATGAAAGAGAAAAAAAGTACATTAACAAACATGAAAGCATATCAGTGAGCTGTGGGAAACTTCACGTGACCTGACTTGTATGTGTAAGCAGCGTCCACAAAGTTTGGGAGGAAGGGAATGTTTGAAGAAATAATGGCTGAAAATTTTCCAAATTTGATGAAAACCATAAACCCATAGAACCTCAATGATAAAATCTGGATGGCCCCTCCAAATCCCATGTTGAGATATAATCCCTGGTGTTGGATATAGGGCCTACTGGGAAGTGTTTGGGTCATGGAGCAGATCCTTCATAGCTTGGTGCCATCCTCACCATAGTGAGTTCTCACAAGATCTTGTCATTTAAAAGGGTATAGTACCTCCCCCTACCCCTTGCTCCTTTTGCTGTATGACATGTGTATTTCTCCTTCTGCCTTCTGCCATGATTGTAAGATTCCCGAGGCCCTCACCAGAAGCCAAGTATTTGTTGGTGTCATGCTTGTTTCAACAAAAAGAGTCGAGCTCTGTAAAATATTTTAAAAGATTTATTCTGAGCCAAATATGAGTGACTATGGCCCATGACACAGCCCTCAGGAGGTCCTGAGAACATATGTCCAAGGTAGTCGGTATACAGCTTGGTTTTATGTACTTTAGAGAGGCATGAGACATCAATCAAATACACTTAAGAAATACATTGGTTTCTTTCAGAAAGGCGGGACAACTCAAAAGCTGGGGCTTCTAGTCTACGGGTAAACTTAAATATTTTCTAGTTGACAACAGATTGAGTTTATCTGAAAACCTGGAATCAAATAAAATGTTCAGGTTGAGATAAAGGATTGTGGATACCATGTTATATTGTGCAGAAGAAGCTCTCAGCAGATTTCAGAGAGAGCAGGCTGTAAAATTTTTCTTATTGGACTTAAAAGGGTACCTGGCTCTTACTTGATTATCTCCTAGATCTGAAAAGAAAGGAAGGAAAACAAAGGGGAAGGGGGATTCTCTATAGAATGTGGATTTTTCTCACAAGAAACTTTGCAAGACAATTTCAAGGTATGGCAAGGAAATATATTTTGGGGTTGAATACTTTTTCTTTGTCTCATAATGTTATGCCAGAGTCAGACTGAAAAGTAAGTCATGATATATAGGTTCAAATAAAACCCATCTGATGAGAATTTGTGGTTTGTAGGGCATGACTCCCTAAACCCCTTAGGTAGGAATTTGGGCTAGATAAAAAATCAGAGTTTAGTCCTCACTTGTACAGCCTGCAGAACCACGAGCCAATTAACTCTCATTTCTTAATAAATTACCCAGTCTAAGATATTTCTTTCTAAACTCTGACCTTTTTCTTCTCTTGCCCAAATTCTTATCTAAGGGGCTTAAGGATTCACATCCTACAAACCATAAAGTCTTATCAGAGGGATTTTATTTAACCCTATATAACGTGGCTCACTGTCCAACCTAACTTGGCCATAACATCACATGACAGATAAAGAAGGAATTAAAATATGTTAACTCTAATTATGTTTCTTGGCCATATCTTGATAGGCCTGCAAAGCTGTCGCTTGTTGGGGGAAAATCTGCATTCTGTAGAGGATCCCCTTCCTTTTGCAGGCCTTTTTTCTGGAATCTTAGTGGATTCCAGAAAAGAATCCACTAAGACTCTGGCGCTAATAAATATTTACAATCTATTCTCTCTGCAGCCTGCTACCTGGAAGCTTCTTATGTATACTGGGGACCTTGGTCTTCACAATCCCTTATTTTAACCTAGACATTCCTTCTATTGAATCTAGGCCTTTAGATTAATAACTCTTTCAACCAATTACAATTTAGAAAATTATTAAATCCACCTATGACCTGGAAGCCCCCACTTTGAATTGTCCCACCTTTCTGGACCTAACCAATGTATATATTACATGTATTGATTGATGTCTTATGTCTCCCTAATTGTATAAATCCAAACTGTGGTCTGACTAGGCACATTAGGTACATGTTCTCAGGACCTCTTGAGACTGTGCTTCAGGCCACTGGTCACTTGTATTTGACTCAGAATAAATATCTTCAAATATTTTACAAAGTTTAACTCTCATTAACAGACCAATTCATGAAAGGCCTAACACAGAAAATTGGTACCAAGGAGTGGGGCATTGCTATAAAGAATCCTAAAAATGCAGAAGTGGCTTTGGAACTGGTAACCAGCAGAAGTCGGAAGAGTTTGGAGGGCTCAGAAGACAAGCAGATGATGGAAAGTTTGGAACTTCTTAGAGACCAGTTAAATGGTTATGACCAAAACACAGATAGTGATAAGGACAGTGAAGTATAGGCTGAGGAAGTCGCAGATTGAACTGAACTTACTGGGAACTAGAGGAAAGGTCACACTTGTTACGCCATAGCCAAGAGCTTGGCTATATTCTGTTCATGCCCTAGGGCTCTGTGGAAGCTTAAACTTGAGAGTGATGGCCTAGGGACCTGATGGAAGACATTTCTAAACAGCAAAGTATTTAAGATGTCTCCTGGCTGGTTCTAACAACCTACGATCACATATGGAAGCAAAGAAATGATGTAAAGTTGGAATTTATATTTAAAAGGGAAGCAGAGCATAAAACTTCAGAAAATTTGCAGCCCAGCCATGTGGCAAAAAGAAACAGTGTTTTTGTGAGAGGAATTCAAGCAAGCAGTGGAGTAACCATTTACTAAAGATATTTGTGTAACTGAAAAAAGAACCAAATGCTGATAGTCAAGAAAATGAGAAAAAGGCCTCCAAGATATTCCAGAAATCTCCAAGGCAGTCCCTCCCATTACAGGCCCTGAAGAGAGGAAATAATGGTTTTGAGGGCTAGGACCTGCTACCCTACACAGCCTCAGGACACTACTCCCCTCTCCAGCTCCAGCCTCAGCTCAGAGAACCCCAGATATAGCTTGGGCTGCTGTTTCAGAGGGTGCAAGCCACAAACCTTTGTGGTTTTCATGTGGTATTAAGCCTGTGGGTGCACAGAATACAAGTGTAAAGGAGGCTCAGCAGCCTCCGACTAGATTTCAGAGGATTTGTGAGAATGCCTGGGTGCCCAGGCAGAAGCCTGCTGCAGGAGTGGAGCCTTGACAAAGAGTTCCTACTAGGGCAGTGCCAAGGGGAAATGTGGAGTTGGAGCCCCCGCACAGAGTCCCCACTGAGGTTCTGCGTACTAGAGCTGTGAGAAGAGGGGCACCATCATCCAGATCCCAGAATGGCAGATATTCCAGCAGCTTGCACCCTGCTCCTAGATTCAACAACCTGTGACAGCAGCCACAAGGGCTGAATCCTGCAAAGCCACAGGGACAGACCTGCCCCAGGCCTTGGGAGTCCACCTCTTGCACCAGTGTGCCCTGGGTGTGGGACACAGAGTCAATGGAGATAATTCTGGAGCTTTATGATTTAATGACTGTCCTGCTGGGTTTCAGACTTGCATGGGGCCTATAGATCCTCTCTTTTGGCCAATTTCTCCCTTTGGAAATGGGAATGTTTACCCAATGCCTATAATCCCCTTATATCTTGGGAGTAAATAACCTGTTTTTTATTTTACAAGCTCATAGGTAGAAGGAACTTGCCTTGTCTCAGATGAAACTTTGGACTTGGAACTTTTGATTGAGTTGATGCTGAAACAATTTAAGACTGAGGACTAAGCTCTTAGTTTTTTATCGTACCAAAATTCCTTTATAAGGGATCTGGGGAGTCATGCCCTACAACCCATAAATTCTCATCAGATGGGTTTTATTTGATGCTGTATATCATGACTTACTTTCCCATCTGACTCTGGCATAACAAGGAAGAAAATCAAAATATTTTACCTCAAAATATATTTCCTTGCCATATCTAGAAATTGCCCTGCAAAGTCTCTTGTGGCAAAAAAATCCACATTCTATAGAGAATCCCCTTTCCTCTTTGTTTTCCTTCCTTCCATCCCAGATCCAGGGGATAATCAACTAAGGAGCCAGGTACCTTTTTAAGTCCAGTAAGAAACAACTTACAACCTGCTGTCCCTGAAGTCTGCTATCTGAGAGCTTACTCTGCACAGTAAAACTTGGTATCCACAATCTTTTATCTTAACCTGAACATTCCTTTCTATCAATCCCAGGCCTTTAGACAAACTCAACCAATTATCAACCAGAAAATGTTTAATTTTACCTATAGCCTGAAAGTCCCCACTTTGAGTTGTCCCACTTTTCTGAACGAAATCAATGTATTTCTTGTGTTTGATTGATGTCTTATGCCTCCCTGAAATATATAAAATGAAGCTGTGCCCTAACCACCTTGGGCACATGTTTTCAGGACCTCCTGAGGGCTATGTCATGGGCCATGGTCACTCATATTTGGCTCAGAATAAATATTTTAAAATATTTTACACAGTTTAACTCTTTTCATTGGCAAGACTTTGGGGGGACTGTTGGAAAGACATGATTGTATTTTGCAATGTGTGAATGACATGAGATTCAGAGGACCAAAAGTGAAATGATATAGTTTGCACGTCCCCTACAAATCTCATGTTGAGATGTAATCCCCAGTGTTGGAGGTAGGGCCTGGTGGGAAGTGTTTGGGTCATGCCGGCAGATTCCTCATGGCTTGATGCTTTCCTCACCATATTGAGTGCATTCTCATGAAATCGGGTCATTTAAAAGTATATGGCACCTCCTCCTGACCACTTGTTCCTGTTTTTACCCTGTGAAGTACCTGTTCCCCCTTCGCCTTCTGCAATGACTGTAAGGTTCCTCAGGTCCTAATCAAAAGCAAAGCAGATGTTGGTGCCATGACTGTAAAGTCTGCAGAACCATGAGCCAGTTAAATCTCTTTTCTTTATAAATTACCCAGTCTCAGGTTATTTCTTTTTAGCAACGCAAGAATGGCCTAAGACACACAGAATGAGAAATATGAAGAAAAAAACATAGCATGATCAAATTGTTCAAAATTGATAATATAGAGAGTTTTAAAGGCAGCCAGATAAAAACGATATATTTATGCATGGGAACAAAGATAAAGGTAATAACATAATTCTCATTGAAATGATAGCAAGGATCGATCCAAGATGGCCGTTTAGGAACAGCTCAGGATTGCAGCTCCCAGTGAAAGCACAGAGGGTGAGTGGACGCAGCATTTTTATTGCCCACAGACTAGGCAATTCCCAGGCGAAGGAGAGCCACAGGTCACCAGTGCGGCTGTCTTGGCCGGCGGGGCTGTGTCAGCTGGCACAGCTGCTTTGCCCCATGCGGCTGCTTTGTCAGCGCCCCAGCGCAGTGGCTCTCTGTACAAAATACACTGGTCTGGGTGCCCTTTTGGATGGCGATTGGAGCCACAGGAAGTCACCCATTCATCTGTTTAAAAAGGGAACTGAACACGGAACTAGGACAGTAGATTCCAGAGCAAAAAAAGCGCCACGAATCTCAGTGCCGCTGTTTAAGCCAGCGTACTGAGTCGCCACACGGAAAAACACACAGATCCTGGTGCCTCTTTAACAGGCGACTGGAACACCAACTTAAAAAAAAAAAGACTCTGAGGCAGGGAGCCAGGCTATCAGGCTCGGCTGGTCCCACCCCCACAAAGAACAGCAATCAGAAACTCTCTGGATTGAGAGTTTCACAGCAAGTGCAGCAGAACCCGGGATGGTCCAGCTCTGTGGGGGAGGGGTGTCCGCCATTACTAAGGCACTCCAAAACTACGGAGGTAGTCAACCAATGCTGAGGCAGCCCGCCGTTGCCAAGGCAACCCGCCACTACAGAGAGAGTCTGTCATAACAAAGGCGGGCCACCATTGCCGAGGCACGTCCAACTACACCCATATAAACAGGACTGCAGGGAAGTTCACTCGGCAGCTGGGCGGAGCCCACAGCAACTCAGAGAAGCCTCTACAGGCAGACACTAACTAGGGTGCCTCCTTGCTGGGCAGGGAAGCTCTGAAGGAAAAAAAAAGAAGGCGGCAGCATAAGGGAAACTCATAACTAAAGCCATAAATCCCTGGGACAGAGCACCTGGGAACAAAAAGCGGTTTATGAGTTCTGCTGCAGCAGACCTAAACGTACCTGCCCAGCAGCTCTGAATGAACAACAGAGATCACAGCTGAGCATTTGAGCTCCTATAAAGAACAGACTGCCTCCTCAAGCAGCCCCGGACCCCTGAATGTCCAAAGAGACACGTCATAAAGCAGACATCAGACTGACACTTGGCGGGTATCCTTCTGGGACAAAGATAGCAGACAAAGAAAACTGGTACCACCCCTTACTGTTGTGCAGCTGCTGCAGGTGATCCCCAGAAAAGCAGGGCCTGGAGTGGAACTCAGCAGACCTATAGCAGAGAAGCCAGACTGTTAGAAGGAAAACTAAGAAACAGAAATAACCTCATCATCAACAAACAGAACATCCACTCAGAGACCCAATCTGAAAGCCAGAAACTACAAAGACGACGGGAGGATAAATCCATAAAGATGGGAAGAAACCAGCGCAAAAAGGATGAAAACACCCGAAAGTAGAACACCTCTCCGCATACAAGGGATCACAACTCCTCAACAGCAAGGGAACAACGTTGGAAGGAGAACGAGTGTGATGAAATGAAAGAATCAGACTTCAGAAACTGGGTAGTAAGAAACTTCTGTGAACTAAAAGAACATGTTCTAACCCAATGCAAAGAAATTAAGAACCGTGAAGAAAGGTTTGACGAAATGCTAACAAGAATGGACAAAATAGAAAGGAATATAAGTGAATTGATGGAGCTGAAAAACACAACACGAGAACTTCGCGAAGCATGCACAAGTATCAACAGCGGAATTGACCAAGCAAGAGAAAGGATATCAGAGGTCAAAGATCAACTCAATGAAATAAAACGAGAAGGCAAGACTGGAGAAAAAAGGGTAAAAAGGATGAACAAAGTCTCCAAGAAATGTGGGACTATGTGAAAAGACCTAATCTACGTTTGATAGGCGTACCCGAATGCGACGAAGAGAATGAATCCAAGCTGGAAAATACTCTTCAGGATATTATCCAGGAAAACTTCCCCAACCTAGCAAGGCAGGCAAACATTCAAGTCCAGGAAATACAGAGAACACCACAAAGATATGCATCAAGAAGAGCAACCTCAAGGCACATAATCGTCAGATTCGCCAGGGTTGAAATGAAGGAGAAAATACTAAGGGCAGCCACAGATAAAGGTCGGGTTACCCACAAAGGGGAGCCCATCAGACTCACAGTAGATCTCTCAGCAGAAACCCTACAAGCCAGAAAAGAATGGCGGCCAATATTCAACATCCTTAAAGAAAAGAACTTTCAACCCAGAATCTCATATCCAGCCAAACTAAGCTTCATAAGTGAAGGAAAAATAAAATCCTTTGTGAACATGCAAGTACTCAGAGATTTTGTCAACACCAGGCCAGCTCTACAAGGGCTCCTGAAAGAGGCTCTACACATATAAAGGAACAATAAGTACCAGCTCAACTAAAGGGCAAAACAGCCAGCTAGCACCAAAATGGCAGTATCAAATTCACACATAACAATATTAACCCTAAATGTAAATGGACTAAATGCCCCAATCAAAAGACACAGACTGGCAAATTGGATAAAAAGCCAAAACCCATCAGTGTGCTGTATCCAGGAAACCCATCTCACATGCAAGGATACTCAAAGGCTCAAAATAAAGGGATGCAGGAAGATTTACCAAGCAAATGGAGAGCAAAAAAAAGCAGGAGTTGCAATTCTCATCTCTGATAAATTAGACTTCAAAGCAACAAAGATCATAAGAGACAAAGAGGGACGTTACATAATGGCAAAAGGATCAATGCAACAAGAAGAGATGACAATCCTAAATATATACGCACCAAATACAGGAGCACCCAGATATATAAGGCAAGTTCTTAATGACTTACAAAGAGACTTAGACTCCCACACAATAATAGTGGGAGACTTTAACACGCCATTGTCATTATTAGACAGATCAACCAGACAGAAAATTAACAAGGATATCCAGGGCTTGAACTCAGACCTGGACCAAGGAAACCTAATAGACATTTACAGAACTCTCCACCCCAAATCCTCAGAATATACATTCTTCTCAGCACCACATCACACCTACTCTAAAATTGACCACATAATTGGGAGTAAATCACTCCTCAGCAAATGCAAAAGAACAGAAATCGTAACAAATAGTCTCTCAGACCACAGTGCAATCAAGTTAGAACTCAGAATTCAGAAACTAACCCAGAACCGCACAGCTTCATGGAAACTGAACAACTTGCTCTTGAATGTTGACTGGATAAACAATGAAATGAAGACAGAAATAAAGATGTTCTTTGAAACCAACGAGAATGAAGACACAACATACCAGAATCTCTGGGACACATTTAAACCAGTCTCTAGAGGACAGTATATAGCAATAAGTGCCCACATGAGAAGCAAGGAGAGATCTAAAATTGAAACCCTAGCATCAAAACTGAAAGAGCTAGAGGAGCAAGATCAAAAAACCTCTAAGTCTAGCAGAAGACAAGAGATAGCTAAGATCAGAGCAGAACTGAAGGAGATAGAGACACAAAAAACCCTTCAAAAAATCAATAAATCCAGGAGTAGGTTTTTTGAAAAGATCAACAAAATAGAAAGACCACTAGCCAGATTAATAAAAGAGAAAAGAGAGAATAACCAAATTGATGCAATAAAAAATGGTAAAGGGGATATCACCACAGATTCCACAGAAATTGAAAACATCATCAGAGATTATTATAAACAACTCTATGCACATAAACTAATAAACCTGGAAGAAATGGATAAATTCCTGGACACTTGCCTCCTCCCAAGCCTAAACCAGGAAGAAGCCAAAACCCTGAACAGACCCATAACAAGGTCTGAAGTTGAGGCAGCAATTAAGAGCTTACCACCCAAAAAAAGCCAAGGTCCAGACGGGTTCACAGCCGAATTCTACCAGACATACAAAGAGGAGCTGGTACCATTCCTTCTGAAACTATTCCAAACAATACAAAAAGAGGGAATTCTTCCCAAATCATTTTATGAGACCAACATCATCCTGATTCCAAAACCTGGCAGAGACTCAACAAGAAAAGAAAACTACAGGCCAATATCCATGATGAACATAGATGCAAAAATCTTCAATAAAATACTGACAAGTCGATTGCAACAGCACATCAAAAAGCTTATCCACCATGATCAAGTAGGCTTCATCCCGGGGATGCAAGGCTGGTTCAACATACGCAAGTCTATAAACATAATTCACCACATAAACAGAACCAAAGACAAAAACCACATGATTATCTCAATTGATGCAGAGAAGACCTTTGACAAAATTCAACAGCCCTTTATGCTAAAAACCCTCAATAAGCTAGGTATTGATGGAACGTATCTCAAAATAATAAAAGCTATTTATGACAAACCAACAGCCAATATCATACTGAATGGGCAAAAACTGGAAGAATTCCCCTTGAAATGTGGCACCAGACAAGGATGCCCTCTCTCACCACTGCTATTCAATATAGTATTAGAAGTTCTAGCCACAGCAATCAGGCAAGAAAAAGAAATAAAGGGCATTCAAATAGGAAAGAAGGAAGTCAAATTGTCTCTATTTGCAGAAGACATGATTGTATATCTAGAAGACCCCATCGTCTCAGCCCCAAACCTCCTGAAACTGATAAGCAAGTTCAGCAAAGTCTCAGGATACAAAATCAATGTGCAAAAATCACATGCATTCCTATACACCAGTAACAGACTTAAAGAGAGCCAAATCAAGAACAAACTTCCATTCACAATTGCCATAAAGAGAATAACATACCTAGGAATACAACTAACAAGGAATGTAAAGGACCTCTTCAAGGAGAACTACAAGCCACTGCTCAACGAAATAAGAGAGGAAACAAACAGATGGAGAAACATTCCATATTCATGGTTAGGAAGAATCAATATCGTGAAAATGGCCATACTGCCCAAAGTAATTTACAGATTCAATGCTATCCCCATCAAGCTACCAATGACCTTCTTCGCAGAACTGGAAAAAACCACCTTAAACTTCATATGGAACCAAAAGAGAGCTCGTATAGCCAAGTCAATTCTAAGCAAAAAGAACAAAGCGGGAGGCATCACACTACCGGACTTCAAACTATACTACAAGGCTACGATAATCAAAACAGCATGGTACTGGTACCAAAACAGAAATAAAGACCAATGGAACAGAACAGAGGTCTCGGAAGCAACACAACATATCTACAACCATCTGATCTTTGACAAACCAGACAAAAACAAGCAATGGGGAAAGGATTCCCTGTTCAATAAATGGTGTTGGGAAAGCTGGCTAGCCATGTGCAGAAAGCAGAAACTGGACCCCTTCCTGACACCTTACACTAAAATTAACTCCAGATGGATTAAAGACTTAAACATAAGACCTAACATCATAAAAACCCTAGAAGAAAATCTGGGCAAAACCATTCAGGACATAGGTGTAGGCAAGGACTTCATGACCAAAACACCAAAAGCATTGACAACAAAAGCCAAAATAGACAAATGGGACCTAATCAAACTCCACAGCTTCTGCACAGCAAAGGAAACAGTCATTAGAGTGAATCGGCAACCAACAGAATGGGAAAAATTTTTTGCAGTTTACCCATCTGACAAAGGGCTGATATCCAAAATTTACAAAGAACTAAAACAGGTTTACAAGAAAAAAACTAACAAGCCCATTCAAAAGTAGGCAAAGGATATGAACAGACACTTTACAAAAGAAGACAAACATGAGGCCAACAAACATATGAAAAAATGCTCATCATCACTGGTCATCAGAGAAATGCAAATCAAAACTACATTGAGATAACCATTTCACGCCAGTTAGAATGGCAATCATTAAAAAATCTGGAGACAACAGATGCTGGAGAGGATGTGGAGAAATAGGAATGCTTTTGCACTGTTGGTGGGAGTGTAAATTAGTGCAACCATTGTGGAAGACAGTGTGGCGATTCCTCAAGGACCTAGAAATAGAAATTCCATTTGACCCAGCAATCCCGTTACTGGGTATATATCCAAAGGATTACAAATCGTTCTACTATAAGGACACGTGCACACGAATGTTCATTGCAGCACTGTTTACAATAGCAAAGACCTGGAACCAACCCAAATGCCCATCAACGATAGACTGGATAGGGAAAATGTGGCACATATACACCATGGAATATTATGCAGCCATCAAAAACGATGAGTTTGGGTCCTTTGTAGGGACATGGATGAACCTGGAAACCATCATTCTCAGCAAACTGACAGAAGAGCAGAAGGTCAAACACCACATAGTCTCACTCATAGGCGGGTGTTGAACAATGAGAACACATGGACACAGGGAGGGGAGGACTACACACTTGGGTCAGTTGAGGGGAAATAGGGGAGGGATGGTGGCAGGGGGGAGTTGGGGAGAGACAGCAAGGGGAGAGATGCCAGATGTAGGTGATGGGGAGGAAAGCAGCAAATCACAATGCCACGTGTGTACCTATGCAACAATCTTGCATGTTCTTCACATGTACCCCAAAACATAAATGCAATAAAATAAATAAATAAAAAGAAATGATAGCAACATATTAAAAAACTGAAGAAAAATCTGTCAAACTAGAATTCTCTGCACAAAATAAATACCTTTCAAAAACAAGGCAAAATAAAAACTTTTTTAAACACACAAATTTTGAAATAACTTGTCACCATATTTGCACTAAAGCATATGTTAAATAAAATACTTCAGGCAGAAGGAAAATGCTACCATACAGAAACATACATGTACACAAAAAAATGAAAAGCACCAAAAATACAATTACGTAGGTAGATGTGTAAGACATTTTTTCTTTCTTAAATTTAAAAGGCTTAAAATAAAAAAAAAAGAAGACATTTTTCTTATTGTTTAAATATCTTTAAAAGATCCCTGAATGTTTAACAAAAGTAATAATGGATTGTGGGGTTTGTAGCATAAGCAAAATGCAAGACAACAAAAACATAAAGATTGTGAGAGAGGAAATGAAAGATATACTATGCTAATATTAATGAATATAGAAAGTAGCCAAGATTTTAGAGCAAGAAATATTACCAGGGATGAAAACACAATGCCACTTAATAATAAATGAAGTAAGTTCAAGAGGATATAAAAAATACTAAACACATATGTGCTTAATAACAGTATGTGAAAATACATAACGCAGAAACTAATGGAAGATAAATAGATAAGTTCACAATTAGAGTCATGGATTTCAATATGCCTCTTTCAATAACTGATTGAACAACTGGACATAAAATCATCAAAAATATAGAAAACTTGAAGAACACAATTTGCCACCTTAACCTAACTGACATTTATAAAACAAAAGAAATAAACACAAATATACCTAATAGTGTTACTTGCAATAGTCAAAAACTAAAAATAACCTAGATTTCCACCAGTACAAGGATGCATATAGTGTATTCATACAATAAATATTTCTCATTAATAAAGAAGAATGAACTACTGACTGCAATAACATGGATCTCAATTATCCTGAGAGAAGAAAGCCAGACAAAATGAGTAAATATCGGACATCACCAAGTGGTGAAATAGAAGGTAATCCACTCATATCCCCTGACAATAACAAAAATTTTGCACCCCTACATGGTCAAAAGTCTCTCTACAGGGGCCTCAAAATTCACATAGAAGTTGTGAAACCCCAGTGGAGGGATCTGTTGGGGGGAAATAGGGGAGGGACAGTGGGGGTGGGAAGCTGGGGAGAGATAACATGGGGAGAAATGCCACATAAAGGTGATGGGGAGGAAGGCAGCAAATCACACTGCTATGTGTGTACCTATGCAACGATCTTGCATGTTCTTCACATGTACCCCAAAAGCTAAAATGCAATAAAAAATAAAAATAAAAAATAAAAAAAGAATATGGAAAAATTATCCAAATGGATGAGTGAGCTATAATAACTAAAACATAGAGGGGAAGATCCAAGAAGGCCGATTAGGAACAGCTCAGCATTGCAGCTCCCAGTGAAAGCGCAGAGGGTAAGTCGACACCGCATCTCCGGAAGGATTTTTATCGACCACAGACCAGAAGATTCCCAGGTGGAGGAGCCCCACAGGTCGCCAGCGCAGCTGTTTTGCCAGGGCAGCTGCTTTGCCAGTGCCCTGGCATGGCGGTTCTCCATACAAAATACACTGGTCTGGGTGCCCTTTTAGCTGGCAATTGGAGCCCCGGGAAGGCAGAGTCGCCCATTCACCAGATTAAAAAGTGGACTAAAACAGGGAGCCAGGCCAGGAGATTCCCGGGCAAAAGCGCCACAAATCTCAGCACTACTCTTTCAGCCAGCAAAGTGAGTCGCCACACAGGAAATCACATAGATCCTGGGGCCTCTTCAACAGGCGACTGGAACACCTGGGAGAGAGTCAACTGTTCAACTAAAAAATAAATAAATAAATAAATAAAAGGCTCTGAGGCAGGGAGCCAGGTGATCAGGCTCGGCTGGTCCCACAACCACAAAAAAAAAAATAAAAAACAGCAATTGGAAATGCTCTGGGTTGAGAGTTTCACAGCAAGCAGAGCTGAACCTGGGATGGTCCAGCTCTGTGGGGGAGGGGCATCTGCCATTACCGAGGCACTCGACCACTACAGAGGAAGCCCGCAATTACTGGGGCAGCCCACCATTGTCGAGGCAACCTGCCATTACAGAGAGAGCCCGCTACTACAGAGGTGGGCCACCATTGCTGAGGCAGTCCTAACTAAACCAATATAAACAGGACTGCAAAGAAGTTCACATGGCAGCTGAGTGGAGCCCACAGCAGCTCAGCAAAGACTCTGCAGGTAGACAGTGACTAGGCTGTATCATCACTGGGCAGGGAAGCCCTGAAGAAAAGACAGCAGCACAACGGAAACTCATAATTAAAGTCCTAATTCCCTGGGACAGAGCACCTGGGAACAAAAAGCGGTTTATGATTTCTGCTGCAGCAGACCTAAACGTACCTGCCCAGCAGCTCTGAATGAACAAGGGAGCACACAGCTCAACATTTGAGCTCCTACAAAGGACAGACCGTCTCCTCAAGCAGCACCCTGACCCCCATATATCCAAAGACTCATCTCATAAAGGACAGATCAGACTGCATTTGGCAGGTATCCTTCTGGGACAAAGATAGCAGAAGAAGAAACTGGTAGCAACACTTACTGTTCTGCAGCTGCTGCAGGTGATACCCAGGCAACCAGGGCCTGGAGTGGACCTAAGCAGTCCTACAGCAAAGGGGCCAGACTGTTAGAAGGAAAACTAAGAAACAGAAAGAAATAACATCATCATCAACAAACTAGACATCCACTCAGAGATCCAATCTGAAAGTCAGCAACTACAAAGATGACAGGTGGGTAAATCCACAAAGATAGGAAGAAACCAGCACAAAAAGGATGAAAACACCCAAAATCAGAACACCTCTACTCGTACAAGGGATCATAACTCCTCACCAGCAAGGGAACAAGGCTGGATGGAGAATGAGTGTGATGAAATGACAGAATCAGACTTCAGAAGCTGGGTACTAAGAAACTTCTGTGAGCTAAAAGAACATATTCTAACCCAATGCAAAGAAACTATGAACCTTGAAAAAAGATTTGACAAAATGCTAATGAGAATGGACAAATTAGAAAGGAATATAAGGGAATTGATGAAGCTGAAAAACACAACACGAGAACTTTGCGAAGCACACAAGTTTCAACAGCCAATTTGACCGAGCAGAAGAAAGGATATCAGAGGTCAAAGATCAACTCAATGAAATAAAATGAGAAGGCAACATTAGGAAAAAATGGGTAAAAAGGAATGAACAAAGTCTCCAAGAAATGTGGGACTATGTGAAAAGGCCTAATCTACATTTCATAGGTGTACCTGAATGTGATGAAGAGAATGAATCCAAGCTGGAAAACACTTTTCAGGATATTATCCAGGAAAAATCCCCTAACCTAGCAAGGCAGTCCAATATTCAAGTCAAGGAAATACAGAGAAGACCACAAAGACATTCCTCAAGAAGAGCAACCCCAAGGCACATAATCGTCAGATTCACCAGGGTTGAAATGAAGGAGAAAATACTAAGTGCAGCCAGAGATAAAGGTCGGGTTACCCACAAAGGGAAGCCTATCAGACTGACAGTGGCTCTGTCAGCAGAAACCCTACATGCCAGAAGAGAGTGGGGGCCAATATTCAACATCCTTAAAGAAAAGAACTTTCAACCCAGAATCTCCTATCCAGGCAAACTAAGTTTCATAAGTGAAGGAAAAATAAAATCCTTTGTGAACATGCAAGTGCTCAGAGATTTCGTCACTACCAGAACTGCTTTAAAAGAGCTCCTGAAATAGGCTCTACACATAGAAAGGAACAACCAGTAACAGCCACTCCAAAAACATACCAAATGGTAAAGATCATCAACACAATCAACAATCTGCATCAACTAACAGGCAAAACAGCCAGCTAGCATCAAAATGGCAGTATCAAATTCACACATAACAATATTAACCCTAAATGTAAATGGACTAAATGCCCCAATCAAAAGACACAGACTGGCAAATTGGATAAAAAGCCAAAACCCATCGGTGTGCTATATCCAGGAAACCCATCTCACATGCAAGGATACACAAAGGCTCAAAATAAAGGGATGAAGGAAGATTTACCAAGCAAATGGAGAGCAAAAATAAGCAGGAGTTGCAATTTTCGTCTCTGATAAAATCGACATTAAAGCAACAATGATCAAAAGAGACAAAGAAGGACATTACATAATGGTAAAAGGATCAATGCAACAAGAAGAGCTGACAATCCTAAATATATATGCACCAAATACAGGAGCACCCAGATACATAAGACAAGTTCTTAATGACTTACAAAGAGACTTAGATTCCCACACAATAATAGTGGGAGACTTTAACACCCCATTGTCAATATTAGACAGATCAACCAGACAAAAAATTAACAAGGATATCCAGTACTTGAACTCAGACCTGCAACAAGCAAACCTAATAGACATTTACAGAACTCTCCACCCCAAATCCACAGAATATACATTCTTCTCAGCACCACTTCACGCCTACTCCAAAATTAAGCACATAATCGGGAGTAAATCACTCCTCAGCAAATGCAAAAAAATGGGTATCATAACAGTCTCTCAGACCACAGTGCAACCAAGTTAGAACTCAGAACCACACAGCTTCATGGCAACTGAACAACTGGCTCTTGAATGTTGTCTAGATAAACAATGAAATGAAGGCAGAAATAAAGATGTTCTTTGAAAGCAAGGAGAAAGAAGAAACAACATACCAGAATCTCTGGGACACATTTAAAACAGCATCTAGAGGAAAATATATAGCAATAAATGCTCACATGAGAAGCAAGGAGAGATCTAAAATCGACACCCTATCGTCAAAACTGAAAGAGCTAGAGATGCAAGATCAAAAAAACTCAAAACCTAGCAGAAGACAAGAAATAACTAAGATCAGAGCAGAACTGAAGGAGATAGTGACACAAAAAACCCTTCAAAAAATCAATAAATCCAGAAGCTGTTTTTTTGAAAAGATCAATAAAATAGACAGACCACTAGCCAGATTAATAAAAAAGAAAAGAGAGAATAACCAAATAGATGCAATAAAAAAATGATAAAGGAAATATCACCAGATTCCACAAAAATTCAAACCAGCATCAGAGATTATTACAAACAACTCTATGCACATAAACTAGTAAACCTGGAAGAAATGGATAAAACCCTGGACACTTGCATCCTCCCAAGCCTAAACCAGGGAGAAGTCAAAACCCTGAAAAGACCCATAACAAGGTCTGAAGTTGAGGCAGCAATTAAGAGCCTACCACTCAAAAAAAGCCAAGGTCCATATGGGTTCACAGCCAAATTCTACCAGACATACAAAGAGGAGCTGGTACCCTTCCGTCTGAAACTATTCCAAATAATGCAAAAAAAGAGAATGCTTCCCAAATGATTTTATGAGAACAACATCATCCTGATACCAAAACCAGGCAGAGACTCAACAAGAAAAGAAAACTTCAGGCCAATATCCATGATGAACATAGATGCAAAAATCTTTGATAAAATACTGGCAAGCCGATTGTAACAGCACATCAAAAAGCTTATCCACCATGATCAAGTAGGCTTCATCCCGGGGATGCAAGGCTGGCTCAACATATGCAAGTCTGTAAACGTAATCCACCACATAAACAGAACCAAAGACAAAAACCACATGATTATCTCAATAAATGCAGAGAAGACCTTCAACAAAATTCAACAGCACTTTATGCTACAAACTCTCAATAAACTAGGTATCAAAGGAACATATCGTAAAACAATAAAAGCTATTTACGACAAACCTACAGCTAATGTCATACTGAATAGGCAAAAACTGGAAGCATTCCCTTTGAAATCTGGCACTATGCAAGGATGCCCGCTCTCACCACTCCTATTCAATATAGTATTGGAAGTTCTAGCCACAGCAATCAGGCAAGAAAAAGAAATAAAGGGTATTCAAATAGGAAAGAAGGAAGTCAAATTGTCTCTATTTGCAGACGACATGATTGTATATCTAGAAGACACCATTGTCTCAGCCCAAAATCTCCTGAAACTGGTAAGAAACTTCAGCAAAGGCTCAGGATACAAAATCAATGTGCAAAAATCACAAGCATTCCTATACAGCAATAACAGACCTTAAAGAGAGCCAAATCAAGAATGAACTGCCATTCACAATTGCCACAAAGAGAATAAAATACCTAGGAATACAACTAACAAGGAACATAAAGGACCTCTTCAAGGAGAACTACAAGCCACTGCTCAATGAAATAAGAGAGGAAACAAACAGATGAAGAAACATTCCATGTTCATGGTTAGGAGGAATCAATACCGTGAAAATGGTCATACTGCCCAAAGTAATTTACACATTCAACGCTATCCCCATCAAGCTACCAATGACCTCCTTCACAGAACTGGAAAAAAACACCTTAAACTTCATATGGAAACAAAAGAGAGCCCGCATAGCCAAGTCAATTCTAAGCAAAAAGAATGAAGCAGGAGGCATCACACTACAGGACTTCAAACTATACTACAAGGCTACAGTAATCAAAACAGCATGATACTGGTACCAAAACAGAGATGTAGACCAATGGAACAGAACAGAAGCCTCGGAGGCAACACAACATATCTACAACCATCCGATCTTTGACAAACCTCACAAAAACAAGCAATAGGGAAAGGATTCCCTGTTTAATAAATGGTGTTGGGAAAACTCGCTAGCCATGTGCAGAAAGCAGAAACTGGACCCCTTCCTGACACCTTACACTAAAATTAACTCCAGATGGATTAAAGACTTAAACATAAGACCTAACATCATAAAAACCCTAGAAGAAAATCTAGGCAAAACCATTCAGGACATAGGTGTAGGCAAGGACTTCATGACCAAAACACCAAAAGCATTGGCAACAAAAGCCAAAATAGACAAATGGGACCTAATCAAACTCCACAGCTTCTGCACAGCAAAAGAAACAGTCATTAGAGTGAATCGGCAACCAACAGAATGGGAAAAAATTTTTGCAGTTTACCCATCTGACAAAGGGCTGATATCCAGAATTTACAAAGAACTAAAACAGATTTACAAGAAAAAAACTAACAAGCCCATTCAAAAGTGGGCAAAGGATATGAACAGACACTTTACAAGAAAAGACATACATGAGGACAACAAACATATGAAAAAATGCTCATCATCACTGCTCATTAGAGAAATGCAAATTAAAACTACAATGAGATACCATCTCACGCCAGTTAGAATGGCGATCATTAAAAAATCTGGAGACAACAGATGCTGGAGAGGATGTGGAGAAATAGGAACACTTTTACACTGTTGGTGGGAGTGTAAATTAGTTCAACCATTATGGAAGACAGTGTGGCGATTCCTCAAGGACCTAGAAATAGAAATTCCATTTTTACCCAGCAATCCCATTACTGGGTATATATCCAAAGGATTATAAATCGTTCTACTATAAGGACACATGCACACGAATGTTCATTGCAGCACAGTTTACAATAGCAAAGACCTGGAACCAACCCAAATGCCCATCGATGATAGACTGGACAGGGAAAATGTGGCACATATACACCATGGAATGCTATGCAGCCATAAAAAACGATGAGTTCATGTCCTTTGTAGGGACATGGATGAACCTGGAAACCATCATTCTCAGCAAACTGACAGAAGAGCAGAAGGTCAAACACCGCATGTTCTCACTCATAGGTGGGTGTTGAACAAGGAGAACACATGGACACAGGGAAGGGAGCACTACACACTGGGGTCTGTTGGGGGGAAATAGGGGAAGGACAGTGGGGGGTGGAGAGTTGGGGAGAGATAGCATGGGGAGAAATGCCAGATATAGGTGAAGAGGAGGAAGGCAGCAAATCACATTGCCACGTGTGTACCTATGCAACAATCTTGCATGTTCTTCACATGTACCACAAAACCTAAAATACAATAAAATAAATAAATAAATAAAACATAATTGTCTCTATTTCATTTCTCATTTACCTACATCTTGAATTCATTTATAAAAAGGCATTCATCAGGAAGTAACATTTAAAGACTATGCTTTCAGGGGTAATTTCTTTTCTTTTCTCTTCTTTTTTAGGCAGGGCCTCACTCTGTCATCCAGGCGAGAGTGCAGAGGTGCCATCATGGCTCACTGCAGCCTTAACATCCCAGGTTCAAGCAATCTTCCCACCTCAGCCTCCTGAGTAGCTGGGACTACAGGCATGCAGCATCACACTTGGCTAATGTTTAAAGTTTTTTTAGAGACAGGATTTCAGTGTCTTGCCCAGGCTGGTTCCAAACTCCTGGGCTCAGGCAGTCCTCCTGCTTCAGCCTCCCAAAGTGCTGGGATTACAGGTGTGGGCCCTCATGCCCAGTAAGGGAACATTTCTATAGTTCTTTCCTAGGGACATTTCTCTGAACATGTAGAGCATGCTTTTTAAAAAGTAATACGTATCAAAAGAAGACTAGATACCTAATATAGAAAGTAGAATTTTTCAGGCTAGGCATGTAAGCCCAGCACTGTATGCCTGTAATCCCAGCGCTTTGGAGGTCGAGGTGGGCGGATCGCTTGAGGTCAGGAGGTCGAGGTCAGCCTGGACAACATGGTGAAATCCTATATCTACTAAAAAAAAAAAAAAATACAAAAATTAGCCAGGCATGGTGGCAGGCACCTGTAGTCCCAGCTACCTGGGAGACTGAGGCAGGAGTATCGCTTAAACCCGGGAGGCAGACGTTGCAGTAAGCTGAGATCGCACCACTGCACTCCAGCCTGGGCGACAGAGCAAGACTCTGTCTCAAAAAAAAAAAAAAAAGAATTTTTCAAAAAAAACAAAAAACAAAAAGAAACCCCAGTGGAACCAAGACCTCAGAAGGTCATTTTGAGAGTTCAGACCCACACCTAGGTGGCTGATTCACTAAACATGCTCTTAGCTTCAAGCCCAGAAATGGCCCAGTCCTCTAAGGGGCTTGGCTACCACCTCATTTGGCCTTCAGCCTGCAAACAAAACCATCAGCCAAGGGGTCTGGAAGGATACCACTATCTGATGGAAGGGTTCATCTGCCTGTTGACATTGGTCTAGGCAGTGAACCTGAAAGTTGCCCTGTAGCTTGGCTCCAATCCCCTCATCTGAGTTCCCAGGTAAGAGCTGCCTACACAAAGACCCAGAGGGAGACCTGCCTGTATCTTGCAACCAGGCAGTCTCACCCTCCCTGACAGGCTTGCCACGCTTTCTCCCACAACAGATCCTGAGGCTACCGGATCTCAGCTCTGGCCTCTTCTGGTGCAATCAGGAAACTATCCCATCTGTGCTGAGATCTGCTGGGAGCTGCATGCTTTTCTGTGTCAACTAGACCAACCTCTCCAGCCTCTCTCCCAAATCAGATCGTAACGGGGATGAGTCCTAGCTCCAATTCCTCCTGTTGAAATGGGGAAACTATCTCATCTGTGTAGGGACTTCCTCAGAGATACGCACCCCTCTGAAACAATGTGACCAGGCTCTCCAGCGTCTGTCCCACAGTAGATCCCAGATGGAAACTATGTTATTGGCACAAGGTCCTCCTGGAAGACATGTGACCCTCTGAGCCAACAAAATCAGCTCTCTAACCTCCATCCCATAGCAGATCCTGAGGGGACCCAGTCTCAGTTCTAGCCCCTCTCCCTGCTGTTAGAAAACTCTCCACAGATTCCTAATCTCAATTCCCATTCCTCATGCTGCAGTTGGAGACCTGTCTCACCTGTGCAGAGACCTGCTGGGTGACACACCACTCTGAGCCACTAGGACAACATTCTGGACTCAGGGCCTGGTGAGCATTCCCACACAGCCCCAGCATCTACCTTGAGTCCTACCCCGGTCCATCTGGGCCAGAAAGCTGTGTCAGCCTCAGAGTTCTTGCAAGACTCACAGCAATCCTGAGCTTAGAGCATCCTCTACTGCTGAGATGGCTGCAGTGGTCATGGCCTCAGGGAACTCAACAGTCAGTATATGTAGAATCCCTGGAAGGCCCTTTGAAAGACAGGCACAAACAAAGCCAGACTTACAAAGATTTAAATGAATACCTAATCCCTCAGTGCACAGACATAATCACATGTCCACAAGCATTAGCAACACTCAGGGAAATAAAGTGCCACAGACTGATCCTAAAGTAATGACTATTGGTGATCCCTCAGATAAATCATTCAAAATAGCTGTTTTAAGGAATCTCAGAGAAATTTAGAAAAACAGAGAATCACCTCAGAAATTACCATAGAAACTTAACAGATTGTTAATTTTTTAAAAAATCAAAAATTTTGGAGCTAAAAAGTACAATTAATGAAAAGAAAGATGGAATAAATAGCATCAACCACAGAATTGAGCAAACAGAAGAAAGAATCAGTGAGCTCAAAGACAGACTATTTGAAAACACACAGTCAAAGGAGAAAAAAAAATGAAGATGTTTATGGGAGCTATGAGACAAAAGACTACATATTCAGGTTATTAGAGTTAAAGAAGGAACTGAGGAAGACAAAGTGGCAGAAGGTAATTCAAATAAATAATAGAAAACTTCCCAAACCTGGAGATATAAATATCTAGATACTGGAAGGTCAAAAGTTACCAATAAGATTCAACCCAAATAAGAATACCCAAAGATGTATTATAATTAAACTTTCAAAGGTCAAAGACAAAGAGAGAATCCTGAAAGCAGTAAGTTAAATTAAGTAAATAACACATAAGAGAGACTTAATATGCCTGAGAGCAGACTGTTCAGCAAAAACCTTACAGGTTAGAAGTTAACGGGGGCAGTGAAATATTAAGGGAAAGAAAAAAAATGCCAATCAAGCATACTGTACCCGAAGAATGTGACAACTAGACTGAGTGATACCAGCAAGATGGCTGACTAGAGATAACTGGCACCTCCAAAAGAAAAAAAAGACAATAAATAAATAGCTAAGATTTGACTAAAGCATGGAAGGAAGAGCACTGCAATACAGCAGAGGTAGTGACGATGCACCTGTGGTGACTGGAAGTCCAGGAGAGCAGCATGGATGTACCTGGCCACTGCAGCCCCACCTCCCCTGCCTAGATCAAATCTGCCCAGAGTCAGAAGGAACTTCCTTTTGCAAGGAAAAGGTAAGCAAAAGATCCCCAACCACCCCGCAAACAAGACAAACACCTACAGTCTTTACAACAGGAGAATCCCATAGTCCTTGCAAGCCCTGAGCCCAGTTTGGGAGCTGCTGGGAATTCATGCTGCTCCATTGCCCCAGATTAGGAGCACAAGGTGTGCACGCCTCACTCCCCACCCACCCTATGAGCCAAAGCTGCTGCAGCACAGCACCATCCTGAGACCAGAGCTGCCTCTGTAGCATGCTCTGCTCTGAGGGCCAGAAGTCACTGCCATTCTCCAGCCCTAGGGCTCCATCTTTATTATACAAAGCCCACACGAGTGGCTGAATGTCACAACCCCAGTTGCATGGAGCCTGGGATAAGGATCAGCTGTGAGTCTGGACCTGCACAGCAGAGAAACCAACCCTTGCCACTGCACTTCCAGCCAGAGGAAGAGCCCAGCAGTCCTGCCCAGGACAAACCTGCCCTTAATTTAGCCAAACCATTACACACCCTCCCCCAAGCAGGAGAGGCTCCTGAGCCTCCTAACAGCTGATTCACCCCTGGGCCAGAAGAGTTGCTAAACACCTGTGCTCAGGACCTGGGAAACAGCCCTATAGGACCCCTGCCACAAGCAGGAATACTTCTGAACTGCCCAATGTCCCTGAGTCTCCAATAGACACCTGAGAAATAGTGCTACAGGCTGCCGACAGTAAGCATGCTCCCAGTCCCAACAAACAGCTATGTGCCCATGTCTCAGACTTAAGAAAAAGACCCATTGGTTGCTTTTGGGGGCACACAACCAGGCAAGCTGAGCAGCCCTGTTCCCATGTCCTGGGCCTACAATAGCCCTATAACCACACCCAGGAGACATGCCCTCAGGCCAGCCAAGCAGCCATGTGCCTGCATCCCAAGCCAGAGAAACAGCCTCACTGGAACACCCCAGCAGATATGAACTGAGGCCAGCCAATAAGGTGTGTGATGGTGTCCTGGGACTGAGAAGCAGCCCTGTGGGTTTCCTCCAGCAGACATGCTCTCAGACAAACCCAGCAGCTGTGTGCCCATATACAGTGCCTGAGAAACAGATCTGTGGGCCACTCATAATGGGCATTCACCCAGCCAGCTGAGCAGCCTTGTGCCTATGTCCAATGCTGGAAAAACAGCCCCATGAGCTGCCCCCAAGAGATATGCCCCCATGCTGGCCAAGTAACAATGTGCCCATGCTCCTGGCCACAATAACATCCCTGTGGCCCCAACCCCGGCAAGCCAGACACCAAGTTGGTTGGCCCTATGTGTACATGTTTGTCCCCAACCTGAGAAATAGCAGGTGAACGCATCCTCGGCAAAGCTACACAACCCATCACCACAAATTATCTTAGTCAAGGCTATCGAGAAACATAAATGTCACTAGTGTGGATTACAACTGAAGAAACCACACAGAGACTACATTACTATATCCACCTAGAACCAAGACCAAAAGTCCCCACTAAACTGATAACCTAGGACCAATTCATACAAATAAGTCCCTATGAAACATATTCCATATAATTGGAAGGTGCAACTTTCCTGTCAGATGCACTACAGCTAATGTCAGGACATATCAACCACGAAAATGAAAGGAAAAAGAAGCTAAAAACAAACAAACAAAAAAACCAGTCACCTCCAAAGGAAAACAACAATTTTCCAGTAACAGACATCAATCATAAGAAAATATATACCAATAACAAGGGCTGAACTTGAGACGGCAATTAATAGCCTACCAACCAAAAAAGGTCCAGGTCCAGACAGGTTCACAGCCGGATACTACCAGACGTACAAAGAGGAGCTGGTACCATTCCTTCTGAAACTATTCCAAACAATGCAAAAAGAGGGAATCCTTCCCAAATCGTTTTATGAGACCAACATCATCCTGATACCAAAACCCGGCAGAGACTCAACAAAAAAAGAAAGCTTCAGGCCAATATCCATGGTGAACATAGATGCAAAAATCTTCAATAAAATACTGGCAAACTGATTGTAACAGCACATCACAAAGCTTATCCATCACGATTAAGTAGGCTTATTCCAGGGATGCAAGGCTGGTTCAACATACGCAAGTCTATAAACGTAATCCACCACATAAACAGAACCAAAGACAAAAACCACATGATTATCTCAATAGATGTAGAGAAGGCCTTCAACAAAATTCCACAGCGCTTTATGCTAAAAACTCTCAATAAACTAGGTATCAAAGGAACATGTCTCAAAACAATAAAAGCTATTTACAACAAATCTACAGCCAATATCATACTGAATGGGCAAAAACCGGAAGCATTCCCTTTGAAATCCAGCACTAGACAAGGATGCCCTTTCTCACCACTCCTATTCAATATAGTATTGGAAGTTCCAGCCAGAGAAATTAGGCAAGAAAAAAAAAAAGGTATTCAATTAGGAAAAGAGGAAGTCAAATAGTCTCTATTTGCAGACAACATGATTGTATATTAAGAAGACCCTATCATCTCAGCCCCAAATCTCCTTAAACTGATAAGCAACTTCAGCAAAGTCTCAGGATACAAAATCAATGTGCAGAAATCACAAGCATTTCTATACACCAATAACAGACAAACAGCCAAATCATGAGCAAACTCCCATTCACAATTGCTAAAAAGAGAATAAAATACCTAGGAATACAACTAACAAAAGATGTAAAGGACCTTTTCAACGAGAACTACAAACCACTGCTCAAAGAAATTGGAGAGGACACAAACAGATGGAGAAACATTCCATGTTCATGGTTAGGAAGAATCAGTATCATGAAAATGGCCACACTGCCCAAAGTAATTTATAGATTCATTGCTATTCCCATCAAGATACCAATGACCTTCTTCACAGAACTGGAAAAAAACACCTTAAACTTCATATGGAACCAAAAGAGAGCCTGCATAGCCAAGACAATCCTAAGCAAAAAGAACAAAGCCAGAGGCATCACACTACCTGATTTCAAACTATACTACAAGGCCACAATAATTAAAACAGCATGGTACTGGTACCAAAACAGAGGTATAGATCAATGGAACAGAACAGAGGCCTTGGAGGCAACGCCACACATCTACAACCATCTAATCTTTGACAAACCTCACAAAAACAAGCAATGGGGAAAGGATTCCCTGTTTAATAAATGGTGTTGGGAAAACTGGCTAGCAGTGTGCAGAAAGCAGAAACTGGACCCCTTCCTGACACCTTACACTAAAATTAACTCCAGATGGATTAAAGACTTTTAAACATAAGACCTACCACCATAAAAACCCTAGAAGAAAACCTAGGCAAAACCATTCAGGACATAGGCATAGGCAAGGACTTCATGACTAAAACACCAAAAGCATTGGCAACAAAAGCCAAAATAGACATATGGGACCTAATTAAACTCCAGAGCTTCTGTACAGCAAAATAAACAATCAATAGAGTGAACCGGCAACCAACAGAATAGAAAAAAAATTTTGCAATCTACACATCTGACACAGGCCTACAGAGAACTAAAGAAGCTACAAAGAACTACAAAGAACGAAATAGAATCTACAAAGAACGAAACAGATATACAAAAAAAAAACGAAACCCATCCAAAGCAGGCAAAGGATATGAACAGATACTTTTCAAAAGAAAACATATATGAGGCCAACAAACATATGAAAAATGTTCATCACTGATTATTAGAGAAATGCAAATCAAAATCACATTGAGCTACCACCTCACGCCAGTTAGAATGGCGATCTCTAAAAATCTGGAGACAACAGATGCTGGAGAGGATGTGAAGAAATAGGAACACTTTTACACTGTTGGCAGGAGTGTAAACTGGTTCAACCATTGTGGAAGCACCATTGTGTGGTGCTTCCTCAAGGACCTAGAAATAGAAATTCCATTTGACCCAGCAATCCCATTACTGGGTATATATCCAAAGGATTATAAATCATTCTGTTATAAAGACACATGCACATGTACGTTCACAGTGGCACTGTTTACAATAGCAAAGATCTGGAACCAATCTAAATGCCTATCAATGATAAACTGGACAAGGAAAACGTGGCACATATACACCATGGAATACTATGCAGCCATAAAAAAGATGAGTTTGTGTCCTTTGTAGGGACATGGATGAATCTGGAAACCATCATTCTCAGCAAACTGACGCAAGAACAGAAAATCAAACACCACATGTTCTCACTCGTAGGCGAGTAATGAACAATGAGAACACATTGACACAGGGAGGGGAGCATCACACAGTGGGGTCTGTTGGGGGGGGCAAGGGAGGACAGCAGGGGGATTGGGAGGTCAGGGAGGGATAACATGAGGAGAAATGGCAGATGTAGGTGACAGGGGGATAGAGGCAGCAAACTACATTGCCATGTGTTTACTTATGCAACAATCCTGCATGATCTGCACATGTACCCCAGAACCTAAGGTACAATAAAAAAAATTAAAAATTAAAAAATTTTAAAAAGAAAATATATGAAATGTCAGAAAAAGAATTCAAAATAATAATTTTAAGAAAATTCATTGAAATTCAAGAGAATACAGATAGACAATTCAACAAAATCAGGAAAACAACTCATGATTTTAATGAGAAATTCGACAAAGAAATAGATATTTTAAAAAAAAGATAAATCCTAAAGAATTCAATGAATAAAATTTAAAAATATAATTGAGAGATTTAACAACTAGATTAAGCAACTAGCTTGATCAAGCTGAAGAAAGAATTTCTGAACTTGAAGACAGAACTTCTGAAATAATACCAGCAGACAAAGAAAGAATAAAAAAGGATGAAGATAGCCTATATCATTTGAGACATCAATGAGCAAATAAATATTCATAATATGGGCATTCTATCAAAAGAAAATAAGGGAGAAGGTGAGGAAAACATATTTAATAAATCATAGCAGAGAACTTCTCATGTCTTGGGAAAGAGATGGAAATCCAGGTCCACGAAGCTCAAATTACCACATAGTTTCAATCCAATAGTCCTCTTAGAGTTACATTATTTTCAAATTGTCAAAATGCAAGGACACAAAAATTAAAGCAGCAAGAATAAAGCATCAAGTCACATGTAAGAGAATGTCCATTTGACTAACAGCATATTTTTCAGCAGAAACCTTATAGTTCAGGAGAGAATAGGATGCTATATCAAAGTACTGAAAGCAAATAAACTTCAGCCAAGAATATTGTGCCCAGCAAAGCTATTTTTCAAAATGAAGGATAAATTAAATCTTCAGAGACAAACAAAACTCAGTGAATTCATCACCACTAGACTGGTCTTACAAGAAAGTTTCAAGGGAGTCTTATATCTGGAAATATAAAGGTGATAATCACCATCATAAAAACATAATAAACTATAAAATTCCCTGGTAGAACCAATACACAAAGGAGAAAGACAAAGGAATCAAATCCATAGAAAACCCAACTGAGAAAATAAACAAGAAAACAAGAAGAAAAAAAAGATATACAAGACAAATAGAAAACAATAAATAAAATGACAGGAGTGATTCCTTACCTATCAATTACCCTGAATGTAAATAAATAACATTCCCAATTAAAAAGATATAGATTGGCTAAATAAAACAAAAAATATGACCCAACTGTATGTGGACTACAAGAAACTCATCTCAGCAATAAAGACACACATAGTCTGAAAGTGAAGGGATGGAAAAATACATTTCATGCAAATGGAAACCAAAAGCAAACAGGAGTAGCCATACTTACATCAGATAAAACAGACATCAAGTTAAAAGCTGTATGAAGAGAAAAATAGCACATTATATAATAATGCACTCCCATATTTACTCCAGCACTATTTACAACAGCCAAGATATGGATCCACAGACAAATGGGTAAAGAAATGTGATATATATACACAATGGAATACTGTGTCCATCCACAGACAAATGGATAAAGTAATGTGATATATATACACAATGGAATATTATTCTGCCATAAAAAAGACTGAATCTTGTCATTTGCAGCAACACGGATGGAACTGGAGATCATTATGTTAAATAAAATAAGCCAGGCACAGAAAGACAAATATCACATGTTCTCACTCATATGTAGAAACTTAAAAAGTAGATCTCATGGAAGTGGGGAGTAGAATGGTGGTTACCAGAGGCTAGGACAGGAAGTGGGGAGAATGAAAAGAAGTGGGCAAAAGAATAAAAAAAATAGTAAGAATAAGTTGTGGTATTCAATAGTATAGCAGGAAAATTATAGTTAATAATAACTTACTATGTAATTCAAAATTTCCAGAAGAAAAGAACTAGAATGTTCTCAACACAATAAAAAGGTAAATGTTTGAGGTGATGGCCATCCCAATCATCCTGATTTGATCATAACACATTGTATACTTGTATCAAAATATTACATATACCCCCAAAGTATGTACAACTATTACATGTCAATAAAAAAATTAAATTACCATGATTCTATTTACATAAAACTGTAGAAAATGCAAACTAAAGAGACAGAAACCCTACATTTATAATATAAAGAACTCCTTCAAATCAATAGAAAACATATAGATAATCCAACAGAAAAAATGACAAGAAATCTGAATACATATATCACAAAAAAGAATATCTACATGGCCAATAAATGTGCAAAAAAGTGCTAAACCTCATTAATAATCACAGAATTACTAATTATAATTAGGTAACACTACACCCTTTTAGAAAGGCTAAAATGAAAATAAACAAGTATAGGTGAAGATATGGATCAACTAAAACTCACACTCCATTAGAAGAAATATAGATTGGTACATTCACTTTGGAAATCTGCTAGGCATTACCTACTGAATAGAGACATCACTCAGTATCATGAGGGATTGGTTCCAGGAACCCCACATAAACCAAAATCTGTGCACACTCACATCCCACAGTTGGCTGTGTGGAATACACACATATGAAAAGGTGCCCCTCCAAATATGCAGTTTTCATATCCTGCAAATTCTATAGTTTTGACCCACATTGGGTTGAAAAAAATCGGTGTATAAGTGAACCAGCACAGTTCAAACCCATGCTGTTCGAGAGTCAACTATGTAACCTTTACAACTCAGCAATTGTATGTGTGTGTGCACCAAAACACATAGGAAAGAATGTAGCAGCCAAAAAAACTAAAATAAAACAAATGTCTACCAACAGAAGCATGGATAAAGTGAGGTCTGTTCACATAATATAATACTGTGCAGCAATGAAAATGAACAACTGGATGAATCTCATAAATACGCTGGTTAATCGAAGAGACAAGCACAAAAAAGTACATAATATATAATCACATTTATATAAAATTCACCGAAAGCAAAACTAACCTATGGTATTAGAAGTCAAGACAGTGTTGGCTTTGGGGAGGAGAAAAGTGGGTGTTGATGGAGAAGAGGCATGACCTAGGGTGGTTACCTAAGTGAATTCATTTAGTTATAGTCATTACAACGTGCACTTTTTACATGGACCTTTTTTTTCTATGTAGTTTATACTTCACTGAAAAAAGTAAGAAAAGTCAATCTGGATATCCAAAGGTAGGAGATTTGATTATGTTAACATGAACCTTTTCTTGATCAGCTTATTACTGAAGAAATTTTTTTAATTAAGTAATTCCAGATAGCTTGTGTTCTAAATATAAAAATGTAATATAATATTTTTATCAATATTTCTCTCCCATAGTTGGTAGGTGAATCCATAGAAGGTAATGCTGTCCAAACAGTATCAAAGACATGGAAAGTCAAGGGCAAGGCCTTCATGACACTGGACATAACACTTGTAAAATACCTGATGAGAAGGATCCTTGGTGTTCCATATGCAAAGTTCATTCCCATCCAAAGGGAAAGCACAGTGCTGCATGCTGCAAGCAAGCTGAACATGAGATGCAGACTCCTTGGATTCAACCAGGTATTTCTCTATAACTATATCACTTACACAGCCACCATTACTTGAGAAAATGTCTTGGGGATTTTCCATCTTCAATCTGAAAACAAAAAGTACATACAAGATGACTATAGGTGTCATATTTAGTATAGAAAAAAAGTCTATTATCTATTGATAGTTACTAGTGTGACCACACACACATGCCACATCATACCTATTTATTCACCTTTCCTCACCCCAAGAAAAAAGAAGAGAAATTTGTTAAAAACTCTGGAGGTTCCACATTCACAACTGCTCCATTCCTCTCATGAGCTTTCCAATTAAGCAGACCTTGACTCAAATCCTCCTATCCCCACTTAACTGACCTTGCTTAGGCTCTCTGAATAAGCTTTCACAACCATAAAATGGAACAGTTACTGAGAGGCAAAGACTAAACAATGATCCATATGCCATGGGTACAGCACTGACACTTAGCATTCTAAACACTGGCTACTGAAACCAGTTGCTGGTATCAATGACTAAAACACAAAGTTATTTTCTGAATTGATCACAGCAAATTAGTTATTGGGAAACTGCAATTGGAACTCACATTTCCCATAGCTAAACTGAGATTAATCAACAATTTCACAACCCTCTATGTAATTACAGTTAAGCTATCATAGGTTCTATAATCAGTGATTCACTGGCTATGTTTTATAAAGCATAAACTAATGAAACACTCACAAAAATAAGCTCTTCATCCAACTTTACATTCAGCTCTTCATCCAACTTTACACTTAACTTCACAACATAATCATTTCAGAAACATGTGAGAATAACACTGGGATCATCCTTGATTCTGTTGTACCCCACACCCCACTTGCAGGCAGGCAATAGATGCACCTGAAGGCATAGACAACAGACCTGCTTAGAAAGGGATGGGCAAGCACCCCAACATCCAGTGGTCATGCAGGCTGTGGGTATTCAAAGGTCCATTCATGTGGCCCTCATGCTGGTTACATGGATTCAAAGGATCCACCCACACAGCCCTCATGCTGGTCATGTAGATTCAGAGGATCCAGCCATGCAGTCCTTACGCTGGTCATGAGGATTTGAAGGCCCAGCCATGTGGTCCTCATGCTGGTCATGTGGATTCAAAGGCCCATCCATGCAGTCCTCATATTGGTCATGTGGATTCGAAGAATCCACCCATGTGCTCCTCATGCTGGCCCTGACAAGACCCTGCTAACCCAACCTCTGCCTCTCTCTTCCTCGTCACCAGCTCCTCCCTCCACTGCTACTCTTTCTATTTACACTTTCTCCCAGCTCTGACAACACAGCAGGGCTTTTATTGCCTCAGGACACACATTTTATCTTCATCTTCCATTCCTCCCCATCTCTGCACCTTGGGGGCTCTTCTCATTCCCCAGGTCTCAGCAGAGGCCCCTGAGAGCTGGTTCCCATCTGCCCCCCATCTCATCCTCCTCCTTTCCAGAACTTCACACCATCTAAAGTGTCTACCACAAGAGAATGAGATACGCTTCAATAGATCCCTGCCTTCTAACTCCATAAGGGACAGTGAATTCATCCACACATCAACAATATAACTGTTACAGCCAGCATCAGGAAAAGCCAGCACAAAAAGATTCTCTGTAACTAAGGAACTCATGCAGAGTCTTCACTCCTAAAAGCACCAAGAGTCAAATTAGGCTAAAATAAACATTAAAGTCTGATCCTTAAGAAGGAAAAAAGGAAATTTAGATTTAAAAAAAAAAAACAATCAAAAATAAATTCAAAAACAATTTTAAGTAATAGTCTACCCAAATAAGAAGAAATCAGAAAAGAAATTCTGGTAATGTTAAAAAAATAACAACAACAAAACCAGGGCTCTATACCACCCCCAAAAGATCATGGTAACTCCCCAGCAATAAAGTCAAACCAAGAAGAAATCTCTGAATTGCCAGATAAAGAACTCAAAAGGTTGATTATTAAGCTACTCAATGAGATACCAGAGAAAGTTGAAAACAAACAAAAACTTCAAAAAAAAATGCAGGATATGGATAAAAAATGTTACAAGGAAATAGGTATCATAAAGAAAAAAAATCACAACTGGAAATGAAAGACACACTTAGGGACATACAAAATGCAGTGGGAAGTTTCCACAAGAGACTAGAACAGGTAGAAGAAAGAACTCCAGAGCTCAAAGACAAGGCTTTCAAATTAACCCAATCTGTAAAAGATAAAGAAAACATAATTCTAAAAAAGTGAACAAAGCCTCCAAGAAATTTGGGATTCTGTTAAATGGCCAAAGGTAGGAATAATTGGTGTTGCTGAGGAAGAATGGAAATCTAAGTTTGAATAACTTATTTGAGGGAATAATTGAAAACTTACCCAGCCGTGCTAGAGATCTAGACATCCAAAAACAAGAAGCTCAAAGAACTCCTGATAAATTCATCACAAAATGATTATCACCTAGGTATAGTCATCTGGTTATCTAAAGTCAGGAAGAATGAAAGAATGTTTATGTTGTACTGAACCGAGCACAGAAATTCAACACCAAGACAAAAGTATGCCAAATTGCAGGGTCTTTACTGCCGGCGGCCACAGAGGACTCATGTCTCCCCAACCCCTGGCCCCGAAAGGAGGGTGTCAAGACCTTTTATACCCATACAACCACCTTGGGAGTGAGGGTGAGGGGCGGGGGTGGGGGTGAGAGGATTCAGACATTCCAAGGGCCAGTAGATTCTGTAAATCATCTCCTGGGCGGAGATGAGGGTGAGTGGCTCCGGACATTCCAGTGGATTCCTGGGCGAAGATGAGGGTGAGGGGCTCTGGACATTCGGAGGGCCAGGGGACTTCTGACATTCTGATTGTTACTTAAGTGATTCACAAAAGTCAAGATAAGCACTTGTTTACATATTGTCTGGGTAGGGTGGAAATTACAAGTCGCAGGGGCCAAGATGGCATGGGTTTGGACTGCTTGCTTGTCATATTTGAGTTACAGAGAGCAATTTCACAGAAAGCCGAGGTATGGTTGAGGTATGCAGGTTTATGGGGCTTTTTACCATGTCACATTTAGAGCTGTGAGATAAAAGCATCACATAAACTATAAAGAAAAACCTATCAGATTAACAGCTGATTTCTAGGCAGAAAATTTACAATCCAGAAGGGGTTGGGGTCATATCTTTAGCCCCCTTAAACAAAATAACTGTCAGCTAAGAATTTTGTATCCAGCAAAACTAAGCTTCAGAAATGAAGGAGAGATAAAGTCTTTTTTAGACAAACAAATGCTGAGAGAATTTGACACTACCAAGCCAGTACTATAAGAAATGCTAAAGCGAATTCTAAATCTTGAAACAAAACCTTGAAATGCACCAAAAAAGAACCTTCTTAAAACATAAATCTCACAGGGCCTATAAACAATAATACAATGAAAAAGTGTATTTAGGCAACAACTAACACAATGAATAGAGCAGTACCTCACATCTCAATACTAATGTTGATCATAAATGGTCCAAATGCTCCACTCAAAGACACAGAATGGCAGAATGGATAAAGGTCCACTGATCAAGTATCTGGAATCTTCAAGGGACTCACATAACACATAGGGACTCACATAAACTTAAGGTAAAGGAAAGGAAAAAGATATTCCACACATATGGAAACAAAAGCAAGCAGGAGAAGCTATTCTTAGAGAAAAAAATTGACTTGAAAGCAACAATCGTTTTTAAAAAAAGACAAAGAGGGACATTATATAAATGATAAAAGGATTAGTCCAATAGGAAACCATCATAATCCTAAATACATACACACCTAACAAAGGAGTTCCCAAATTCATTAAACAATTATTATTAGACCTAAGAAATGACATAGCAACACAATAATACTGAGGAATTTCAATAGTCCACTGACAGCACTAGAAAGGTCATCAAGACAGAAAGTCAACAAAGAAAAAATGGACTTAAACTATGCCATCAAACAAATAAACAACAAATATTTACAGAACATTCTACCCAACAACTACAGAATATGCATTCTTTTCACCAGCACATGGAATATTCTCCAAGACAGACCATATGATAGGGCACAAAACAAGTCTCCATATATTTAAGAAAACTGAAATCACATGAAGTATTCTCCAGAACACAGTAGAATAAAAATGGAAATTAGCTCCAAAAGGAACCCCCAAAACTATGCAAATTCTGCTCTTGAATGATCTTTGGGTCAACAATAAAATTGAGATGAAAACAATAAATTTTTTAAATAATTAAAACTTAATTTGAACTAAATGATAACAGTAACATAACTTATCACAACCTCTGGGATACAGTACAAGGGGTGCTAAGTGGAAAATTCATAGCATCAAATGCCTACATCAAAAAGTCTGAGAGAGCTCAAATAGGCAATCTAATGTCATACCTCAAGGAACTAGGGAAACAAGAACAAACCAAGCCCAAACACAGTAAAGAAAAGAAATAACAAAGATAAGAGAACTTAAAAAAAAAAAAAAAGAAAAGAAAAAAGAAAAAATAAATAAAAGAAAAAGCTGGTACTTTGAAAAAATAAACAAAATTGATAGACTTAGTGAGATTAACCAATAAAAGAAGAGAGAAGACCAAAATAAGCTCAAATAAAATAAATGGGAGATATTATAACCAATACCACAGAAATTCAAAAGATCATTCAAGGCTACTATGAACACCTTTATGCACACAACCTGGAAAATCTAGAGGAGATGGATAGATTCCTGGAAATACACAACCCTCCTAGACTAAATCAGGAAAATATAGACACTCTGAACAGAACAATAACAAGCAGCGAGATTGAAACAGTAATTTAAAAAATTACCAGCAAATTTAAGTCCAGGACCAGATAAACTGACAGCCAAATTCTATAAGACATTTAAAGAATTTGTACTAATCCTACCAATACTATTCCAAAAGATAAAGAGGAAATCCTCGCTAAATCATTCTAGGAAGCCAGTATTACCCTAACACCAAAACCAGGAAAAAACAACAAAAAAGGAAAACTACAGATTAATATTCCTGATGAACATAGATGCAAAAATCCTCAACAGAATACTAGCTAACCAAATCCAACAGCATATAAAAAATATAATACATCATGATCGAATGGGTTTCACACCATGGATGCATGGATGGTTTAACATTCACAAGTCAATACATGAGACACATCACATAAACAGAATTAAAAACAAAAATCATATGATTATTTCAATAAATGCAGAAAAAGCATTTGACAAAATCCAGCATCCTTTTATGATAAAAACCCTCAGCAAAACTGTCATAGAAGGGACATACCTCAAAGCAATAAAAGCCATCTATGACAAACCCATAGCCAATATCATACTGAATGGTGAAAAGTTGAAAGCATTCCTAAAGAAATAGAACAAGACAAGATGTCCACTTTCACCATTTCTATTCAGCATATTATTGGAAGACCTAGACAAAGCATTCAGACAAGAGAAAGAAATAAAGAGCATCCAAATCAGAAAAGAAGAAGTCAAACTGTCACTGTTCACCAATGATATGATCACATATCTAGAAAATGCTAAAGACTCATCCAAAAAGTTTCTAGATCTGATAAATGAATTCAGCAAAGTTTCAGGATACAAAATCAATATACACAAATTAGTAGCACTGCTATACACCAATAACAACCAAGCTGAGATTAAAATCAAGAACTCAGCCCCTTTTACAATAGCTGCAAAAAAAACCCCACAAAATATTTAGGAATATATCTAACAAAGGAGTCAAAACAACTCCACAAAGAAAACTACAAAACTGCTGAAAGACATCAGAAATGACACAAACAAATGGAAACACATCCCATGCTCATGGATGGGTAGAATCAATACTGTGAAAATGACCATATTACCAAAAGCCATCTACAGGTTCAATGCAATTCCCATCAAAATACAACCATCATTCTTCACAGAACTAGAAAAAAATATCGAAAAATTCATATGGAACCAAAAAAGAGCCTGCATAGCCAAAGCAAGACTAACCAAAAAGGACAAATCTGGAGGCATCACATTACCCAACTTCAAACTCTTGTACAAGGTTATAGCTATGAAAAGAGCATGATACTGGTATAATAATAGGTGCATAAACCAATGGAACAGAACAGAGAATCCAGAAATAGATCCAAATACTTACAGCTAACAGATCTTCAATAAAGCAAACAAAAACATGAAGTGGGGAAAGAACACTCTATTCAGCAAGTGATGCTGGGATAACTGGCAAGCCACATGTAGAAGAATGAAACTGGATCTTCATTTCTCACCTTATACAAAAGTAAACTTAAGATAGATCAAAGACCTACACCTAAGACCTGAAACCATAAACATTCAATAACATCAGAAAACCTCTTCTAGACACTGGCTTAGGTGAAGGGTTCATAACCAAGAACCCAAAAGCAAATGCAACAATAACAACAAAAATAAATAAAGGGACCTAATTAAACTAAAAGGCTTTGGCAGAGAAGAAGAAATAATCATCAGAGTAAACAGACAACCCACAGGATGGGAGAAAATATTCACAAACTATGCATCTGACAAAGGACTAATATCCAGAATCTATAAGGAACTCAAACAAACCAGCAAGATTTAAAATAAGCAATACCATCAAAGAGTGGGCAATGGACATCAATAGACAATTCTCAAAAGAAAATATACAAACGGCCAAAAAACATATGAAAAAATTCTCAACATCACTAATAATTAGGGAAATGCAAATCAAAACCACAATCACATACCACCTTGCTCCTGCAATAATGGCTATAAATAAGATAATCAAAACATAATAGATGTTGGCATGATGTGGTGAAAAGGGAACACCTTTACACTGCAGGTGGGAATGTAAACTAGTACAACCACTATGGAAAATAGTATGAAGATTCCTTAAAGAACTAAACGTAGAACTACCATTCAATCCAGCAATCCCACCACTGGGTATCTACCCAGAGAAAAAGAAGTCATTATATGAAAAAGACACTACACCATGCATGTTTATAACAGCACAATTTGCAATTGCGAAAATATGGAACCAACCTAAATACCCATCAACCAAGTGGATAAAGAAACTGTGGTATATATACACCACGGAATAGTATTCAGCCATAAAAAGGAATGAACTAATGGCTTTTGTGCAACCTGGATGTAGTTGGAGACCATTATTCTAAGTGAAGTAACTTCAGAATGGAAAACAAGATATCTTAAGTTCTCACTTATAAGCTAAGCTTATGAGAACACAAAGGCCTTCAATGATATAATGGACTTTGGGGACTCTAGGAAGGGTGGGATGGGGGTGAGGGATAAAAGACTACAAATTGGGTGCAGTGTACTTTGGGTGACAGGCTCACCAAAATTTCAGACATCACCACTAAAGAACTTCTTCATGTAACCAAAAACGAACTCTTCCTCAAAAACTATTAAAAATTTTTTAAGTTGTTAGGTAACTTTTTTCCCCATTTACAGACAGAAAAAAAAAAAATCAGAGCTTAATAAGTAATAAAACTAGTTAGGAGCTAGAATTCACATTTCCAACTCCTAGTCTACATCCCCACAGCAGCACACACAGGGCCCTGTCCCCACAGCCACATCTGGCCTGAGAGCATCAGCAGAAAAGGCCATGTGCTGTGAAGAAGAAAACGGATGCAGATTCAATGCCTGCTTGAGACTCACTACTACTCTGACTGGCTCAGCACCCTATCAATGTCACCCAGCCCTATGTGGCCCAAAACACTGCCAGGAAGAGCCCAGATATCTCCAAAACCCACTTTACTTGTTCTGACTTGAGAGCCATTGGGGATGTGCCTTCCCTTCAGGACTAAAGGTAGTTTCTGGCTGGCTTTGCCCAAGACATAGGTATAGTTTTCCTTTGCTATGGGCAGTAGGCCATCTCAACCAAATTTCCACCCGTCAGGCTGCCAGAAATCCCCAATTAGGATGAAAACCTTGTCAAGGCAGAACTACACAAAGGGGCCCACCCTCACTTGAATAATATATGCAGGAATATCATCTTAAATTATGAGAAACAATGTTTAATTGTTCAAGGAGAACTAAAGAGATATTTCAGAAATAACAAAAACAAATTTCAGATGGATCTCAGGATACAAAACATTAAAAATCGAAAACAAATACAAATATAGTGAAAAATCTGCAACAACAAAGAACCTTAATATTTTTTAAACTATTATAAAAAAGAAAAACTGTAACACTTCAATAAACAAAAATGGGAAATAATAATAAACAATATATTCACAAAAGTATACCAGGGCCCAATAAACATAAAAACAATAGTTAACGAACTAGTAATCAAGAAATGCAAAAAAAAAAAAAAAAATACCATTTTCATTTACCAAACTGGCAAAAACTACATTATAAAATAAAAATATCAGCCAGGCACAGTAGCTCATGCCTGTGATCCCAGCATTTTGGGAGGCCAAGGCAGATCTCCTGAGGTCAGGAGTTCAAGACCTCAAATTTTTTTAAGCTGTTCGGTAACTTTTTTTGTTGTTGACATGATGAAACACTGTCTCTAATAAAAATACAAAAATTAGCCAGGCATGGTGGCACGTACCTGTAATCCTAGCTACTCAAGAGACTGACACAGGAGAATCATCACTTGAACCTGGGAGATGGAGATTACAGTGAGCTGAGATCAGCCAGTACACTCCAACCTGGGTCACAAGAGTGAAGCTCTGTCTCAAAAAAAAAAAAAAAAAGATGGCTGAATAGGAAGAGCTCCAGTCTGCAATTCCCAGTGAGAGGGCACCAGAAGAGAGGGATCTCTGCATCTCCAACTGAGGTAACAGGTTCATCTCATTGGGAGTGGTTAAACAGTGGGAACAGCTGAAGGTGGGCAGGCCAAAGCAGGGTGGGGCATCACCTCACCCAGGAGGCACAAGGGGCCAGAGAACTCTCTCTCTCAGCCAAGGGAAGCCATTAGGAACTTTTCTGGACACTGGCACTCCAGCTCAGATACTGCGCTTTACCCATGGTCTACACAACCTGCAGACCAGGAGATTCCCTCTAGCACCTACAATGCCAGCACCCCAGGTTTCCAGCACAAAACTGGGCAGCCGTTTAGTCAAGTGGTGCCTGGAACACCAGCAAGACAGAACTGCTCATTCCCCTGTAAAAGGGGGCTGAAGCCAGGTGGCCAAGTGAGCTGGCTCAGCGGGCCCCACCCCCACGAAGACTGGCAAGCTAAGATCCACTGGCTTGAAATTCTCACAGCCAGCACAGCAGTCTGAGCTTAACCCAGGAAGTTGGAGCTTGGTGGGGGGAGGGGCACCCACATTGCTGAGGCTCAGGCAGGTGGTTTCAATATTGCCTGTGTAAACCAAGCTGTGGGGAAGTTTACACAGCAACTGGGTGGAGCCCAGCACAGCAGTTCAGCAAGGCCTCTGCACCAGACTGTCAGGTAGATTCCCTTCTTGCTGGGCAGGCATCTCTGAAAAAAAGACAGCAGCCCATCGGGGACTTACAAAGCCCCCACATTCCTGGGATAGAGCACCCACATTCCTGGGATAGAGCACCTGTGGGTTCTGCTTCAGCAGACTTAAATGTCCCTTCCTGGTAGCCCTGAAGAGGGAAACAGATCTCCCCGCACACTGCATGAGCTCTGTTAAGGGACAGGCTGCCTCCTCAAGTGGCTCCCTGACCCCCCGTATATCCTAACAGGGAGACACGTCATACAGAAGAGCTCTGGCTGACATCTGGCAGGTACCCTTTTGGGACGAAGCTACCAGAGGAAGGAACAGGCAGCAATCTTTGCTGTTCTGCAGCCCCTGTAGGTGATTCCCAGGCAAGCAGGGTCTGGAGTGGACCTCCAGCAAACTCCAGCAGACCTGCAGCAGAGGGGCCTGACAGTTAGAAGGAACACTAACAAACAGAAAGAAATAGCTTCAACATCAATAGAAAGGACATCCACTCAGAAACCCCATCCAAAAGTCACCAACTTCAAAGACCAAAGGTAAACAAATCCACAAAGAAAGGAAAGAACAAGGGCAAAAACGCTGAAATCACCAAAAGCCAGAACACTTCTTCTCCTCCAAGAATCACAGCCCCTCACCAGCAAGGGAACAAAACTGGATGGAGAATGAGTTTGACGAATTGACAGAAGCAGGCTTCAGAAGGTAAGTAATAACAAACCTCTCCAAGCTAAAGGAGCATGTTCTAACCCAATGCATGGAAACTAAGAACCTTGAAAAAAGGTTAGACAAAATGGTAACTAGAACAACCAGCATAGAGAAGAACATAAACGACTTGATGGAGCTCAAAAACATAGCACGACAACTTCGTGAAGCATATACAAGTTTCTATATCCAAATTGATCAAGCAGAAGAAAGGATATCAGAGATTTAAGATCAACTCAATGAAATAAAGCAAGAAGGCAAGATTAGACGAAAAAGAATGAAAAGAAATGAACAAAGCCTCCAAGAAATATGGGATTATGTCAAAGACCAAATCTACATTTGATCAGTGTACCTGAAAGTGACGGTGAGAATGAAACCCAGTTGGAAAACACTCTTCAGGATATTATCTGGGAGAACTTCCCCAACCTAGCAAATCAGGCCAACATTCAAATACAGAAAATACAGAGAACACCACAAATGTAATCCTTGAGAAGAGCAACCCCAAGGCACATAAACATCAGATTCACCAGGGTTGAAATGAAGGAAAAAAATGCTAAGGGCAGCCAGAAAGAAAGGTTGGGTTACCCACAAAGGGAAGCCCATCAGACTCACAGCAGATCTCTCGGCAGAAACTCTACAAGCCAGAAGAGAGTGGAGACCAATATTCAACATCCTAAAAGAAAAGAATTTTCAAACCAGAATTTTATATCTAGCCAAACTAAGCTTCATAAGTGAAGGAGAAATAAAATCCTTTACCAACAAGCAAATACTGAGAGATTTTGTCACCACCAGTCCTGCCATACAAGAGCTCCTGAAGGAAGCACTAAACATGGAAAAGAACAGCCAGTACCAGCCACTGCAAAAACAGACCAAACTGTAAAGACCATCGACACTATGGAGAAACTGCATCAACTAACAGGCAAAACAACCAGCTAGCATCAAAATGGCAGGATCACATTCACACATAACAATATTAACCTTAAATTTAAATTGGCTAAATGCCCCAATCAAAAGACACAGACTGGTAAATTGGATAAAAATCAAGACCCATTGGTGTGCTGTATTCAGGAAACCCATCTCACCTGCAAAGACATATAGGCTCAAAATAAAGGGATGGAGGAAGATTTATCAAGTAAATGGGGGTGGGGGGAAGGAGACATTGCAATCCTAGTCTCTGACAAAACAGACTTTAAACCAACAAAGATCAAAAGAGACAAAGGGCACTACATAATGGTAAAGGGATTCATGCAACAAGAACAGCTAACTATCCTAAATATATATGCACCCAATACAGGAGCACTCAGATATATAAAACAAGTTCTTCATGACCTACAAAGAGACTTAAGACTCCCACACAATAATAGTGGGAGACTTTAATATCCCACTGTCAATACCAGACAGATCAACAAGACAGAAAATTAACAAGGATATCCAGGACTTGAACTCAGATCTGGACCAAGTGGACTTAATAGACATCTACAGAACTATCCACCCCAAACCACAGAATATACATTCTTCTCAGCACCACATTGCACTGATTCTAAAATTGACCACATAATTGGAAGTAAAACACTCCTCAGCAAAAGAACAGAAATCATAACAAACAGTCTCTCAGACCACAGTGCAATCAAATTAGAACTTAGGATTAAGAAACTCACTCAAAACCCCACAACTACATGGAAACTGAACAACCTGCTCCTGAATGACTACTGGATAAATAATGAAATGAAGGCAGAAATAAAGATGTTCTTCAAAACCAATGAGAACGAAGACACAATGTAACAGAATTTCTGGGACACATTTAAAGCAGTGTGTAGAGGGAAATTCATAGCACTAAATGCCCACCAGAGAAGCAAGGAAATATATAAAATTGACACCCTAATGTCACAATTAAAATAACTAGAGGAGCAAGATCAAACAAATTCAAAAGCTAGCAGGAGACAAGAAATAACTAAGATCAGAGCAGAACTGAAGGAGATAGAGACACAAAAAAACCCTTCAAAAAATCACTAAATTCAGGAGCTGGTTTTTTGAAAAGATCAACAAAATAGAACGCTAGCCAGACTAATAAAAAAGAGAGAAGCAGCAAATAGATGCAATAAAAAATAATAAAAGGGATATCACCACTGATCCCAAAGAAATAAAAACTACCATCAGAGATTACTACAAACTCTTCTAAGCAAATGAACCAGTAAATCTAGATGAAATGGATAAATTCCTGGACACTTAAACCATTCCAAGAGTAAACCAGGAAGAAGTTGAATTCCTGAATAGACCAATAACAAGGTCTGAAGTTAAGGCAGCAATTAATAGCCTACCAACCAAAAGAAGTCCAGGACCAGATGGGTTCACATCCAAATTCTACCACAGGTACAAAGAGGGGCTGGTACCATTCCTTCTGAAACTATTCCAAAGAATACAGAAAGAGGGAATCCTCCCTATCTCGTTTTAGGAGACCAACATCATTCTGATACCAAAACCTGGCAGAGACACAACTAAAAAAGAAAATTTCAGGCCAATATCCATGATGAACATTGATGCAAAAATCTTCAATAAAATACTGGCAAACGAAATCCAACAGCACATCAGAAAGCTTATCCATCATGATCAAGTCAGCTTCATCCCAGGGATGCGAGGCTGGTTCAACATCCACAAATCTATAAACGTAATCCATCACATAAACTGGTTTGAACCAAAGACAAAAACCACATGATTATCTCAATAATGCAGAAAAGGCCTTTGACAAAATTCAACAGCACTTTATGCTAAAATCTCTCAATAAACTAGGCTTTGATGCATTGTATTTCAAAATGATAAGGGTTATTTATGACAAACCAACAACCAATATTGTTCTGAATGGGCAAAAACTGGAAGCATTCCCTTTGAAAACTGGCACAAGACAAGGATGCCCTCTCTCACCACTCCCATTCAACATAGCATTGGAAGTTCTGGCTAGGGTCATCAGGCAAGAGAAAGAAACAAAGGTATGAGAATAGGAAGACAGAACGTCAAACTGTCACTGTTTGCATATGACATGATTGTATATTTAGAAAACCCCTTCATCTCAGCCCAGAATCTCCTTAAGTTGATAAGCAACTTCACCAAAGTCTCAGGTTAAAAAACCAACGTGCAACAATTGCAAGCATTCCTATACACCAATACTAGATAAACGGAGAGCCAAATCATGAGTGAACTCCCATTCACAAATGCTACAAAGAGAATAAAATACCTAGGAATACAACTAACAAGGGATGTGAAGAACCTATTCAAGGAGAACTACAAACCACTGCTCAAGGAAATAAGAGAGGACACAAACAATGGAAAAATATTCCATGCCAAAGAATCAATATCATGAAAATGGCCATACTGCCCAAAGTAATTTATAGATTCAGTGGTATCTCCATCAAGCTACCAATTACTTTCTTCATGGAATTGGAAAAAATGACCTTAAAGTTCATGTGGAACCAAAATAATTGCCCACCTAGCCAAGAAAATCCTAAGCAAAGAAACAAAGCTGGAGACATCACGCTGCCTTGATTACAAGACTACTGTAATCAAAAAAGCATGGTACTGGTACCAAAACAGAGATATAGACCAATGGAACAGAACAGGGGCCTCAGAAAGAATGCCACACAATTACAACCAATTGATCTTTGACAAACCTGACAAAAACAAGCAATGGGGAAAAGATTCCCTATTTAATAAATGGTGTTTGGAAAACTGGCTAGCCATATGCAGAAAGCTGAAACTGGATCCCTTCCTTACACCTTTTACAAAAATTAACTCTATATGGATTAAAGATTTAAACATGAGACCTAACACCATAAAAACTCTATAAGAAAACCCAGGCAGTGCCATTCAGGACATAGGTATGGGCAAGGACTTCATGACTAAACCACCAAAAGCAATGGCAACAAAAGCCAAAATAGACAAATGGGATCTAATTAAACTTAAAGCTTCTGCACAGCAAAAGAAACTATCAATAGAGTGAACCAGCAACCAACAGAATGGGAAAAAATTTTTGCAATCTACCCATCTGACAAAGGGCTAATATCCAGAATCTACAGAGAACTTAAACAAATTTACAAGAATAAAACAAACCCATCAAAAAGTGGGCAAAGGATATGAAGAGACACTTTTCAAAAGAAGACATTTAGGCAGCCAACAAACATGAAAAAAAGCTCATCAACACTGGTCATTAGAGAAATTCAAATCAAAACCACATTTAAATACCACCTCACTCCACTTAGAATGGCGATCATTAAAAAATCAGGAGACAACAGATGCTGGAGAGGATGTGGAGAAATAGGAACGTTTTTACACTGTTGGTGGGAGTATAAATTAATTCAACCAGTGGAAGACAGTGTGGTGATTCCTCAAGGATTTAGAAATAGAAGTATCATTTGACCCAGAAATCCCATTACTGAGTATATACCCAAAGGATTATCAATCATTGTATTATAAAGACACATGCACATGTATGTTTATTGCAGCACTGTTCGCAATAGCAAAGACTTGGAACCAACCGAAATGCCCATGAATGATAGACTGGATAAAGAAAATGTGGCACATATACACCATGGAATACTATGTATCCATAAAAAAGGATGAGTTCATGTCCTTTGCAGGGACATGGATGAAACTGGAAACCATTCTCAGCATACTGATAGAACAGAAAACCAAACATCGCATGTTCTCACTCATAAGTGGGTGTTGAACAATGAGAACACATGGACACAGGGAGGGGAACATCACACACCGGGGCCTGGGGGTGGGGGCCAGAGAAGGAATAGCAGGGGGTGGGTGTATTGGGGAGGGATAGCATTAGGAGAAATTCCTCATGTAGATGACGGGGCAAAGGATGCAGTAAACAACCACCATGGCATGTGTATACCTATGTAACAAACCTGCAAGAACTGAACGTGTACCCCACAACTTAAAGTATAATGACTTTTTTTAAATAAAAAATAAAAATTTAAAAAAATTAAAAAGTCAGGAAACAGGCATGGTGGCTCACACCTGTAATCCCAGCACTTTCGGAGGCCAAGATGGGTGGATCATGAGATCAGGAGTTTGAGACCAGCCTGACCAACATGGTAAAACCCAGTCTCTACTAAAAAATAGCCAGACACGGTGGCACATGCCTGTAATCCCATCTACTCAGGAGGCTGAGGTAAGAGAATCACTTGAATCTGGAGGCAGAGGATGCAGTGAGCCAACACTGCGCCACTGCACTCCAGTCTGGGTGACTGGTGACTAGAGTGAGATTCCGTCTCAAAAAAAAAAAAAAGGAAATAGGAACGCTTTTACGGTGTTGGTGGGAGTGTCAATTAGATCAACCATTGTGGAAGACAGTGTAGCTACTCTTCAAGAATCTAGAACCAGAAATACTATTTGACCCAGGAATCCCATTACTGGGTATATACCCAAAGGATTATAAATCATTCTACTATAAAGACACATGCACACATATGTGTATTACAGCACTATTCACAGTAACAAAGACTTGGAACCAACCCAAATGCCCATGAATGATAGACTGGATAAAGAAAATGTGGCACATATACACCATGGAATACTATGCATCCATAAAAAAGAATGAGTTCATGTCCTTTGCAGGAACATGGATGAAGCTGGAAGCCATCATCCTCAGCAAGCTGACACAGAAACAGAAAACCAAATACCACATGTTCTCTCTCATAAGTGGGTACTGAACAATGAGAACACATGGACACAGGGAGGGGGACATCACATACCACAGCCTGTCAGGGGAGTGGTGGGGGAGGGGAGTGAGAGCATTAGAACAAATACCTAATGCAGGCAGTGCTTAAAACCTAGATGATGGGTTGACAGGTGCAGCATACCACCATGGCACATGTATACTGACTAACAAACCTGCACTTCTGCTCATGTATCCCAGAACTTAATTTTTTTTAAAGTGCTACATTAAGAATAACAGAAGTCTATTAAATATTTTTTAAGATGGTGTCTTGCTGCTGCCCAGGCTGGACAGCAGTATTATAATCACAGCTCAATGTGGCCTCGAACTCCTGAGCTCATGCTATTAGGGAAACAGGAGCCCAGGAGAGCTACAGTGACCCCATTTTAAAGTCAACTCCAACTTGAGAATAGCAAGGCACATTCCTTGCCAGTCACAATCCATGGTGCTAAGATGGTTACAGCTAAGGAACCAGCATGGTAATTCCTGCAAGAACAAATTCCTGCAACATAAAGTCCAGATGTCTCAGTACACATAACAATATATGCTTTCAAGATAAGTATAGTCATGCTTTGATGTACTTATGCACTAAAATGTCAAGGATAGTTTTCTTTAAATCAAGAGAATAATAAATTGTGTCATGCTGTCAGCTCACTTGCATGTAGGCACAGCTCAGTTTAGTCTTTACGTAGATAGTATTAAAAACCTCATAAAAAAGATAGTGTGTTCCTCTATTTGCTTTCTGAGGATTCCCTACTCTGTAACTGAATAGCTTTCAATAATCTATCTCCTCTCACTGGAAAAAAAAACATCAATGCACACACATAGAAACATTTCCTCATACACTGCTGGTAAGAGAATAAACTGACATAAACTATCTGGCAATCAAAAATTCTATTTTTATTCTACAATAATTCTAAATTTATAACAAGTAAATCATTTTACCTTTCCCAAAATGTATTTCTTCAAGGTTGTCCATCATAACATTGATTATAATATGAAATGTAGGCAGATGTTTTAAAAAATGACATTGAAAAATAAGTTTACTTTGTGTCTCAGAAGAGAAAGCAAGCTCAACCTAATCCAACTAAAAGAAAAGGGGGTTAAAATGTAATTTAAAAGTCTGCACATGTCAGGGCTCAGTGGTTCACACCTGTAATCCCAACGCTTTGGGAGGTCAAGGCAGGCAGATCACCTGAGGTCAGGAGTTTGAGACCAGCCTGATCAACATGGAGAAACCCCTTCTCTACTAAAAATAAAAAACAATTAGCTGGGCGTGGTGGCGCATGCCTGTAATCCCAGCTACTTGGGAGGCTGAGGCAGGAGAATCACTTGAACTAAGGATGCGGAGGTTACGCTGAGCTGAGATCGCGCCATGGCATTTCCACCTGGGCAGCAAGAGTGAAACTCCACCTTAAAAAAAAAAAAAAAGAAAGAAAGAAAGAAAGAAAAATGTGCACATGATTGGCAACAGCAGCTTCACTGACACCGTCAAGACCAACCCCTGGTCTCCCCCACCCTCAGCTCCTCCTGTCTAGGTGCTGCTCACTGTCGCTTCCTATATGGTGGAAAAACGACGGCCAGCAGAACCCGTCCATGGGCTCCTGTGTTCCAGGGCACTGGGGAAGAAAGCATTTCTTTCCATTGATCCCTAAACATTTCTTATGAGTTTGGGCCAGTGTGAGACACTTTCCATCTTTGAATTAATCATGTGATCAGAAAGATGAAATGTTGCCATGAGTCGGGCCTGGGACATAAACCTCTCCACTGAGTCCTGGCCAGCAGAGGGAGAAGTGTGGTAGCCCAGAGGAAATTCCGGTGCTTTTGCCAAAAGAGGAGGTGGATGCTGAGATAACAAAAATAACAAATGTCTATGCTTGTTTAAATATATAGTAATGTTTAGATGTACAAAAATATTAAGAAAGATAAACAGAAACTTTAATGAAATAAATATCTACAAATTTAAAACTTTTATTTTTCAACAGATCATTGGTGCTGGAGCCTAAGAGCAGGGTTTAAACAACTGGACACCACATTATTTCTGAGCTGGGACCAACAGAAGCCAATATGGGTTGGTTGCTGAAGAGGGATTTGAGGAATCAGGAGTGGCTCCCAGACTTCTGGCCTGAGCAACAAGAGACCCACTTACTGAGCTGGGGAAGAACAGGTTTGGCAGGGGAGAAACAAAGATTCTGTTTTGGATACTTTATGTCAAATGCTGAAACAGTTATAGCTTCCTCCAGGCATTGCACCGACATTTCTTTCAAGTAACTGTGGAAGAACATACGTTTCTAATCCACAGTGTGTCCATTTTAAAGGGTAACACTCAGAAAGCCATCTTGTTTCTCTCACTTTTAAATTATTACAGAGCACCCAGCATTGCCCTTTTGCACCAATTACATAAAATAATAGTCATGAGCTGAACAATGAGGAGTCTAAATACCCCATGGCACGATGGTGACAGAGGTACTCTCTCCCTCAGATGTCCACATGCTAATCCCCAGAACCTCTGCACACATTAGGCTACACAGCCAAGGGAATTGAGGTTACTAATCAGATGGGCTTCAGAAGAGAGATTATCCTGGATTCTCTGGGCATATTCAATGTAAATACTTTCCTTAACTAAGCTAGAGAGAGAAAAGTTGGGGTGATGATGCACCAACCTGCCGTGGTCACCAGCTCTCAAGACAGAAAAAGGGGCCAGGAGTTGAGGCCTGTGGTGGCCTCTAGAAGCTGGAAAAGGCACGAAAAGGAGTTTTCCCCCAAAGCCTCTGGAAGGAGCCAGCCCCAACACTGACTTTAGCAAAGTGAGACCCATTTTGGATTTGTGATCTCCAGAACTGTAAGACAATCCATTTATACTGTTTTAAACAAATCTGCAGTAATTTGTCACACTATTAACAAACAAATACAAGTGCCTACAAAATGAAAACTGTAGAAATGGAATGACCATAGCCTGCACACATCTACATAGTGATCTGTTTCCTATCGGGAGTGAGCCCTGAAGCAAGACTAGAACAAGCAATCGACAGCAAGAGTCGAGGGTGACCGAAGGGTTGAGATGGTGCTAGATCTTGGGAAGAATGGTGCAGTGAAGCTCTTGAGGAAGAAGTTAAGGTATGGGCAGTTCTAGGGCAAGAGATCACATACACACACATGCATGGACACACACAAAATCTCACACACACCTGTACACGAATATGCACACAGGGAATCCCACATATGCACTCAAACGTGCACACACATATGCATGCACACATATAAAAAGCTGTCCAATCCAAATGGGTTTGGTGAAAGGTGTGGGGTAAGAGAGCCCAGGGTCTTAGGCGAAAGACAATCCAAAGACCTGGAGACAACTGCCATGCCTGAAGCACAGGACCCCTTCATGTCTTAAAAACAAAAGCAGAAACAGCAAAAAAACAATCTCCTGACACCCAGCGTCTGATATCACTGGAATTATTTCCAAAATGTGCTTGAATTTCCTGATGTGTGCATAATAAAGAAATAACACCCATGACTCACTAGTGTGAAGAGTTTACCGAAACAGGAGTGTGAAGCCAAGGAGGGAAGAAAGCCTTGTCAGGACACATAAGCCACCTTCAGGAAGAAGCACCAGCCTGCGCTCAGAATCTCTGGGTCTGGCCCCGGTGTGCACAAGCTGACATCCTATCTCCCCAGCTGCCCACACCTCTGTTCCTCAGTGTTCTCGGCTTCAATGCCTACCTCTCCTGCTGCATGGCAGGATGGTGCAAACGGGAGTGAGGGAGTGTCTGGTACAGGTATAAACATCGTCAGTGATACACTGACACACACATACACACAACACACACACGTGTCTGTGTCCAGGATATGAGTCCAGGGCAGCTAACTGAACCCCACCTGCCCCCTGCCACTGAACAGAGGCCAGATGGCTCCTAAAATCATTTGGGTGAAAAGTTATTTTTCTATTTGTTAAAATATTCATTTTTCTATTTCTGTGGTCTGGCAGTTTTCACCAAGCTCTTTCTGCTTCCTCCCTGGAGCCACTAAGAACATGGCAGGACCACATTTGCATCCTCTCTGGAGTCGAGGGCAGCTGTGCACCAAGCTCTGGTCTGGAAAGCGCACCATGCAGACATAGGCACGGTCCTGTCACAGCCCGTACACAACCCTTCATGCTGGAGGCAAAGGGCTCCGAAAGCTGAGAAGAGGGGCCACGGTAGAGGCACCCAGTGGCTACACTGCTCCCACTAAAAGGTGACCAGGACACCAGACTGGACTGTTGTGTAAGCAAGAGAGAAACATTTATTGCATGAAGTTCGGGTCACTTCTGTCGGCCTATCTCAGCTGATGCAGGTACCTTAAAGTAGGAGCCTTTGGTGAAAAGTAGGATGTTGCTTAGTGACCAATGGGGCACAGAAATTCAGGAGGGGAAAATCTCTAGACTCATATTATGCAGTGACAAACAGGTTGAACTGCAATAAGCTGTAATAATGTTTCCTCTACTAATGTGGAAAACTGACCACATGCTTACTCATCCTGTAGCCCTACAGGAAATTACTGCAAAGAGTTAAGTGTTGGCAGCAAACACATGGAAATGGACTAGAGAACTGGCTAATATGCAAGCGGAATGGACAGGAACAGAAAATGCAGAGAGCATGGGGCCACAGTGCTGGGAAACCCGAGTGCCCTGAGAGGCCACAGGGAGGGACGAAGGACCATCAGGTCTTGGCCTTTCAGCAAAGATCTGACCTAGGATGGCTGCCTTCCCACTCAAGCCTTAGTTTCACACAGCCTCAGGGTATCAGCCACCCAGGAGACCAAAAGAAAAGAGGCTTGAACAGTAGACACAGGAAAAACAACAGTGACATCACCCACACACAGAACTAACAAGATACACACAGACCAGAGGCTGTTATGCTTCTGAGGACATGAGGCAGAAGTAATATCAAGCAAAGAACAAAATAAAGGCAACACGAGCTCAGGGCTGACTGCCTGGTCCCCACCGCCATGGCTTCACAAGGGGACTATGGCAGCCCTCCAAGACAGCATCCTCACAGCCACATCAGATAAGATCATAGTGGAAAAAGACCAAGGGTAGAATCAAGGGCTTCAGAAAACACGCCGGGAACAGTGGCTCACACCAGCAATCCCAGCATTTTGTGAGGTCAAGGCAGAAGGGTAACTTGAGCCCAGGAATTCAAGACCAGCCTGGGCAACAGTGAGACCCTGTCTCTACAAAAAAAAAAAAAGAAAACTAGCCAGGCGTGGTGGTGCATGCCTGTAGCCCCAGCAGCTGGGGAGGCTGAGGTGGAAGAATGGTTTGAGCCAGGGACATTGAAGCTGTAGTGAGCTGTGACTGTGCCACTGTACTTCAACCTGGACAACAAGTGAGATCTTGTCTAAAAGGAAAGAAAGAAAAAGAACAATGGACAAAGGAATTCCTCCTAGACAGCTGAATCAGGGTCTAGCTGGGAAACTCCTCCCACGTCCACCCCAGCATCATTTCAAAACTGCTGTAGACTGGTGTCTGCCATGTGTCTCCTTTTCTGAAAGGGGAATGGTTACAAAAACCATGGTTACATTTAACCACTGCATTTTGGTGGGGAGAGCAACTACTTTGTCTTCTTAGTCCATAGATCTCTGGACCATGAGGAACCACAGCCAGGCCTGACATAGAGAAGAACTGTGTAATCCTGGGAAATGCTCTGTGTTGCACTGGGCACCTTGACAAAGAGTCCCCCTTGGGGGATCAAGAGTGAAGCAGATATCTGGAAGAGAGACTAAGGCGAGTGCTGCTCCTTTTTCACTAAGCCACTTCCCTTTCCTTCTAGACACAGAACTAAATTGCATTCCTTAGCTTCCGTTGCAATTAGGTGCAGTCATGTGGCTGAGTGACAGACCCATAAATCCCTCCTGCACTGACTCTCTTCTTTCCCCACCCCTGGCTAAATGCAGAGAATTCAGAAGGCCGAGGGAAGAAAACCACAAGATGGAAGAGGTCTCGGCTGCAGCTGGCAGAGAACTGCCCAAAGGAATGGTCTGACTAGGAAGAGCTGCAAAGGAACCTGTGAGCAAGAAACATGCAACTGTTCTATTAGGGTGAATTGCTACAGCACTTAGCCTACATGCACTAATATAAATTGTTTAACTTTTTTTAATTACAAAAGCAATACAATGCAAAACATTTAAACAATGAAGAAATAATAAAGTTTCTTATCCCTACCTCCTCTTCCTGCTGTGCCAACCCTAGGGGATAACAATTGTTATAGGATATCCCCAGGGAAATCCATGAATGCACGTGCACACAACAAGTCTGGGAGGATAAACTAATTTTTTTTAGTGAGATTCTAATGCCTCTAAGACTAGGTAAGCACTTCAAGAAAAAGCTGTGGCAACTGACTGCTAGAGACCACTGCCTTAAAAGATAAGTTGGTAAACACAAGACAGTAATCCCAGACCAACTGGAAGCTGTAGAGATAATACCCCCTCTACTGGTACAGAGCAGTGTGTGTAAACTATAGAAAATTTAGAAATACAAAAAAAAAGATGAATTTTCTTTTACTTGAGAAGTACCACTGATAAAAGCCTGTGTTATTTCCTCTGGGGTTTTTTTCTATGTATATATGAATATTTTTAGAAAATTACTCCCTTAGACCGGGCGCGGTGGCTCAAGCCTGTAATCCCAGCACTTTGGGAGGCCGAGGCCGGTGGATCACGAGGTCAAGAGATCGAGACCATCCTGGTCAACACGGTGAAACCCCGTCTCTACTAAAACTACAAAAAATTAGCTGGGCATGGTGGCGCGTGCCTGTAATCCCAGCTACTCAGGAGGCTGAGGCAGGAGAATTGCCTGAACCCAGGAGGCGGAGGTTGCGGTGAGCCGAGATCGCGCCATTGCACTCCAGCCTGGGTAACAAGAGCAAAACTCCGTCTCAAAAAAAAAAAAAAAGAAAAAAGAAAAAAAAGAAAATTACTCCCTTCTGGTTAAAAAAGACCGAAATTTTTCTTTTAGTGACTAAGCAAACCAGAAACTTGCCTTTTGGCTCGAGTTAGGAAAATCCAGCCTGGTAGTTACCACGCAGGGTGAAAAGCCAGTGGGCATAATTCAGGAGCCCTCGGGTTCCACGCTCCCGCCCTCTGAGCACAGAACGGACGGGAGGTGTGGGAGCCCGGGCATTTCTACAGCCCTCGTTCGTTCCTAAACTACCGAATCTCTTAAAGAGATCCGAGATCTCTTCACACACAGATACTTTAATTAAAATAACCACCTGCGCCCTTTTCCGAACTCCACAGGCGCTCAGTTGTCAAAGAGCTGATCCTGCACCTTGGCGCCACGGCCGCCCGGACGCTCGGGCCCAACTTGAGCTCCAAATTCCCGTGCAGACCCTCGCACCAGGACGGCGTCAGGACTGGGCTTCGGGTGACTAGACAGCGAGCAACGGCTCTGGACCAGAGCGCGCGTCCCCGCCGTTGGGAACGGTCACGGCGGAAACCTCAAATCGCCTCCTTTCAGAGAGATCTCAGCGGAGCCGCGAACGCTCGCGGAGCCCCCGGGCTCCAGCCCTGTAGCCTCAGCACACGCCGCAGAGCAGCAGCTCGGGTTCCTCCCCGACTCCGCGCAGGGAGCAGCCCGCTCGGTGAGGACCCGCCGCAGCCAGCTCACAGAAAAGCAAGCACAGGGCCTGACGCGACGCGCCCCACTCGCTAGCTGCTATGGTTACTAACCCGCGGTTCCTCACGCCCACGCCCCCTTCACTATCTCGCGACAGCTGGCGAGGCCTCGCTTCCCGCCGGCTTACTTCCGGGCCTAGCGTAACTTCCGCCTCCTCCGGCGAGGCTCGGGCCTCAGGTCCGGATGGTCGCGGAGCGGCGCCCTGTGGGGACGGTGGTGAGTCCGGTGGGTGCCGCGCTGCGGGGGAGGGGCTAGCCCCTCCTCTTCTCCCCGGGGCCTCAAACGGGTGGGAAGAGACAGTCTCAGCGGCAGACCAGGCGCCTGAACGCGCCGTGGCCTCACAGGCGCACGGCAGGGACGGGCTCCGGTGTTGAGCGCCTCCTGTGTCCCCACCAGCGCTGACCCACGCTCAGGCCCCAGAGCTGAGCCGCCAGCCATGGCCGCTCCCCGCGGGAGGGCCGTACCCTGGACGACGGCCCTGCTGCTGCTCCTGGCCTCGCAGATCCTATCCCCGGGGAGCTGCGCGGACGAGGAGGAGGTTCCCGAGGAGTGGGTGCTCCTGCACGTCGTCCAGGGCCAGATAGGCGCCGGGAACTACAGCTACCTGCGGCTGAACCACGAGGGCAAGATCGTCCTCAGGATGCGCAGCCTCAAGGGCGACGCGGACCTCTACGTCTCCGCCAGCAGCTTGCACCCCAGCTTCGACGACTACGAGCTGCAGTCGGCCACCTGCGGCCCGGATGCCGTGTCAATCCCCGCGCACTTCCGGCGCCCAGTGGGCATCGGCGTCTACGGTCACCCGTCTCACCTGGAGAGCGAGTTCGAGATGAAGGTGTACTATGACGGCACGGTCGAGCAGCACCCGTTCGACGAGGCCGCCTACCCCGCCGACGGCGCAGATGCCGGGCAGAAGCACGCTCGTGCGCCAGAAGATGCCTCGCAAGAGGAGGAATCTGTTCTCTGGACGATATTAATTAGCATTTTGAAACTAGTACTTGAAATTCTCTTTTGAGTTCTTAACCACGCCCTGGAGTATAAAACTCTCCATCTGTGAAGCTGATTGCAGTTTGCCGTGAACCTTGCTACTTGTACTTGGTTGAAGTTGTAGTTATCTTTTTTAGTCAAGGGATGGAAAAATAAAGCCATACGCATTTTGTTACCTCAGTTACCCCCAAAATAGGAAAAGCAGCAAGCACAGTATTTGTTTTCTTTTAAAGATCAAAATTCCTATATTAAAGGACCGTGTACCATAAAATGTTTAGACACTGTTTTCATTAGGTTGACTAAAAATGGTAACTGCAGTCACTTAGGTTTATATAAATCGAAATAGAGCAACCTTTCATGCTGTTATATGGATGAGATTAAAAGGTTGGTAACTTTATAATTTTACTCTGGAGATTGTAAGCGAAGTTCAAGGTGTTACAGTTACTAAAATCAAGTTGGAAATGATTTATGTACACTTCCCTGAGCCTGGACTAAAGCCCCCATGCCTGTACACGAAGTACGGATGGTACTTTTCTATACAAAAGGGATTTCCTGGCTGGCAGGTATTTACAAACTTTGTTCCTGTACCAGTCCAAGTAATGACAACTCTAAATCAAGCTGCACCAGATCTTATTAGGTTATTTGTCAATTTGGGGCTATGAATGAAAATTCTTTAGTTATTAAATAACTTTGTTAATGCTACCTATGGTAGGCCAGAAACAATGTAGATTAGGAAGTTTCATAAAAATAACTTTTTGGACTATGGAGAAAGTTAAGTAACTTAAGTTCCTAAATATTTCCACTGAATTTTTGGAGTGAGCCAATGTTACTATAAAATACTTCAGAAGATGAATTCTGTACCTGGAATCAGTTTCAAGCGTAAGAGTAGCTTTTAACAGAAATAAATCAAATGCAGATTTTAAGCTCATAGTTAATTTCCAAAAAAAAAATCTTTTATTAGCATAAAAATGAAAATGTTGTAAATAAATTGGCACCAAATACTCCACTTAGATGCATATACAATATTAGGGTCAAAAACTATTTTATCCCTCTTTGCTGTTTTTCCCCCTTCTGCCCACTTTCTTGGGTGTTGGGGGGGCCCGCTGACAACAGTCACAAATCCAGCGACCTAGGAAAAAAATTGTTGGTTAATACAGAATGAAAAGTAATTTTTATGGGACTGGTTTTTAAGCCTATTTTAACTCTTATTCCTTAGCTATCACTAATGAGATTCCTCTGTGGATTTTGTGGTGAGAAGGACACTGAGTTCCTTAATTTAAGGAGAAAAATGTAAACAATGTTATCAATGCTGTGCAAAATTCATTCCAAATCAAGGGGAATGGGAGAGATGCAATGCCATACAGTGATATGGACCTTTAAAAAATAATAAATCTGTCCTGAAATTTAAACATTCATACTTCAGAAGTTCAATACAAATGATACAAAACCCATTCCGGAATTTGGCTTTTTAAAGCCTTTTTCTCTCCTGTTTACTGGCAGCTGTGTGTCTCAGCATTCTTTCAAGTCCTGGTGTACCATGCTGACAGCACTTTAAAACTTCAAGTTTCTAAGAGCACAGTCATAAATTGTAGTACATACTTGATCTGAATTACTACAGAATCTTAAATACGTTGCTTGCTTAATGATTCCCAGGAAACTTCGTTGTAGGCATATATTTTATAGAGCATTATACAGTGTTAACACTATGCAAGTAAGTTCTAAAATTACACAATTATCTGTGTAATATTTTAGTCCAATTACTGTGATTTATTCAATTTTCTTTGTTGTAAAGTCACCTGGAACTGTAATGCTGCCGCGATTTAGATAAATCTATAATAGACTTTCTACAGAAATGTGTAAAGATGTAGCAGTCATTTTATTAAGTTTCTAAATAGATAACATAAAAATAAAGGCTTTGAAACAAGATGATGCTCTGTTACTTTAGTATTTCAGTAAAAGAACACCAGCTCATTCTATATGTAGAACTATACTTCCAAAACTTAGCCTGGGCATTCTGGCCTCTCATTTATCCTTTAGTTGGGTTGTCTTAAGGATGAAAAGCTGGTGGACATGACCTGTAAAATCACAGCTTTGGTCATGTTTGCACATAGAAGTCCACAAGCTCTTCATGTCATGATAGGCTTTATGCATCCTTAAGAAAGGAGTGCCAGGAGAGTCTCATCACCGAAAGATAACGTTTGTTCTTTTTTAAATTTTTACCTGATGGAATAGCACCAAGGCCCACACAAAAAGTATGATAACCTCTGTCACACACATCACAGAACATCATTTCTTCTTCATGGTGGGGTTGTCCGCATATAATGCATGTTTTACATTCCATACACTGCCATGGGTACGTCTTAATCATAGAAACAAGCTCCATTGTCATATCCAGGCAAGAAGGATGGCCTAAATCAAAACCAGTATTAGTAGTATCTCACATAAGAATTTTTAACTTAATATGGCATATAAAATACTAGTTTGCTTTAGGACTTCCAGGGAATGGCTATAATGTTAAATCACCAAAGAGAAATGAAAATACAATGTAGAAGAAAACACATGAACTGCATCTATGCTTCACAAGGTACCCTGCTTATTTGATGATTCTGGTTGAAATCTACCTGAAACTATAAATTCCGGTTTTTGAACCAACAAACATGGTGGTTAAGATTTTAAAAAGATATTTAAATACTTACCACTATTCTCACATTGGGAGCAGTGTATAAGTGATTCAGCCTTTCCTTTCTTGTTGGACTCCTTACCCTTCAGACAAATTCCACATATAGCATTTGGAATGACCTTTGGCTGGAAGGGTAGAAGAGGGCTATAAATTCATGCCAGAAGAGCTTACTAAGGGTTCAAAAGGAATTCTGTTACTTTATTGCCCTATTTTTACTTTTGGTAACTTGCTAATGAGGACCATTTTGAAAGACAAAGCTTGACAGGAGTCTGTCTGCCATGTAAGATTGCAGACTGAAGAAAGCATTCATTTCATTGTCAAATTTTGTAAACAGCATGATCTCTTATATTAAATGTAGCATTCTACACTCCCTACATGCACAGTAAGATCTGTTTAAGGAACAGAAGGATAGACTTAAATATAATGTAAAATGTCACTATTAATTGGACAAGAAAATCCAATTACCAATAAATTTAAGACTTAACTCTAAAGAGAAAACCATTTTAAATAGCTAGCTTATGTATTGTTTAAAAACTGATATTTTCCAGAGCTGTAAAACTGGATCTATAAAATCTAAGTTAAAAAATCAGTTTATCCTCATTGGTATCATGGTATATTTTTAAAAATCACTTTAAACATTTTTAATTGAAAGATGTCTCGTGCATACATTGCCATGTACATAAATGTTTGTGGAAAACTCAGTTGTGTGATTCTCTTTGTATGTCTAATAAAAGAATCTATACTTAAAAGGATTCACTATAAAATGTAAAATTATAAAAGGGAAAAGTAAGTTTTCAGACAAGCAAAAAAAAATTGCAGTCACTTAAAAAATACATAAACATTCTGAGTACTACTCATCTTTCAGATTAAAAACACGCATGGTCCAGTGAAGGTGTTTGGGTTTTCGACATATTTGGCAACACATGGAAATGACAAAGGAAAAAGGGTTCACTGCACTTAAAATTACCAGGGAAGGGAGGACATCCGAACGTCACAGCCTTGACTGTTACAAATGACGTTCACTCATGCTATAGGAGTAAGTAAATAACAATGGTAAAAAAGGAAGAGCAAACATGGGCCAAGAATAAAATGGGGGAAAGGGGCGGGCATACACATATATACACATACACACACATACACACACACACACACACACACACACACACACACACGCACACGCACGAACTGGGACAATAAATATTTTAAATAGAATTGTTTCATTGCTGTTTTATTCCCACTCTGCCAAATGCATCCCCTTTCCTAATTTACTGAACCAAAGAATCTAAACAAAACTCAAACTTTGTATATATTCCAGCTTTGAAATGTCTCACTGCCACCTTCATTACCTGTTAGGCCTAAACAATTTGTTCTTAATTCTTTTAAGTTTTGTACTTTTTAGATTATCTTTCTTTGCAAAAGATGACAGAGGCATTCAAAAAGAATTTTTGGCTTATTTATTTAAAAAAAAGTCAACCTTATACATAAATATAATAAAAACAAGAACTCTAAACAATCACAAATGTCTCTACAAAATAATAAATATCATGGAAGTTAAACATACATATAAAACTTTACTATTAAACTAATCTCCTGTATGTATATTTTTATACCCTGCTCCCCCCAACAAAAGGATAGTGTCACATGCTTAAACCATTTAAGTCTTGCAGTGTAGTTACCCTCTGTTGTTACTGCTACATTCTAAGCATAAGGTTCTCATTGTGTGTTCCTATACCTAAATAATAAACAGCTAGGAAGTGCACTTCTATAATCCAAATTCTGGTTCAGTTATGATAATATCTGTACCTGCCATAATATACAGCAGAATGGTATCTCTTCATCAAAACTAAGAAATCTTTTTTGGTTATGGTACCTAAACTAAATGTAAAAGATATACTTATTTAATACTCAGTTTAAGTTAGATACTGGCATATTTAAGTACTCTAATATCTTCCACTAAAGTCAGGGAAATAACCAAACAATATTAAATTCTAAAAACAGAACTCCTCATAGGAGATTCTTTACAAAACCAAACCCAAAAGGAATAAAACACAAGGGTAGTCATTCACATTCTAGAGCAATTCAAGTTCTACAATCATTAAAATACACATTAAACATCTATGATAAAAGGGACACCAAAAAATTCTAGGTTTATTTCTAAGTTTAAATCATAATGCTTTGTCAAATCACTTAGTTTTTCTTACCCAACAGTCTTCATCTGAGTGAAAAGAGGAAAAGATGAGAGAAGGGGAAGAGAGAAGGTTTGTAGCATTTTCTATGATGAATGCTGCAGCTCAATATACAAAGTATCTGCCCTCACTAAGAAGCTACAGTGCTGCCATCCAGGGCTTTACACAGAAGATAACAACCGTGGCTTAGAGAAGCCAGTTGCAATAAATTGCACAGTTGAAGAAGGGGTTAAGGGAACAATGTGTAGCACTCTCCCGAAGGCCAATGGAACACAGCCCTTTGTGTGTCTGGTTAAGACGATCAGTTCTACTTCAAATAACTGCAACATCATCAGAGTTTCACTACTGACAAGAAAATTAAAATACGCATCCTAACAGCTCTCAGCATCTCAAAAGGCTCACAGTACACTTACTTTTCTACTTGAAAAACAGCCAAAGATAAGACTTTCATGGTAGCAATAATATAGATTTTAATTATATACTTATAGGCCTGAATCCTAACAATTATGCTTTAAATTTCAGGTTAATGTAACCTAAACAATACTGTCCTACAAATTAAGGGCAAGCACTAGTGAATCTTATTAAGCAAAACATCAGATACATTATTGTTTTTCTTGAATCTCATATTTTACATATATAAAATATGACCTTTAGCTTGAAGTACCCTAATATTTAGGCACATCTGGCTTATTAATACTTTTTATAAAGAGGTTAACTTTTAATAAGCATGTTCACATTAATGTATGATGACTAGATACTGGTTGTTTCCATCTTTGAAATCAACCTGAAACATTTTTAGGTATTAAAAATGTGCACAGATTATGTAAAATATAAATTTTGCATATCCGACTTGAGTACTATTAAGTTCAGTTAATCTATATGATTTCTTGTATACTAAATCAATGACAGTGTTGAATAGTTCTTCATTTCCAGCCTGTATTAAAACAACTATTTCAATATTCTCTCTTTTCAACCCATGATCAATCAAGCTTATTGTTTGAAAGATCTACTTAGCACTCAAGAGTTAACAGGATGGTGTGCTTTTAGTGGCCACTTCCATTTAAAGCTCTTAGCAGACCAATAGAACACACTCATTCATGGAGGCTGTTTCTGAAATTTCATCTTTGGAGCTCACTTGCTTTCAGTTATTAAGCATTAACTTATATATTTAAAGAAAGTAGATAAGCTATATATGTAAAAACAAGTACAACAATCACATCGCTGCAGCCTATTGCAGACACCCTTGGAAGCCAACCCTTGGTGAATAAAGCTTAAAATTTGCTTGCCATAGGCTTAAAAAAAAAAAAAAAATTAAGTTAATTACATGAAAGAATTTTCTAATAAAATATGAAATACATTAATTTAATAGGTCACTTTTACTTGAAGAAAGGAGAATGAACAACATGTTAGAATGTGTTCTAGTTAGTTAGAGGGAAAGCTGACTTACTTCATTCAACCTGTTCTTGTGGATTACTTACCATAATCACAGTTCTGACATACAAGGTGTTTAACAATTTCATTTGGCAAAACTTTCTCATTGCCTTACTCTAAAATTTTCCTTCAATACACCTTCATAAGTGCAATAAAAAGCATGTTCTAAAACATTTCAGACCAAAAGAATCAAAAGGTAATATATTTTACTACCACCATCCCAAACATAAAACTGTACATCTAATTCTTTCTTTTACGATATTCTTAAATCCCTATATGCAAAATAAGCCTACTCACCTCTCACCTCACTTTTCGTCAAAAGAAAAGAGAGGGGCAGAAAGAGGGAGGAAAAGTTCAAAATAATAACAACAGCTGCTGACAACCTACTACTTTACTCTGAGGATAATCAGATCAACAAGTTAACAGGTATGTTTTAATTCTTGTCATGGAATCATACAGGCTCTTTACCAAGGTTACGCTAAAAATCACTACAATGTAAATAACAGGTTTTATTATTTTCTATCCCAGAGTTAGCTAAATTTAGCAGATGGATCAAATAACCCTTAGATTAAACCCAGATCTTTCTTAATGAAAGGCACTACAAAAATGCAACTTCATCTAACAGTATATCCACTCATACTTCATAGCTCAGCAGGTTTAGCTACACTAAATGCTGGGGCACTTAAAATGCCAAATAATTATGATCTTTACTCCAAGGAAATAAAAGTATAAACTTCTGCCTATGAAATAATGTTTTAAAAACCCATACTTATTTAAAAAAAAAAAAAAAGACTTATAAATTGTACATATACAGAAAACGGATGCTAAACCATAGCCAAAAGTGACAGAAAAGCCACCAAGGAAATAAAGCAAAAAAGAAAGCAGTGGACAGAGGGCACACCATAGAAGAACAGCTAGTGAAGTACAGCAGGCAGAAGCTCCACAATCGTGAAAGTCAAGTTAAAGTATTTCAGGGAGAGAGGCTGGTCAGTAAAGAGGCTGAGTCAGGGGCTTTTTTCTTCTACCTTGTACCCAGGAACTGACTTGGACAGTACAGAACGTTTGGGACCATCTTTTCTTGGAGTGGCAGCTTTGTCTTTTGATTTCTGTCTTCCCTGGAAAGAGTCCTCCTGGCTGTCAGGAGGGCTTTCCCCTTCAGATACATTGCCAGAGGAGCTGTCCTGGAGTTTAAAAGGCAAAAACAAAGATTCTTTGGAATTAAGACAAATTTGAGTCTGAATTTTGAAAACTATGGAAAATACTCAAAAAAAAAGTTTTAAGCCTTTATCAATTTAAAAATTAAAAAATCATTCTAAATAAGAGAAAGCTTTTTCCAGTGGAAACTAAAGTAAGCCATGTTAAAAATCATCCATCCTTCTAACTATAATATCATATAAAACTGATTTCACATATATCAGTGCCTTCATCATTTTGTTTTCTGATGTAAGTCACAAAAAATGGAATTATCTGCTTTAGCTATTATTACACCACACAGCTTCAACATTATTTTCCATGTCACAAGGAAGCATATTTGTTTCATACAAAAACACATTGTTAAAAATAAGTGTGGGTATTTTCATTGAGTACTAAAAATCATCAGAAGGTACTTCAGGAAAAATAAAGGGCTATAGTTAAAAAAAAAAAAAAAAAAAAAAGTCCTTCTAAGCACACATTTGTGTTTCCATAATGCTCAACTATGCAGAGCCAATCCCTCAACTACCTACAACAGGATCTGAAATATTTTACATATTCAAGGTTTAAGACCTCAATATCTGACCATTTAATCCTTCATTTTATAATTTAAAATTTTCTAATTAGAACTTTCATATGAATTATGAAAATTATAAATGAAAACATTAAAGTTATCTAGAACCTCCCTGATAAACATACACTGACTAAATACATGAATTTATCTACTTTATCTTTTTTCTGGGTGTCCTTTATATAAATAAAGATACCAAGACTCACACATACCCCCTACCTCACTGTGCCCTCTTTTTTTAAAACACAAAACTGGATTACAATGTGTGTGTATGCATGTGTGTATTTTGGTATTTTTTTAAAAGCATTATGGGCATTTTCTCACAACCATTAATATTCTTTGAACTGCATTTCTATACTATAAAAACAATATAATATTACCCACTGCGGGCATTAAAATTTATTTGTAATTTCCAGCATAAAAATTACTGTAAACACTCAAACAGAACTTTTTTTCTAATTAAATTTTTTCAGCATCTAAGTCCTAAGGATAAATTCTATTAGTGGATTTGCTAGGTCAAATTCTGTGGAACTTAAATTGGTAAGACTGTCCAAATGCTTTCCCATAATGTTGGATTAGTTTACACTTTTCCTAGTGGTATGAAAGGAAGTCAGCTTCATCACCCTTAGTATGCCATAGCTCCCTTTTTAGCAACATGACAAGAGGAAATTTGTATCACCACTTTGATACTTGAACAGCATCTTATTCTGCATAATATATATTATTAAAGATGTTTTAGAAGCTGTTGGTGACAAGGAAATATAATGTCCCTTCAATCTCACATTTAGGTTGGCTACAATGAAAAGTTTAAAATAGCCAGTTACTTAAAACACAGTACTAGAGAAATTCAAAGCCCTGTGGCATCACTGGGATCAAAACCCTAGATCATCATTGAAATTTTGTTCTCCTTTAGGTCCACAGAATACACCAGCTTCCCACTGTCTTGCAACTGCATTTGCTACCAAAAAAAAGGCATACAGCAAAACCCAACAAATTGCACAATATATTACTAACATAATATTTTCCCATAGGAAGCCTAAGATTGAGCAAAAGAAACATAAGTTAATGCACTCCCCTAAACTAAGAAAAAACTACATTTCTGTATCAAGAGATCAAAGTCTGTTTTGTTCAATATTTTAAGTTAAAGAGACAGAAAGCTGAATAAACAATTGTAAGCTAATTTTCCATATCCTTGCCTAACCTGCTCATGGTAACTACAAAGGAGTGATTTTAAGTATAAAGCTTACCAAAGGCCATGCACTGCTTGTTTTTATCAAAACACACTATAAATAACTTTTCTTGATGAATACTTTCTGGAAATTATATGTAACTGTCCTTTTTCAAAGAGAGAATGATGACACAAGTTCAATTTAACATTCTAGGAAAGCAATTAGCAAAAATTCAAAGAGAAAGGAAATGCTTCCTACTAGACAGAAATGTTCTCACCGAAGTGCCTTTATTTTTCTGCTTCTCATCACCTTGACCATCTTCACCATCATCTGAATCACCGTCACTGTCTAGAGCAGGGAGTTCAGGATCCAGAGGGGGCTCATACAGGGCTGTGTTTAATGGCAGATACCGCAACTCATCTGGTGAGTACCTGAAGTTCAGAGAGTTTATTTTCAGTTACTCTTTATTATTAAATATGAATAGACTCATCTTTGAGCTATGAAGATAGCCTTAAACTTCTCGAGTAACCCCAAAGACTTTTGAAAAATAGAGTATTAATTTTTCATTTTTGTCATCAAGTAGGGGTAATTAATAAGAAGCCTGAATGTCTTTTCATTAGACTTATAAAAATATGCATTTGATTTTAATTCTTACTAAGAGATAATGTGTCTCTCCTCTTTGCCCTCAACCCCAAAAAAGAAGAAAAGTAAATAAAATGTCAGTAGCCCCAAGTCTGGCTACCAGATCATATCCACTTCCACCACTGTCCCAGGTCTTTGCCACTTCTGAGCTGTCACTCCGCTTGTAAAACAAGCCTAATAATGGCATCTACTTCATACAATTGATATACAGTATATGCATTTCCAGCAAGCTTGTGAGTGACAATAGTGCTCTGGATCAGAAACAAACTCTGCGCAGTGAGGTGCTACAGAACCCCAGCAACTGTCTGTGACAAACCCAAACAGAATGGACAGACACCCTACTACATATATATCACACCAGTGCATGGTATATGATATTACTTAATATAGAAAGCAAAATTTTTAGTAACAAATTATTATAAACAAATTTGGGAAGCATGTATTCTAATGAATTTAATCATCTATTTTGTCTGAGGCTAGATTGGCAATCTCTTCCCAGACAGCAACACTTAGTGCCACCTCCATTCTTACCCACTGTAGCCCTTATTCAGGAAGTGACCATGGATCAGGACTTCCCCAACTAAGACAACACACCAAAAAGCAAAGGGGTTGGCATACTTGCATATGACTTTTAATAACTTCCTGACACCAAAATAAAATTTTTAAAAATTAAAGGCCAGGTGCAGTGGATCACACCTGTCATCTCAGCATTTTGGGAGACCTAGGTGGGCAGATCACCTGAGGTCAGGAGTTTGAGACCAGGCTGACCAACATGGTGAAAGCCCATCTCTACTAAAAATACAAAAAATTAGCCAGGCATGGTAATCCCAACTACTCAGGAGGCTGAAGCAGGAGAATCACTTGGAGGCAAAGGTTACAGTGAGCCGGTATTACGCCACTGCACTCCAGCCTAGGTAAACTCTATCTCAAAAAAAAAAGAAGCAAAACTTTTTAAATATTTCTGCTTATGACTCAAATTTGAATTTTTTAAAATTTCTGCTCAAGATTTGACTTTCAAATGGCAAGTTATAACACTGTACTTTAAATTCTATTCTCTAAAAATATAGTCTATTCCGAAGAACATATGGTTCCAGAGTAAGGTTTAAGGTTGAAATAAAAGCTGAGACTTTAAAACAAAATGAATCCATTAGCCCTGTTTTTTTCAGTAACATTCAGTTTCGGAATAGGAGGTAAGTAGTATTTAGGGTTCAGATTGACAGCAGCAGCCAGGCCAGGTCAGCAATGTGCCTGTCCCTGCCCCTCTCTTTTCTTGTCTGCAACAAGTCAGTGTTTCTCAAACTCTAACCTGCACATGAATCATGCAGACATCTGTTAAAATGCAGACTGAGTCATAGATCTAGGGTTGGGCCTGAGATTCTGCATTTCCAACTAGCTTCTGAGAAATAATAGTGCTCTGGACCACGGAACATACTCTGAGCACTGAGGTGCTACAGAACCCCCAGCATCTATCTATGACAAATTCAAAGAGAATGGGCAAAGACAGGGGCATCCAGACTTCATCAGCATATGTTCAAATTCTGACTATAGGTTGGTGTTTACCACAGAACCAGAGAAGATAAAGAACAGCAACACAAATCCTATGCGATACGGCGATATCTCTTATGGTGATATCTACAGACCTCAAAATTGTTAGGAGGCAAGTACACAAGGCTCTGAAACCCCTCACCAAGATCCGATACCAACTGTAACTAAAATTTAATACCTCTTATAATATTCCTGGAACTGTCCGGGGATGAGAGCCACTGGGTAAGAACTGACCTTTGTTCGCTCTGTTGGCAAAACTTTGTACTTCCCCTGAGGCACCTGGATAACCTATGTTAACATAAAGAGAAACACAAAATTGATTCCATGCTAAAACTCAGGCTGTAGGAAGAGAGTCCCCAGATGCTCTCCACTGCATGCCCATTTCCCCTCAAAAAAGCTAAAATTTTGGGAGCTATTACCTAAGAGCACAGTTGGTGCTTTCAGTTCTTTCTATATATTATCGTTTTAGAGGCCTACTTTCCATGAGAATAACTGCCGAGGAATGGCAGTGGATCTCTGGCTCACTACTTAACAGCAGAGTGATCTGGGTAGCTTATACAACCTCTCTAGCTCAGTTTCTTTATCTATTAAATGGAGGTAATCCTACTTTCAACCTCACATGATTACTTTGAGAATTAACATGCAAATCTATTTTAAAAACTCTTGGGACACATAGCAAGTATGACATGTCACTATTATTAGTTTCATTTAGTAGAATATCAACTATAAAGCAAAAGACATCTCACAAAAAACGTAAATTGATTATTAAGCACATCATTAAAAATAATATCTCAAGTTCTGAGGAGGAAAAGAACACATAGGTGCCAGCCTGGACAACAGTGGTAAACCCTGTCTCTACTAAAAATATGATAAATTAGCTGGGTGTGGAGGCAGGTGCCTGTAATCCCAGCTACTGGGGAGGCTAAAGCAGGAGAATCCCTTGAACCCAGGAGGCAAAGGTTGCAGTGAGCCAAGATCATGCCACTGCACTCCAGCCTGTGCTATAGAGCGAGACTCTGTCTCAAAAAAAAAAAAAAAAAAAAAGAACACATAGGTGGTCCAAAAAATAATGATCAAGGGGGTAATGGGCACTCTGCAATAACAAGTAAGAAACTAAGTTCGGAGACTACTAAATTTAAGTTATCCTACATGTGTCTGCAAGTCAAAATAAGCTCTTCTTTCTTCCATGCGTTCCCGGTTTAAGTTGCTGTTAAATTCAGCTGCTTTTTTGGCAGCTTTCTTAATATATTCAGGCACTTTACTAGCTTCAACTTTCTGAGTATTCTGTTGTTGCATTTGCTGGGAAAAGAAAAAAAAAAAAACAGTTGGAAGTCACATGTAACTTTATAAAATGTCATTTTCCCCAACCCAAATAAAAAATACTAGTCGCCTCAGTTACTTACAGAATACTCTTTATAATGGTCTGTAATTCGTTGACGTTCTTTTTCTTGTAGAATAACAGAATATTCAGCATGTTTGGCTGGATATTCTTTTATCATTAAATCAATCACCTCATCACTGCGCAATGCTGTTAAACCTATTTTAGACCAAAAAACAAAAAAATAAGCCCTTTTAAAAATAAGTGAACAAAAGCACTCTTCAAAATTTACTTCTTCAAACCGCTCCACATTTTAATGGTTTTTCCAATGGCCAAAGCAAAATATCTTGGTACATTTGAAAATAACTAAACTTAATATTCATAATATAAATCCAAGCAATTAAAAGATTATCTTGCAAAAGGCAAATATATCCATTTTTCAACCAAACAAGTTTATTTTTAAGATTCTATGTGCTTTAAACATATATCCCTTCAGTTAGAAACAATTGTTAAATAATGAAATACACTAACTACTAACAAGTACTACAAAATATTGGATAAGTTAAAAAAAAAAATTCAACGTTATTATACTTCCCAGTCTTCAAATTCCTTAAAACTTCACCGAAAACATCAGCACACACACACACACTCATCATGTAGACAATTCAAAACTCACAGTATCAGATTTCACCAACTGCTGAAATGCATTCCCATGAATTTATATTAAAAAGTAGCCATGCTGCATTAAAATGTTTGTGAAAGTAAAACTACAAATAAAACATGGACATAATTATACAGAACTGAAAATTGAGTAAAATTTGCCATTTTGCATTTTAGAGATGTGGTCTCACCATATTGCCCAGGATGGAGTGCAGTGGCTATTCAGAGATATGATCACAGCACACTACAGCCCCAAACTCCTGTGTTCCAGTGATCCTCCTCCCTCAGCCTCCCAAGTAGCTGGGACTACACGCACACACCACTACACTCAGCAAAGAACCAATACCTTTAAAAATAAAATTGTACAAGCTTTGCACAGAAAATACATTCTGAAAACTCTGTAAAAATTATTAGACAATTATACTGTTTCAGAATACAGGTGATCCTAACGTGCAGTGGGGTTACATCCAATAAACCCACCCTAAGTTGAATCTATTCTGAAAACAAAAAGCATTTAATACACCTAACCTACCCAACATCTTAGCTTACCCTACTCTATCTTAAACATGCTCAGAAAACTTACATTAGCCTACAGCTGGGCAAAATCATTTAACACAAAGCCTATTTTAATATCAAGTGTTGAGTATGTCATGCGATTTGTTAAATATTATACAGAAAGTCAAATGAATGGTTGTATGGACACTCAAAGTATGGTTTCTACTGAATATGCACTGCTTTCACACCATCATGAAGTTGAACCATCATGAGTCAGGAACTATATATGTGTTCAAGCTTCATTCTCCTTTGCATTTTAACAATAATCAAAAATGAAGTAAACAATGTAGCATTTAAATTTTTTATTAACTTTGTAAAATATTTTAGGAAAGAAGATACTTATGCAATATCATCTTGTAAATGTTCAGCTTGAAAAATTCACATTACAAGCTATTCTTACCTAGAGTGCACTGAGTTTCAGTAATGACATTTAGCTCTCTCAGGTAGAGTTTCTCCTTGTGAGACAAATCTCGTCGCTCTAAATCTCCAAAAAAAAAAAAAAAATCAAAAGACTATTAAAAACAGCAAAACATTACGCATTTGTAAAACTTTTAAAAGCTTAAAAAACTTGATTTTTAAAAGTATTCATATTACATTCTCCAAATATTAAAGGGACTACAGAAAAATACTATAAATTCAAGAAATAAAACTCAGTAAGATACAAAAGTTCGAATAAAATCGAAAATAGAATAATCCAAAGCAATAAGGTAATATAAATAACTAGACTAATGAGAAATAGCCTTTCTCAAATTCAGATATGGTTCATATAGCTAATTCTATTCCTTAGATCAAGGGACAATGGTAAAAATCCAAAACTTGTCTATAAAATGATTTTTTTCTAAAATTTTCCCCAGGAAATTCACCTTTCCCATTTTGCTTTTAAAATAGTTTATGAGACATAGAATATATCAATAATGAAGAGAGATGCTGAATAATAATAAATTTAAAACAGCCAGGCATGGTGGCTCACACCTGTAATCCTAGCAATTCAGGAGGCTGAGGCAGGAGGATAGCTTGAAGCCACGAGTTTGAGATCACACTGGGCAACATAGCAAGACTTCATCTCTAAAAAAATAAAAATTAACAAAATTTGCCAGGCGTGGCTGAGGCATGGGGACAGCTAGCCCAGGAGGGCAAGGCTGCAGTGAGCTATGATTGCACCATTGCACTCTAATCTGGGCGACAGAATGAGATCCTTAAGTCTTTTTTTTTTTTTTTTTTTTTTTAAAAAAAAAAAGAGAAAAGAAAAACAGCAAGCACAAGAATATAAAATATATTATAATCTATAGAAAAATTCAGAAGTTGACAGTGTATCATAAAGAATTACTATTAATTATAAATTAATCTATTATATAAACTAGTACCTGGATATTTCCTTTTAAAGGAGGTCACACCCAAATATTCACTGACTTGTTCTTGAAGCATATAGTATTCTCCTGTTTCATCAGGTGGCCATTTGTACTCTATCAAATTTTCTGCTGGATAGTAACTAAAGCTAAGTGCAGAAATACATATTATGTATTAAATTTGGCTTTCATTAACTTTTAATCACTTTTATTGAGGATATTTTGAAAACTATTTTAAGTATTTAAATTATTTGTCTGCTATGACTTGACTTCCTGTATATCAAAGAAAAGGAAGAGAAATAATTATCTGGTCTACCAAGTCAAAAAGGTACAATGAAGATAACATTTTTTTATATATTGGGAAGAACCAAGACTCTAAACTGCTAAGAACAAAGGCATTTTTAGTTTAAGAGACCTATGAGGGCAAAGCAAGGTGATGGTATCAGCTCTGAATTCTTTCTCTTGGGTTAAAAATGCATAGTCAGTATTTCATCTACCCAAGGAATAATCAACTACTTCTGTCTCTTGTCTACTGTTCAGTGAGTCATAAATAGCTAAGAAAACAGAACTCTTAAAAACCTATTTCTCAATGCATCATGCCATAAACCATAAGTATTTGTTCTCAGATACTCCACAAACCCAGAAGCAAAGGATAGACCTAGTTTAAAGGTGCCAGGGTATCACAGTCGATCTCTATCCTGAATAACAGAGTACAGATTTCAGGATCTGGGCCAATTCAACCTCTAAATTAGACACGGGAAAGTGACAATATGTTATGCATCTATCTGTTTAAAAAGCAGCCTTCCAAAAGAACAGTATTCTCAAAAATAGTGCTGGGAAACTGGGTATCCACATGCAAAAGTATAAAATTGGACCTTTTACCTCATATCACAACTCAAAATGGATCAACAACCTAAATATAAGAGCTAATTAGAAAACCCTTAGAAGAAAACATAGAAATCTTCACAAACTTGGATTTGGCAATGGATTCTTAGATATGACACCAAAAGCACAAGCAACAAAAGAAAAAACAGATGAAAAATTTGGGCTTCATCAAAATTAAAAATTTTATACAGGGACACTATCAAGAGAGTGAATAAACCCATAGAATAAAGAAAATATGTGTAAATTATATTTTTGATGAAGTATTAATATATAAAAGAACACTGAACAACAACAACAAAAAACCCAAATGAAAAATGGACAAAGAACTTGAATAGACATGTCTCCAAAGAAGATATACAATGGCCAAGAAGCAGACGAAAAGATGTTCAACACACTACGCATTATGGAAATGCAAATCAAAATCACAATAAAATATCCCTCCACACCTTTTACAATAGCTATTATTTTAAAAAATGAAAAACAAATTGGTGAGAAACATGAAGAAACTAGAAACTTTGTGAATTGCTGGGAGGAATGTAAATTGGTGCAACCCCTATGGAAAACAGTTTGGCAGTTTCTCAAAAAGTTAAACATAGGATTACCATGTAATCCAGCTGCTCCACTCCTACATACATATCCCCAAAAAAACTGAAAACACAAACTCTGACCAATGCTCACTGTAGCATTATTCACCTTAGCCAGAAGGTGGAAACCCAAATGCCCATCAACATCCAAATGGATAAACAAAATGCAGTATATACATAAAATGGAATATTATTCAGTCTTAAAAACAGAACAGGCCAGGCGCGGTGGCTCAAGCCTGTAATCCCAGCACTTTGGGAGGCCGAGGCGGGTGGATCACGAGGTCAAGAGATCGAGACCATCCTGGTGAGCATGGTGAAACCCCGTCTCTACTAAAAATACAAAAAATTAGCTGGGCATGGTGGTGTGTGCCTGTAATCCCAGCTACTCAGGAGGCTGAGGCAGGAGAATTGCCTGAACCCAGGAGGCGGAGGTTGCGGTGAGCCGAGATCGCGCCATTGCACTCCAGCCTGGGTAACAAGAGCGAAACTCCGTCTCAAAAAAAAAAAACAAAAACAACAAAAAAAAAAACCCAGAACAAAATTCTGACATATGCTACAAGGATGAACTTTGAAGATATTAAAAGTTCTAAGAGAAATAAGCCAGCCACAAAAGGACAAATATTTTATGGTTCCACTTATAAGAAGTAACTAAGTAGTCATATTTATTGAAATAGAAAGTAGAATGATGGTTGCAAGGGCCTGGGTAAAAGGCGAAAGTGAAGTTATTGCTTAATGGTTTTAAAGTATAGACAGAGTAGTGAAAACATTTTGGAAATGGATGGTGATAATGGCTGCGCAACACTGCAAATGTTAACTGATGCCAATGAATTGCACTCTTAAAAATTGTTAAAATGATTAATTTTACGTATTATGTTTTACTATCATAAAATTGTTTTTTAATTACACTCAGTAGCAAGACCAATTTTGGTGGCACATTATAAAACAGAAAATATTCTACAATTTTTAATAATTGTCTTTGCCAGAGCTGGGGGAAAGGGAAGAGGATGTTATCACAAAGAGAAACATCACAAAAAATATTAATAACCAGTAAAATGACAGTACCCGAGATCTTGACTTGAAGTTTCACAACTCCTAGAACTATCTCCTGAGCCCATTCGCCTCCTTTTGGATGGCTGGGTCCCATCATTTGAATTATCTTCATTATCGTCCTACACATTTAAAAGATTCAAAAATAACAGAGCAAGAATAAAAGAACAATAAGTCTCAATAACTGAAAGACTGTCTAAGAACAAGTCATACAAGTATTAACTTCATATTACAATTAAAAGGGACCAAGAGTTTGGCATGAGCAAGCCCTGGAATAAAATTTAAAACTGATCTTCAATCCAATCAAAATAAGAGCATTTTCAATTAACCTGTAAATGTAAATCTGCTTTTGCTTTCTCACCAACTGAGGTTAAAATGCTTTCTGCTCTTCATAAACATATAAAATTGCTGCATCACTCTAAGATTAAAGCAAACTCTCCTACCCAAGCTGGGGGGAAAAATGTATGGACCATTTACATTTCTCAATTCAATTTGGCGCCGGTTTATAGGACTATTTTGACTACTTTAGGCATTTATGTCCCTGTGAAAAGGGGACATACAAGACTGAAAACAGGTTACCAATTCTAACTATTCACTTTTCTTCTTATATTGCTATAATTTAGCAAAAGTACACCCTAATAAGGCTCATCAATCTATAATACAGCAACACACAAACCAAGAAGAGGGTTGATGAGGGAGGTGATCTTTTAAGAAGCTTACAGATTTTAACTGCAATCCATTATGTGGCAAGGATATCAAGGTTATAAATTCAACCATTTCACTCAGTAAAAGTATCAGATGTTAGGAAATTGATTTATTTACATATTAGCCAAGGCTTAAGGTCTAAAAAGGATACTTTTTAAAAATGTAATATTGCTTTTAACTCTAATCCAATTTTACTAAATACCATGGTCCTCTTGCTACATATTAAAATGAAAGCAATCCTGCAAAAGAATATAAACCAGCAATATGGTATAGTGGCAAGGCAAGCCAAACCTGGGCAACCTGGGTTCTCAATGGGCACTCACTAGCTGAGGTTATTTTCTGTGAGCATCTTCTAATCTGAAAATTTGAGACTATAATATTGCCTCTATTACATGGCTAATTCAATGATTAAATGAGCTACTATATTAAAAACACAACAAGAACTAGGAAATAATTATCTCTTAAATATTAACGGATGATTATGATAATAAAGTCTCAAATGCTTCTAGCTCCTAGAAATTTACTGGTTCTTTTCCAAATAGTAAAATACATATTCTTTTCCAGACCTTTTAAAATAAGCATTTCATGAAAGAGCTCTGCAGTCTAAATCTACTCTGAAAATTTGCATGTATCACAACCGCAACATTTCATATTCAGTACTTCCAACATAACTCATTTTAAACATTCCATTTTTTTAAATCTTTTTTGTGAACATTTTAAGGATTTTTATATCCTTAAACTTCAGCATATTTCCCTTTAGCTAAAAAACTGAGACACTCAAATATATACAAAAATAAAAAGAAAGTTAAAAATGTAGTGCTCAAAAAAGCTGAGACCACAATTTTATATATAAAGTGTTTTAAATTACTACTATAAATTCTAGGCAAAGGCATTATTATATAAAATGAGCATCTGGGCAGCGGGCCTTTTTCTAGAGGGAGGTAGTAACAGCAATATTGTTCCCAATACATGACGGAATAAGGTAAGAATTTCCTTGCCACCGCGATACTGATACAGAAGCCCGTGTTTTCAAAGACTCTCAGATGTACTAAATCAAAGATGTGCCTTCCAGAGTTACAGGTGGTTTCCACCTACAGATTAGACGAGTTTCTATGCATCACATCCTTCCTAAGGTTCAGGGGTCAAGCATGCACTCGGGGGAGCACTGGCTCAGTGACTCAGTGCCCTCCAGGTGCCGGGACAGGAGTCAAATGCTGGAAGTGCAAGAATGTGCATTCAGAGTGTTACAATCTAGTTACTTCCATTGGCGGGAGCCTTTCAGGAACCTTCAAAATGAGTCTTTCTCTGACGGCACGATGGACTTGCGCGACGGGAAGAGTTCGCAGGCAGGCGCAGCCCCGATAGGCTGCCCGAGGACAGCTTCCCCTGCCAACGCGCACATCGCACACCGTACACCGCACGAAGGCTAGCTGGCCAAGCACTCCAGTTCCCACCGCCTTCTAATTTCAGCTTTCCAATTTCAAGCTTTGAGGTTTTTAAAACATCATTCCTCCCTTCCAACCTTCTGTCACAAACTGCTAGCCTAACTTTAGAACCAAAACGTTTTGATGCGTGACAAGCTACTGCTCATCTCCATTTTCTCCACAAACACCAAGTTCTTTTCACCTCACAGCAGTATAAAGTTAAAAAAAAAAAAAAAAAAGACTTCCGCTGAAAACATCCGGACGCTTGTGTATTAACTTAATTACAGTGAGTTCACTAACTGTGTTGATTTTCCACTTCGTTCGCCAATGTTTTTTGCAGTAAGCTTTCAAACACTTCAGCAAACTATGCACGGAATGAAGGTTGAGCGAACGCGCGCGTCTGCAGGCCCATCCGAGGACACGTCTCCGCCCCGGGCGCGTTCTGTCCCGCAGCTGTCCCGGGAAGAGGCGTCTGGGGGACAACCTCGTCAAACAGGGCCGGCTGCCAACTTCAGGGAAGCCGCGCCGCGTTGCCCGCCCGCACTTGTTGCTCGCTAGGGGCCGTGGGCTCCTCTCCCGGCCCCGCCTCGCCGACCACCGCGGGTCTCAGGAGCAGCGCACAGCCTGTGGCCCACGCCCCCGAGACGCCGGTCGGCCGCCGGTGGGACTGCGCCGAGACCGCCGCGCCCCGGCCCCGGAGGGGGTCAGAGTTGGGGTCGGGTCGCGCCGGCCGCTTCCTCACCTTCGGGGACTGCGCTCCGGGGGTGGCCGGGTCACTTTCGCACGGCCGCGGGGACAGTGCCGCCCCGGGCCCGGCCGCCGCCGCCGCCATCAGCCCGAGCGTCCCGCGCCTCCGCCGCCGCCGTCGCCTCCGCC